>NC_092132.1:6042746-6347246 GCF_043159975.1 Macaca nemestrina | reverse complement strand
CACCTCTGTGCAGCTCAGGTTCATCCAGACGGCTCGTTAGAGGACTGCAGGCCACCATGCACTGAAGGATGGTGGCCCTGGCCTGGAATCTCAGCCTTCACTTCTGCAGTGTTCCCAGGAGATGTTGACGTCACTGACCCAGCAACACAACCTTGAGGATTGTAGGTATAGGCCAAGGTTCGGGGCATGAAAATGTTTGAAGTTTGGAGACTCTGCAGTAATCAGAGGGTAAACAGGTGGACTCACCCCACATGATGGTACATCTAGGTGGCCAGCTGGGACGTTTAGCATCGATGCTCGTGTGGTCTCAGCTGGGAAGTTTAGCATCGATGCTTGTGTGGTCCCAGCTGGGACGTTGAGCGTTGACGCTTGCTGTGGTCTAGATCACCTCATCTAATAATAGAAATATAACGTGGGCCACAGGGTGATTTTCAATTTTCTTTTATTTATATTAAAAAGTAAAAAGAAACAGCTGAAACGAATTTTAATAATATATTTTGTTGAACCTATTTAAACATATCATGAATATAAAATTTTTAATGAGATGAGATAGTTCATGTTTTTTTTAAATTGTCTTTAAAATCTGGCAAGGATTTCCCAGGACAACTCAATTCCTGGCAGCCCCATTTCAAGCGTTCGGTGGTCACACGTAGCCAGTAGCTACTGCATTAAGCAATGCATTTAGAGTTTTCCTCAGCTGCCTGGCTGGATGTTCCTATCATTCTAACCCTAGGCAGTAGATAAGGAAAGGACAGTAAGAACATCTGCGGTGGGTTTGGTCAGAGAGGCTTAAGTCCTTGGTGTGCAGGAGTCAGCTGGCTTCATTAGGTGAACTGCCATTTCTGTTATCATAGCCCTCATGTTAGCCCCTGACTTAGTTTGGCCCTGATGAAAGCATTCCTTATCTCAAATGTGTAGAAATAAACAAAAATCACCCAAATGAGAACACACAGAGGTGACTTCTTCAGAGTTTGCAGTAGCAAAAAGTTCAGCCCTTGCATCTGGCAGAGACTCAAAGGCAGGAAGAGCTTTAAACAGGAACACAGAGAGGCAGGGGTATGCGCTGATTGGGGAAGGTGCTGGCTGAAGAGAAGGAGCATCAGATGTCATTGGCTTAAGGAGCATATTTAGCTTTATCTGAGTGGTCCTGAGTCGAAAGTGGAGCAGAATAAGGGAAACTGGCAGTTGTTGACCAAGTCCTGATCATTCTGGGCAAATGTTCTCTGAGGCTGTGGTCTGGCTTCCCAGCTGGTTGCTACGGGAGTTGTGAGTCGGAGTCCTGTTGTCGTCTGTGGACATGGTCTATGTGTGTATTCTGTCTCTCTCCTGGAAAACCACAGCTCAAGTCTGTTGCAGCTTATTGTGGCTAAAATGTTAAAATCCAATTGCCAAGAGTTCTTTCTAGAAGCATTGTGGTTCCAAGGGTTTCTACTTCCTTTTGTTTTCTTAAGCCAACGCCTGCAGTGTAATGATGTAATAAGAGGGCCCTGCATACTAGCCCCAGCTCACTATACATGATTTGTGGACTTCAGGGAAGTCAGTCCCTTCACGGCCTCAATTTCTCCATCTGTAAAATGAGATCAATCAATTACAAAACCTTGTATTCTCCCAAATGAGGTAACCTTCTTGTGTATAGGGCTGGATATTTTCTGTTATTACAGCAGACATAAAGGTAAATAAAACATCGACCTGCTTTCAAAACATTACAAATCTAAGAAGTCAACTAGCCCTGGGCCTGTAGATGATGACATAGTGATGTTGACGGTGATGATGGGGGTGTGGATAGTGACACAGAGGAGGATGACGATGGCATTGATGGCAATGATGAGGGTGATGGGAGCTGGATGATGCGATGGTGAGGATGATGACAGTGATGTTGATGAGGATGCTGGGGCTGCTGCTTCTGATGCGAATGATGGTATCTTGATCACGGAGATGCTAGTGATGTGGATGAGAGTGGATAGGAATCGAGCAGAGCCTCTTTGCCAGGCACTGTGCTTAGATATTTAAACACTTTGAAATACTCTTCACAACTCTTTAAGAAGCGCCTGTTGATTACCTGCATAACCAACTTAGAGGAAACTGAGGTTTAGAGAGAGTAAGTAAATGGTTCAATGTCCCACTGCTAGCAAGTTGTGAAATCTGGATTTTAATGTTAGTACTTTTGTTCCAGGGTGGGTTCTATGAACCACTTTCCTCACCTGCCTCCTCCATTCTGTGCTGTTTTCTAAAATAGGATGTGCTGTTACAGAAGTGTGTGCAAAAATGCAGGAACAAAAGGAAGCATGCAGCTCCGCAGCGCGGGCTGAGCCTGAAAAACTACTCACAGATGTGAATGTCATTATCATTTGAAAAACCAGGAGCAACAGAGACGGGTCGGTTATTCTCAGCAGAGCCAGTAGGACATTTGCTACAATGGGGGGTCGTGGTCCTGATTGGAACAATATAGAACATATTATGGCAGAGGTGGGGAATTAAGCTACAAGATTGCATCCAAGTAGTTATGAGCACTGGATTCTATGCTAAGGAATGTAGAGTCAACTGTGCCTGCAATCTGTCGGGTTAGGGTTGAAGGTAGAGCTTGTGGATAATTAAAAATTAAAAATGCCTTTGATGACCTTAGACATCTGCTGACCTGCTGATCTGGTGCTCAGCCTGAAGTAACAGTACTCAGCACTGTGTTTTTCTCTCCTACTTTCACCTTCAGCATGAGGGGAATCTCAAGTGTGCTGGCTTTTCCTGGAGCCCTCAGGATCTCATCTCACCTTTGCTTTTAGGAGAAGTCACACAACTCCGTAAGAACAAGAAGTAAGTGAAGTGCTACGTCCAACTCCACGCAGAGAAAAGTGACATATCTCCAATAGAAGCGACAACATCTGTAGAAATTCTTATTCCACAGCCAATTAATTCCCATAACTAAGCAGAACACATACTTTCTCATTCTGTCTCAGAGAACTTGTTCAGGTTACTTTGCTGAAATAAATTTTTTTTTTCCTAAGACATGGGGATAAGAACTGCTTTATGTGTGCATTATCATGTAGAGACTCTCCTGGCACAAAATTTAGTCTTCCCCTAAAAATGGTAAATTTGGTCTACTCTTAGGGTATAGAAATAATTTACATATTTTTCAGGACAATTTCCTGTCTTGAAAATGTTAGAATCTAGTTCAAGCCCACAGCCCACCACCGTCACAGCAGCCTGCCTGGGTCAAGCATTTTCGTATATTATGCAGATCCTCAGCACTCATGCCCCTAGGGCAGGGGTGAAAGCTGGGCCCCTGCTGGGACTGACCACCCCCTTCTTTCTCTCTGGGTTATTTTCCTTCATGCTTCTTCAACTTCAGGAGATGAGACAGTTCTTGAAGGAGGGACGAGGTCTCGTTTACTCACGTGGCCTTGTCCTGTATCTGGCAGCATGGTCGGTATTCTGTAAAAGGAGACAGAAAAGAAAGAGCAGAAAGGAGACAAAAGATGACATGGAGAAAAGCAAAAGGAGAAAAAAGAAAGAATGGAAATAAGTACAAGAAGGAAGAGAAGGCGGTGAGTGGAGGAGGCATTTGCTGGGCCCCCGGAGGTTGTCTTGGGAACCTCCCAACGTCCCATTTCACAGGTTGCCAGTCCCTTTCACAATGCTTATTCCTTTCTATAATTTAAGAGTCAAATCTCCCACCATCTTTTAAGCATCAGTGTCCCGTGGATCCAAGAGTGTCAGAGAAGAATGAACGATCCAATGTACGTGAACCAACCAGTGGGTGTGAACCAATGCGTGTGCCAAGTCTCCACTTTTCAAAGCATGTTTTTCCCATTGAATCACGGGCTAGCTTAACTTCCCACCAAAGTTCTTGCCAAATAAAAATATTCATAACAACCTTCAGGTACAAATATTACTGCTATCTTTTTGAATTTTTAGGGAAGCAACCTGATGATCAGAGAGATTTGCTTAGAGTCACTGAGCTTGTAAGGTCAGACCTGGGACCTTCACAGCAAATTCCTCTCATTAGAAATCCCGAGACTGCACCTGTGGGGTGACTGCAGAAGGACCCCCATATTCCATCGCCTTCCCAGCAGCCTGCCAAAGTCAAGTATTCTTGTGTGTTATGGAGTTCCCCACCATCCATGCACCAGGGCTACTGGAATTTGAACCATGTTGGGAGGGGACTGGTCTTATTCAAGTAGGCTGTGCTGATCAATGTGTGCAGAATAAAAGTGTGCTAAGCAAGGACTGCCAGACAACTTGGCCCCAAGGGACCAGACATTAAAAAAAAATCAGTGGCAACCCACTAACAGTACCGTGACTCCCTAAAGGTAGTGTGAGAGAGCCCTTGTCCACCTTCCCATTCTAGCGACGAGGAAAGAGGGGAAGTGGCCACCGTCAGAGCCAAGTCCAGAAGTAGGAACTTGTGGTGGAAGCCAACAAGTCTCACACATGTTTCTTCAGAACACTCATTACAAATCTGTTCAACAATTGTCATTGATCTCTTCTTCCATCTCTGGGTGGTGCCTGATTCTCAGGGGGCCACTGACTTAGCCCTAGTAGGCATTTAGCTGGGAAAGTCTCCCGGTTCCTCAGATCTCTAGCCTCCACTGGCTATCACTGCCCTTTGGTGTAGGAAGATGGCAGGATGCACCTGAGATCATCACAAGTCACAGGCTAGAGGAGTTCTCTGCTGTTCGTGCCTGTGTGTGTTTCATAGCTAATTTTTTTCTTTGTCATATGTAAAATAGGGTTAATGATTTCTGTCATCAGGGTTGTTTCAATAATAAACACTATAATAATAAGCACTTATAAGCCAGATGTGCATATATAATAGAGACAGAAATAGAGATGCATGTATATAATAGAGATGGAAACAAATTATTTATTAAATTCTGATCGAAAAAATTTTGGGAAGTTATAACAGTATCCATTATGCAGATGAGGTAGCTATATAGTTCTTCGAGGAAATAACAACTATAGAGATAACAATAACCAAAATTACGAACACATTAACTGCTGTCCTTGGGTAAGACTCAGGCTCACTTGGCAATAAATGGTAATAAAACCAGAACTAAACATCTCACAGCCACTGGCCGTTCTTTGCAATTCAGGTGGCTCTAAAGGTAGGAGATGAAGGCTGGGCCAGGGTGAGGCTAGGCGGGTTGACTGCAGAAGGGGTCACAGTGCAGAAGGCGCTCTGGACTCTGCATTCCATGACACCAGGTGGTGGGGTCTGTGAGAAGTGGGGCACTGCCGGGTGAAGGTTTAGACCCATGAGTAAGTGGTGAAGGAAGGGAATGATGATCCTATGCCAGTGTCCAGCCCAGAGCCCCAGGGCCAGGAGAGAGAGGGGGGCTAGAACACAGCTCAGAAATGTCCCCACATCCCCTGGGAAGTGACTGCAGTGACCTGGGCCTGATAAGGCATAGAACCTGCCTTTCTGGGGAAGAAAGGAGTCGCACCACGCATCCTTGTCCTGCTGCAAAAGGAAGTGGAAAAGCCAGGGCAGAGAGCAGAGGGAAGGAGCCGGGGGCTGGTCCCCCTCTGCCCTGGGAGAGAACCCATGGTGTGGGCGTCAGCAAGGTGCAGAGAAGCAATCTCAATGCTGAAAATGAGAGCCTGGCATTCTGCGGCACCGAGCAGCAGGGCCACTGGTATCATCTCCTTGCCAATTTTATTCTCATTTCAAGGTGCTGATGGCATCACTGGAGGTGAAGTCATTTTCTCAGAATTTAATCCAGGCCATTGGGACAGACCTTGTCAGCATGGAGGGAAGGGAAGAAGGGGTCATAGAAGGAGCTCAGGAGACCACAGCCAGGTGCTTGGGGGTCAGAAGGATGATGTGATAGCAGGTGGGAGAGCCCTGTTCAGGGTCCTCACCTCGGTGCCCTCAGCTCTTTCTCAGGCTTTTCGTCATTCGAGATTGTGTCCTCTTTTTCCCTTGCAGGGATCCTGCTTCCCTGGATGTCAACCCTCCCGTCAAGCAGCCCAGGAAGGCTCTGAATGAAGCAGCACAGCTTTGCTGTAGAGGACTCTTTAGAAGAGGAGAGTGTTTCTTGGGTAACAGTTGAGGCATTTCTGAAGCTGTGTGCCTAACAACGGAGGAAGAAAAAGTCTCAGGTCCAAGATAGGAATTCTAGCAGTCTGAGCTATTACTAAGAATGGCCAAGCAATTTATGATTTTTCTTTTTTTATTTTGCTATGGTTTCTGGATTATGCTTAGTATTTGTTCTCTTTTCTTTCCACACATAAAAACGGAAAGGAACCAGAGTTAATTGCCCAACACGATCTTAAATGCCACAAAAACTTCCCAAATTAAGTATTAATTAATCACATCTTGCAAATAAAGAGAATGCTTAGAGAAATGATGGACTGACCAGTGGGCAGAGGCAGAGCTGAGATTGGAATCCAGCTTCCTGAGCCCCAAAGGACTCTTTTTCTATTTTACAGGCTCTTTTTCCATTATGCAGGATTTCTCTAAAGTTGGCTGATAACAGAAGTGAACCGAGGCACTCACTGCAGTCACAGATTTTAGGGTCCCATCTCTGGGAATACTGATTTTGAAAATGTTACACTAAACTAAACTGCATCAGGAGAGTCCTGTGCAAAATAAAAATCCATGGAAACCACTGGCCAACATCCCAAGGATCCACACAGCTGTGTTTGTGGGTTTTGTCACTGGCCTCATTAATGTTTTAGATGACCAGTAGGTGGCAGCAAAGAGCTTTCCACGTGCTGTACTCATCCCTGCAGCGAGCCCATGAAGGCATCACCTGGGGAAGAATTTCTGGGCATGAAAATGGGGCATCAGTGGCAAGATCTGAGGCTGGGTCAGGTAGGCAGGATGTAGGTGATGAAGGATAATCCATATACCTTGCTGGAGAATGCCTGTTGACTACAGACGCAGCTTAACTAGGGAAGCAGAGCTCTCATTTGTCTTAGGAAGCTCATTTTGGCAACTGCAATGCAGATGCTGGTAAGGGACATGGAGAGGAGACACTTATTAGTAAGAGCCTTCACTTATTGCACTAGGCAAGCAGCTTAACCTCTGCACATTCTCCTCTGCAGCTCAATGTGTAAAATGGTAGGAATAATAGCATCCACTTCGTAAGATGGTTACTAAATGAATCAACGCACATCAAGTGCATAATATGATGTCTACCAAATACTTAACTATTGATTAAATGTTAACTCTTAGTAATATCTTTATTGTAATTACAGAGATCTTTGTGGCATCATTAACAGGATGTGGTATAATTCACAGGTGATAGGCTGGATAAAAGCTGAGGAGCATGGTGGGGCTGTTCACAGCAATCAGGCACAGAGGCAGGCAACAGGTTTGCAGGGAAAGAAGGGGGCAGCCCAGGAAGCAGACAAGCCTGTGCCCCCGCCCTGGTGAGGCGGGACATGTGGGGGCTCTGAGAGTCATCAGTGAACAGCAGGGAACTGTGGCCAGAGGGCTGTAAGAGTTCTCCCAGAGAGAGGCAAACAAACCATTCCACAGTGGGTTGGAATAAACTTAGAGAAGAGGTTAGAAGTGAGAAAGGACTCAGAGAGCTCTGGCATTTAAGGGTGTTGAGGCCAGGGAGAGCAGCCAGGCAAATCTGAACAGGACAGGTGAGGAGAGCCACCGGAAGTCAGGAGTAGCAGGTTGTCCAGAAACAAAAATAGGCTGGCAAAGTCCACTGCAGCCCAGATGTCAGGCTGGATGGGCTCGAGAGGGGAAGTGATAGGCGACTTTCCCATGAACCACCCTGGTGCAGGCAGAGGCCCCTGCAGTGAGACCAGGAACTCATGCAGGGAAAGGCAGTGGACAGTCAAAGGGGACACACAATTGTATGGGGGCAGTCAGTGAGGCCATGTTTTGAAAGGCCCTGGATGCCAATCTATGGTTTGTCTATAAGTAGACATCAGGAACTAACAAATAATCACAATAATAGCAGCAAACTCACATTGCATGCTAAACCATCAGTCACTGTTCTTAGCACTTTCCTGCCTGATTTTCTTTCATCCTTGCAGCAAACCTATCAAGTAAGAAATGGAGTGAGCCATCTTATGTGACCCTTTAAGGTTTCACAGCTGGAAAGGGGTCAAACCCAGGTCTCCCGACTCCAATCCCTGCCTTCTGAAATACTTGGGCAGGGAGCGTGGCAGGGTTGTGGAGGGCAGACAAGAAGAGAGGAGAGACCAGGCAGAAGCCTGCTACCAGGGAGGGGAGTCCCTCGATTGCTAAAGAGAGGAGCCCATCCTTCCTTGCTAAGCATTGCTTGAATATTGAAATGCATGAGGTTCAATGACTAATGAGGAAAAAAGTTGGGGTGAAGAACTGTTCACATTGTATGACTCCATTCAGTAAAATGCTTACCTACAGAGAGACCATCTCTACAAAGTTCTACAAACAGCTAGGGAGGAAGATGGGGATGGGGATGGGGACACTGGAGGTTAGAGGTGGGAAGAAAACTCACTTTGTACTGTATGCTCTTATGTGCTGTTTAGACATTTTCTTTAACCTGGATGTGTGTTACTGCTTTTTCAGAATTTCAAATGTATAGAATATTACTAAAAATAATATAATGGATTCAGTAACAACTTTTATCCTTTGGACATTGACAGAGTTTGGCTCTGTGTCCCCACCCAAATCTCATCTTGAATTGTAATTCCCATAATCCCCAGGTGTTGAGGGACGGACCTGGTGGGAGGTGATTGGATCATGGGGGCCGGCGTCCCCCATGCTGTTCTCGTGATGGTGATTGAGTTCTCACGAGAGCTGATGGTTTTATGAGGGGCTCTTTTGCCTTCACTTTTCTTCTCTTTGCTGCTGCCTTGTAAAGAAGGTACTTGCTTGTCCTTTGCCTTCCACTGTGATTGTTAAGTTTCCTGAGGCCTCCCAAGCCCTGGGGAACTGTGAGTCAATTAAACCTCTTTTTTAAATAAATTACCCAGTCTTGGGCAGTTCTTTATAGAAGTGTGAGAATGGGCTAATACATTTTTGCTTCAAATTTCTTTTTTCAAAAAATATACACACACAGAGTGGTCCTGCAGATAGATGGCGACCTCTCTCCATGCCCTGCTTCAACGTCATTCTCATCCCTCCCTACCTTAAAGGAACCACTATCCTGAATTGCTTTGCATTCACAAAGACATCCTTATTCCAGTTTTAGATATTTAAATGTTTTAAAGTCTATAAATGTGGCCTAGTAAATTATTGCTGCGTAACTCATATGATTTTTACTCAAACTAGTTAAGAAATTTATTTTTATTCCTATTTTGGAGAGAGTTGTTGCTCATGAATAAATTTGTTACTGATGCTTAAATTTGTTCAATTGTTTCCTTTTCCACTAAAATGCTCACTCTTTTTTACTCCTTTAGTATATAAATGTGTTGAATTTCATTACCAGATTTCCTGATATTGAGCCATCTTTGCATTTTTGCAGAAATATGTTAGCATTTCCCGTCATTTTGAAAAGCCAAGGACCTTAACATACTGTAATGGAGACTCATGGTACAGTCTGCCAACAGAAGTATTTTGTAGGAGCTGACATGTATCTTTAGGGTAAAATATCACTTCTAATTATTGAATTGTCCTATTTATAATCCTTCAGTGGCTCTCTTTTGCTCTCTGAATTTCAAGCAACTGAGTGTATGCAGAGCTCTTTACACTTTAGGATCTCATCTTTGAATTCATTGCTTGTCTCTGGCTTCTTCTGTAAGCCTCATATCCAACCAAACACAAAAACTTGACAATTGTCATCTTCAAATGTCTCTTTAATGCAACCCCTATTTTCCGTATTTGGGAGCCTTGCTTTGGTTCAAGTCTCCGTATGTTTTATCTCAGCACCACTCTAAATGAGCTCAAGAATACCTGTTATAAGATATTGATGGGCTATTTCACATTGTCATTCAAAATGCCAAACTGGATCCCCTACCCCACAAGACAAAGACCAAACCCGTAAATACAGCACATCCATGACCATGTTTCTGAATGCTGGACTCTTTCTCCTAAGAAGATGGTCTGTGACAATTTGCAGTATACACTTGTGGCTGCATTTTGAAGTTCCTTCTCAAAGGAACTGGCTTCCCACTCTGTGAAGGGGTGTCTAAACTGGCTCATTTCTGGGAATTGGGTAAAGGGCCACACATCCCTACTACAGTGACTCAAAAACAACTGGGTGTCTGCCAGATCTGGAATGTTTCCGGGTATCTATTTCAGGAGCACCATAAGAGGCTGCACAATTAAGTCCCAGTAACTCTATGATTAAGTCACTATTATCACATTGTCCTGCCTCTCAAAACAGTTATCTTCATCCTTATGGCTTGTTGTGGTAATTGTACCTACTAACAGGAGACAGAAAAATACTGGGTAGAAGAGGGCGGTTCTCCAGCAAAGGCACCACCCTCAAGCCTGAAGACCTGTGGCCCTAAGCGAGGACAGGAATTTGTTTTCATGCCCCAAAGTTGCCTTTTGGCCCTCCACACACCCATCCTGTGCCCATATAAACCCAAGACCTTAGTGGGCATAGACACAAGTGGCTGAACACCGAGAGGAGCAGAGGAACACAGTGGCGGAGTGTGGCGGAGACCAGCAGAGTGGCACAGTAGAGAAGGAGGGAAGAGGCATCTGAACATTGGCCAAGAACAGCTGGACTCCAGAGGAAGACCACCTTCCCCCTCCATCCCCTGCTTCCGGCTCCCCATCCATCTTGCTGAGAGCCACCTCTACCACTCAAAAAAACCTTCCACTCATCCTTTGAGCCCACATGTGATCGATTTTTCTGGTGCACTGGGCACGAGTTTGAGATACAGAAAAGCTGTCACACTGGCCCGCTCCCCTTGCAATAAGGCAGAGGTTCTATGGAGTTGATTGGACAAGCTGTCTGCAGACCACGAAGCTGAAAGAGCACACTGTAACACACACCCACTCGGGCTTCGGGAGTCACAGACACCCACCTCTGGACACTGCCCTGGGGCCAGAGCCCAAAAGCGCTCCCCACAGCCTCTGCACCTGCCCATCTGCAAGCTCCTCCATGGGGTTTCAGCAGCAGGGTGAGCGAAGGAGCCAGCCACACCCTTGTTGCATGTCCTGCGAGGGGAATAAGGGAACTCTCTGGTTTCACAACCTTATCTTTGGTAATTACGGCCCACCACATGGCCTCTAATATTTCTGTTTCCATCATCCCTTTCAAACCAGGGAGCTCGATTTCAAGGCAGCATCTCTCACCATCATCTTTGGCACCACAGAGCTGTTCAAGAACACTGGTGCCTGTCACCCATGGGTGTGTCTAAATGTCTCCACAGTCCTGGGGCATGTAGCTAGAAGATATCTAAGCAAGTTACACGTTGTAGATTCATTAAAATCCCATCCAACTAAGCCTACTAAGTGCCTCCTTTTACATTGTATCTGGGCTAGTCCTGCATGTTGGCTTCTCTGGGTTGAGTGTTCACCATCGTTGTGTGAAGCATTTGGTTTGCTAACCAAGCAGAGGGTTAGTACCTCATCCGACTTACTGAATAGCGAGTACTGGTACATCTCCCACATCAATAGTGTAGGCACAATCCAATATTAAATTTTATCCCCCCTGTCTAACAATCTTAGAACCCACTTTCCCACTCATGTTTCTCGGGCTTGTGTCAATAAGGAATTAAAAGACTATAACTCGGTGTATAGAGGCACATTTCCTACAGCAAGGCCTCCATTCCTTTCCTGCCATTGCTGGAATAAAGCTCTTGTTCTCAGCTCAGAGGCAAGGGGCATTAGGGGCCATCCCTCTAGGCATGAGCCACCCTTTGTGGGGTCATTCAAAAGTTTTAACAAATAGATATTTCTAAGTTATTTTATTTTTTAATTGACAACAAATGTACATATTTATCATGCACACTGTGGTCTTTTGATATGTACCCATTGTGGAGTGGTACAGACTGATCTTTTTTGTAGTGAGAACACTTAAAATGTACTCTCGGCTATTTTTGAGAATACAATATGATGTTAGTTACTATAGTCTTTATTTTATTTTATTTTATTTTATTTTATTTTATTTTATTTTATTTTATTTTTTGAGACAGAGTTTCACTCTTGTTGCCTGGGCTGGAGTACAGTGGTGTGATCTCAGCTCACCACAACCTCCACCTCCCGGGTTCAAGTGATTCTCCTGCCTCAGCTCCCTGAGTATCTGGGATTACAGGCATGCACCACTATGCCTGGCTAATTTTGTATTTTTAGTAGAAACAGGGTTTCTCCATATTGGTCAGGCTGATCTCAAGTTCCCGACCTCAGGTGATCCGCCTGCCTCGGCCTCCCAAAGTGCTGGGATTACAGGCGTGAAACACTGTACCCGGCCACTATAATCTACATTTTAATTTAAATATTTTTTAATTTTTTAAATGCAGGGAGAAGCTGGTTCCTTCATACATGATAAAGAACTGCTTTTGTGGTAAGGGGTATTCAGAGGGATTGCAGAGTTCCGCAGTTCTCAGCCTTGTCTTTACCCAAATGTTCCATGCTTTAAGGTCTCTCTTCCCCTCCGTTCCCTGGACTTGGCATGAGAGAAGAGACTTGCAGATTCATCTATCTAATTGTCACTGTAATTCCGTGACCCTTACAAACAGCCTCTGGATGTAATCACATTCACTTCGGACTTGCAAATACAGGGGGAAGGGGATACCTTTGGAATTGCCATGGAGATTTTTTTTTTTGTTTTCTACCTGTAACCTGTGTAGAGAATTCAAGGCTTTTAAGTCTGTCATTTTATCTAGATATGCTCTCCAGGCAGGTCAGGAGCTGCCAACTATGTAGCAACCTCAGCTACTAAGTGGTATGGCCAATTACTAAATCAGCATCTTGCCTTCCACCTGCACATATCACAGAGCTGCAGAGGCAGTCCAAGTGTCCGTGATTTAGCAGCACACAGCAAGTCATCCCTCTCCCATTTTTCCTTGGTGAAGAGACTTGGTGAAGGTTCATGTGTTAAATGTGTAATCAATTAAATTTCAGAATCCAGTTCCAGAGTCTGTTTCCTAGGGTCACTTCTAGGAGCAATAACTATATTGCTCAAAGTATTGGCAGAAAAGAGTTTATATACCCGTGAGGAGCATGAAGGATGTTAGAAAGGGACTATTTTCAAAATTTTTTCAACTAGAAATAACCCCATACTTAAGATACTCTCATATTACAATTAAATGTAAGGTCCTTGAGTAAAGACATTTCTGTTGGTTTCTTTTACCGATGTCCCCCTAAAGTGTAAACCAGGCCTGTGCACAGAGCAGGAGGTCAGTAGATAGTTGATGACTGAATAAAGAAATGGTGGCAAAACATGGTTTATGAAGGAGCTTAAACAGCAGAGGCCTCCCAGAATTGGAATTGCCATGAAATAGTTTATGATCACACATTTCATAACTAAAGAACATTTTAAAAGTAAACTTTCTTTTAGTTGAGCATAATATCAAATCCCAAAGTTCCCAAATAAGAAATGTACAGCTGGGTGAATTTTCACAAAGGAAATATTGCTTGTGTAACCATCACCCAGGTCAAGGGAAAACCAGAAAGCGTAACAGCATCCCCAGGGCTTCTTCAGAGTCCTTTTCGGGGGTTGTGCACTCACACTTAGACCCGGATTTCTATCACCTAAGGTGATTTTTTTCCTGCACGTGAAACACGTGTGCACACACACACTCAGAGATGGAACAATACCATATCTCATTGTGTCTGGTTTTCTTCACTCTGCATTATCTTTCAAAGATTTATCTTTGCCATTCGATATGACAATATTGAGCTCTTTTTCACTGTTTTGTATTACATTATGTGAATAGACTACATTTGTTTATCCATTTTACCAAGGATGAATGTTGGCTTGTTTCCAGCTTTGTTACAAAGGCTGCTACTGTGAAAATTCTTATACATAGCTTTGGTAAGCAAATGCTTTTATAGTTCTCAGTTATTACCTAGGAGTGGAATTTCTGGGCAATAAAGTATCCATTTGTTCAGTTTTTATAGATATTGCCAACCAGTTTTACAAAATGGTTGTAACAATTTACACTTCTACCAGTATAGTATGAGCATTAAGGTGACAAATCCTCACAGCCCTTTGTATTGTCAGTAATTTGCATTTTAGCCTTTGGGATTGTGGGGGAATTCATTGGGATCTCACTGTGGTTTAAATTTGCATTTGAATGAAGAGGTTGAACACTTTTTCAAATACATACAAACCTTTTAGATATAATCTTTTGCAAAGTGCTTGTTCAATCTCTTACTCATTTTTCTATTGAATTATCTTTCTTTTCTTATCAATTTAAAAGAATAACTTATTCTGGATATGAGTCCTTTGTCAGAAAATCATCTTCTCCCACCTGTGGCTTGCACAATTTCTCTATTAATGGTGTGTTTTGATGAATAGAAATTCTTAATTATATCCTACATGCATTGGTCTTTTAAAAATATTTTACGGTTAGTACATACATTTTCTTTTTAAATACCTTTGCCTACAACATGGCATTAAGCCATTGTTCAATGTTACTTTTTAGAATTTATAGCAATATTCCTTTTTCACTTAGATATAAAAACTATCTGGAATAAATTTTATGTATGCAATGAAGAAGGAATCAATATTAATATTCTCAAAAGATGAATATACAATTGATATAGAATCATTCATTTATGTATTGCATTGATCATTAGCTTATGTGTGTTAGTGGAAATTTTATTCTATTCCATTCCTCTATTTGCCTATTTTTGCACCAATTGTCACACTGTCTTAATTGTGAAACTTTATATGAAACTTGATGAGATGGGAGAGTTTCCTGACCCCCTCATGGCACTTGTGAGTGGGGGTGGGCTGGGGAGGTGGTGGCTCATTTTGCTCAAACCCCTTGCAAGAGCCGGAGCATGCAGGTGAGTGGGTGTAGGAGCCAGGGTGAGTGCCTTTAGGCACAGGCAGGAACTAATCTTATACCAGCCATGGCACCATCTAGCAGTTGCCTACAGCCTCTGGAGTCCCAGAGGGTGTGTGTTACAAACAATGCTCTTTAGTAGTTGCCTTCCATGAATGGCTAAGTGTTAACCAGCTCAGTGGAGAGTCAGAGTAACATACCCTGCCCTCTTGGTACCCAGATTCTTGTCCGGCATCCAGGAAGAATCAGGTCACACGGACTTGAAAGATGGTGAATGTGGAGGTTTTATTGACTGATGGAAGTGGCTCTCAGTGGGATGGGGAGCTGGAAAGGGGATGGAATGGGAAGATAATCTTCTCCTGGAGTTTGGCTGTTTGTGGCTGAACTCCTCTTTGTCCAGGTGCCTCTTTGATGTTCAGATGCTTCTTCTCTTCTCTCCTTCTCTGCTGTGCCACTCTGCTCCTCTGCCAGTGGAGTTTGGGGTTTTTTATAGGTACAGGATGGGGGATGTGGTGGGCCAGGGTGGTTTTGTGAAAGCAGCACTTGTTGGGAAAGTGGGGATAAATGTTCTCATTTAGGGCTGTGGTTTCCAGGCTTGAGGGTGAGACCTTTGCCTGGGAGCCTCCATTTTCTACCCAGTATTTCCCTGCCTTCTATCCATATCATTTATATTTGATCATAGAAACCCTCCATGTTTGTTCTACTTCAAGACCATCTTGGCTATTATTGGTCATTTGCACTGACTTACAAAATGAAAACGAAAGAAGCAGCACCCAATCCAATTTGGAGTTCACCTCATTTTTTTTCTTTTCTCTAAGATTTTTGTCCCCAAATTTAAATTTTCTTGGTAGATTGTCTATGTATACACACACACACACACACACACACACACACACACACCCTGTATCCATTCATACACAGCCAAGGAACGTGCTTCCTGGCCCATGTAACTTTTGTAATCTCCTTACACATTGACTCTTGACCATGTAACTAACACAGGCTCAGGCAGCATCAGCCAGCAATGTCCACTCTGAGGCTTGGTCTCCAGGAATACTCACCTTTGGGATGCTTCCTCCCAGAACCTAGATGCTAGTCTGTGAGATGGTTACCGTAGCCCCTGGAGAGGCTCTGTGGCAGACCTGACTGCCAGCTCTGACTGAGGTCCCACCCAACAGCCAGCACTGACTTGCCAGGTGCATGAGGAAGCCATCCTGAAAACAGACCCTTCAGCCATCTTGGAGATTCCTCAGCTCTAGCCTTGTGGAGGGAGATGACCCACCCCTTTCTAGCCCTACCCAAATTGCAGAATCATAAGAAAATGATTATCTTTTTTTCTGGGGCATCAATATTTGGGGTAGTTGGTTATGCAGTCAGGTATAGTTAAAATAGAAGTGGGTATCAGAAATGAGTGGCTGACATTACAAAAATCAACATCTTGGCAACTTTAGGACTAGGTGGTGGGAGGCTCAAAAGAAAATAAAGAAATTGCAATTGGAGGTTGGACAAAAGGGTATTAATTTATGTATTAGCATAGAACATAATGAAACTGTCATATATGTAATATGGAAGAAAGAACATTTTCGCATAATCTTGTAGCTCTCATCTGGAGATTTCCAGGCGGAATATGGAAAACACCAAATGACTTTGTAAAATCTGCCTATGATAGAGTACAGGAAGAGTGAGGTGATAGAAAGAAGGAAATGATCAATTTTCAAACAGAATTTGTAGAACGTACAGGAGCCAGAAATTATTGGGTTTAAAATTAAAATTATTTCTCCTACTCTCTCCTAGTAAAAGATTTGCAATATAAGAAACGGCCGGTAGGTGAGCATCCACTCCAAGGAGCTGTCGATAAAGCATAGCTTCAAGGTTAAGATCAGTTCCAGTGTACAACCATTAGACCTTTTGTTATGACCACAAAAACTTAGTGGGGAGCCTTTTAAACTTAGCTAGGCAAACAGACCCTAAGAATCTTAAGAATACAGCTCGTAAAACTTCTCAACTAGATCAAAGTGCATCTAAGACTCTTTATGACGTTTTCCCGTAGTATGTAGGCTGAGTGCAAGGCAGGGAGAGAAATGAAGGCATTTTTTAGGAGGGGGCTTTTGTCTAATGAAGTGAACCCCAATTAGAGTCATAGAAAACCCACAAAGATTTTAAGAAATTTGTATTGATGGAAAAGGGAAAAGAAACAGGGAAATTTAAAACATGAAAAGACACGTCGGAGCCTTCAATGTTTTATATGCAAGAAGCAGGTTGAGAAAGCTACTCAGCTATAAACCTGAACCATTACTTATGCAAAATATGCAAGAACTCAGAGGATGGAGTCAATAACCCAGAGCCTTGGAGAACCGCTTTCAAGCACAGAACTTGGCTCTAAGCAAGGATCTAGTGTCTCTAGAGAGCTGCTGTGGATGACAGACCACCATGTGCCTTTCATTTTCTCATTTGGTTGTTTTCCTCTCTTTGCTTCACTATGATAGTGGATGTGTTGGAGGAGCTGCAGATAACTTTTGTCTTTAGTTTGCAGTACTTCTGAATGAGAGCAGGTGTACCTCAGGAAGCTTACAAGCATCTGAACCTGATTGAGATGATGATATCCTGGATTTCAAGCCTGAACATGATGCCATTATGAGATGAGATTTTTGAGGGCTTCTGGCCTAAAAGTGATTGTTATCTTTGTAGGTGGGAAAGAGCTGAATCATTGGGAACCAGAAGAGGGACTGTGGCCAACTGTTACTTTGGCTGCCATGTGCCACACCTTCTGGTATTCATACCCTTGTGTGGTCTCCTCCAACATTGAGGGCAAATGTGACCGTTTGACTAGATATGGCCAATGTGACATTTGTCTTGCAAGTGGAGGTTTCATAAGGACATGTGCTTTGGGATATGTTCTGTTGAAATGATTGTTTTTGGAACACTTCCTTTCAGAACCCAGGCATGATATTGTGGAAAGCCCAACAGCCACATGGAAAGGTATTATCAAACACAAACAATGTCCTGACAGACAACCCCAGCTAAGCTCCCAGCTGGAAGCCAATAGCAATTTGCTATCCATAAGACAAAGCCATCTTGAAGTGCGTCTTCCAGCCCTAGTTGATTCACCCCAGCAGATGCCATGGAGCAGGGACCATGTATGACTCTCCTCTTGCTGCCATAATGAATTGCCACACATCGAGCAACTTAAAACCCATTTATTATCTCACAGTTTGCCTGGGTCAGAAGTTGAGGTACAGTATGGCTCAGCTAGAATTCTGCCTAGAATCTCAAAAGGTTAAAAATCAAGAATTGATTGTGTTTCTTGCTGAGGGCTCTAAGAAAGATCCACTTGCCCAGACATATAGACATGTTGTTGGCAGAGTTCAGTTCCCTCTCCCATGGCCTGCTCCATCTTTAAACTAGCAACAAGATGGGCTTTGAACCTTTCACACCACCCCTTCTGCTGTTAAGAGCTCATGTACCTACACTGGGCCCACTCAAATCCAGGGTAATCTCCCTAGCCTGATGTCATATTTCATAACAGAATCACTGAACTTATATTGCACCAAATGCTCAGGTTCTGGGATCAGAAGGGGGCATTTTGGTGGTATTATTCTGCCTACCACAGGTGAATTTCCCCCCTTCAGCTCTGCCCCAATTTCAGAATCTCAAGAAAATAAGTTATTTTGGTTAGATTAAACCTCTAAATTTTGGGGTGGTTCATTATACACTCATAGAATGTGTCTAGATATGTGTCTGTAGGCATGTGTGTGTATAAAATGCATATATTGGGGTAGTTTATGACCTGTCCATAGAATTGTAATGCATAATGAAATGTCACATACATGTATATATTTCATAGATCATATATAATTGGTAGATAATTTATCTAGCTCTTATAGTGATTCCTAGAAGAAGTATTTGCCTAATAGTTTTTTGGTTCTGTTGTAATAAAAGGTGAAAATATAATTGAAGAGCAATTTCCCGTCGTGAAAGGCATAGATGAACAATGTGGTTGAGGCATTGTGAGTAATTTGACACCGTGCCCCACTAATCTAGTCCATTGAGCGTAGGCAGGTTTGGCTAGATCATACAGCACTGCATTACTGTGGTGATGCTTTTGCTGACAAAACAAGGATTGCAATTGTTCTCAGGTGCTTATGGGGTTGATGGATAAAAATCCTTGAATTCATTAGATTAAAAATTGTGTAAATGTATGTTACATACCTTGTTTCTTATTTCCTATAGTGGAAGGTGTACCTAAGAGAACAAATGCAGATGATATTGCACATAAATTGTAGTTTTTAGATCATTGTACTCTTTTCAGATTGACATGTTTACTTTCTAGAAGTATTGTCAGGAACAAAGCAGGTCATATATGTTCCAGTTAAATGATCTTTACTGCACCCTCTGTAATGTTCCCAGTACGACATAGTGAGGATTCTTTGATGTACCTCAAATTATTCAGAAATGTGCCACAAATCATTTAAGACTAATACCTGCTAAAATGCTGATGTTTGCAAATGAGATACTTTATAAATAGAATAATTCATGGTTATCTCTATCAAATTCTTCTTGATTGCATTTTGATATCTTCTTAAGATTGTGTGCTATAAACTTTCTATCTCTGCTCCAACCTCATGCACTCTCTGCCTTTTCCACGAGGCCCTAAACTCATGGGTGCTGACCAGAATAGGTCGTTTCAATAGAGTGCATGCCCTCTGCTTCCAGGATAGATTGAGCTATTAGGGAGCCCTAACAAGAGATGAGAGGGAGGGTAGGTGGTCAAATCAGGGTGCTCGCTCTTCACTCTCTCCCTGCAGGACCTCTGCAGGTTGACTGTGTTCCTTGACTAACAATCACAACTCGCCTTCTCTGTGTTGCAGGAACTGCACCTCCACCAGCCCTGTGCGGCTTGCGGCTTGCGGTGCCATGACAAACCATTGCCAGTAGCTCCAGGATGTGGACTTTCCCTCGTGGACTCTTGACATCCTGCCCACAGGGTGAAATAGCTTCTTTTATAAAGTGTTCTGATGTAAAATCTTTGTAAATATATGTATGTCATCTCTTTCCTACCAGGACATTAATTCACAAAAGATAGGATTATTTCTCTTCCAGCATATTTTATTTAAAAATCTGAGTTAACTCATGGGATTGAAGTCTAAACTTGACTTCATTTGTCATATGCTTTGTAAGAGGGAAAAATGCCGAGACCAGCTTGGTCAGGGAGACCCTAACCCAGTGGCACTAGAGGAATTAAAGACACACACACAGAAATACAGAGGTGTGAAGTGGGAAATCAGGGGTCTCACAGCTTTCAGAGCTGAGAGCCCCCAACAGAGATTTACCCACATATTTATTAACAGCAAACCAGTCATTAGCATTGTTTCTATCGATAATAAATTAACTAAAAGTATCTGTTATGGGAAACAAAGGGATGGGCCAAACTAAAGGAACAGGTTGGGCTAGTTAACTGCAGCAGGAACATGCCCATAAGGCATAAATCACTCATGCTATTGTTTGTGGCTTAAGAATGCCTTTAAGCAGTTTTCCACCCTGGGCGAGCCAGGTGTTCCTTGCCCTCATTTCTGTAAATCCATAACCTTCCAGTGTGGGCATTAGGGCCAGTATGAACATGTTACAGTGCTGCAGATATTTTGTTTATGGCCAGTCTTGGGGCCAGTTTATGGCCAGATTTTGAGGGTCTTGCTCCCAACAGAAAAATATTGCCAAACAGTGGTCTAAAAAATGGTGAAACCCCATCTCTACTAAAAATACAAAAATTAGCTGGGCATGGTGGTGTGCGCCTGAAATCCTAGCTACTCAGGAGGCTGAGGCAGGAGAATTGCTTGAACCCAGGAGGCAGAGGTTGCAGTGAGCCGAGATCACGCCACTGTACTCCAGCCTGGGCAACAGAGTGAGACTCTGTCTCAAAAAAATAAATACATAAATAAAACGAAAATAAATAAGTAGTTCAACCTCTGAATAAAGTTCAACCTCTGAATTAAGTCCTATAAGCCCTGCAGAAGTAATAAGAACTTATAATAATGCCATTAATCCATGATGAGAGAGAGTGAATCCTAGAATTCCTGAGTGTCTACACTGGAAGGAGACTTTGAGTTCATCTGATTTCACCCCTTTTCTATTTATGCGGAAAAACAAAGATCCAGAAAGTGGAAATCATGTCGTAATATTATAGCGTGAGGAGTGGGTCCGGGTGCTACCAGTGGGAGGCTACGTGCCGAGTGGAGACAATTGTGAACTGATAATCTGGAGTTTTGGTTCTTACCACAACAGATGAACCCCAAACACCAAATATATGCCACGACCTATTCTAGAAGTGAACATGACAAACATCACCCCTGCCCTCATGCAACTTCCATTCTTGTGGAGAGACAGAAAGTTAAAAGCCAGGCAAATAATTATAATTTTTCATTATTACTATGACTGAGACAAATAATAGGGAAATCTACCTTAGGAAGCATCCAGGGAAGCCCTTTCTACGGAGGTGATACTTAAGTATGTACTTAAGTCACTCATTAATTTAATCCCCCAAAGGTACTCATCAAGTACTTACTGCATACCAAGTACTTTTCTGGGATTTAATGATGAGTAAAACCGGGCGTTGTATTTTAGTAGAAGAAAGAGACAATCAGTTTTAAAAACTGAAGACATTAAATGATAAGGGTTACAATGGTGATGGTCAAGGTTCATTGGAAATCTATAAAAGGTGTTTAGTGCAATTAGATCAGGGAAGATTTCCCCCAAAAAGTGATACTCACAGTTGGGTATCAATCAATAGAAAGACATTTCCATTGAAATTGAAAGGGGTAGAAATAACATTGATTGAATTCATATCATTGATTTAAGTGAAATCATAGTGTTTCAATTGAAAGGGGTAGAAATAGCATTCATTTCCCATCCCCAAAGTAAACAAGGTCGAAAGTGCATAGGTGCGCCGAGGCCCCGCAGGGGGCAGCAGAGAGCACTTGGAGGATCCAGGATCTAAAGGCCAAGGTGTGAGGAAATGCCTGGTGTGAGGGGAGCCTGGAGAGGGCTAGGGAGCCAGACCACAGGGCTCTCCAGGTCTTGGTAAGGATTCTAGCCGTTAGACCAGGCACAGTGGCTCACTCCTATAATCCCAGCACTTTGGGAGACTTAGGTGGGCAGGTCACTTGAGCTCAGGAGTTTGAGACTAGCCCGAGTAACATGATGAAACCCTGTCTCTACAAAAAGTTCTAAAATTAGCCAGGCATGGTGGTACACACCTGGAATCCCAGCTACTCGGGAGGCTGAGGTGGGAGGATCCCTTGAGCCCAGAAGGTGGAGGCCGCAGTAAGCCAAGATTGCACTACTGCACTCCAGCCTGCACAACAGTGAGAGATCCTGTCTCAAGAGAAAAAGAAGGATTCCATTCTCAGGCTGCTAATAAAGACATACCCAAGAATGTGTGGTTTATAAAGGAAATTGACTTACAGTTCCACATAGCTAGGGAGCCTCAGGAAACTTACAATCATGGCGGAAGGAGAAGGGGAAGCAAGACACCTTCTTCACAAGGCGGCAGGAAGGAGAAGTGCCAATCAAAGTGGGAAAAACCCTCTTATAAAACCATCAGATCTCGTAAGAACTCACTCACTATCATGAGAACAGCATGGGGGAACTGCTCCCATGATTAAATTACCTCCCACCGGCTTCCTCCCATGACACGCGGGGATTATGGGAACTACAATTCAAGATGAGATTTGGGTGGGGACACAGTCAAACCAGATCACTGTTATCTATGAGCACTGGGAGGCCACCGAAGAGCCTGTGTGTATTTTTGTGTATATGTGCATGTATTCACATACATTTTTAGACATGCGTGTATATTTGCATGCATTTGTATATGTGTGCATTTGTGTATATTGTGTACTTGTGTGTGTGAGTGTGTGTATATGGGTGTATTTGTATATATGTGTGTATTTTATGTGTTTGTATATATGTGTATATCTTTATGTGTGCATTTACATATATGTATGTATATATGTGTGTGTTTATTTGTGTATGTATTTATGTGTGTGTGTGTGTGTGTGTGTGTGGCCAGACACAAAGATCCCTCTGCTTACAGCATCGGTGAAAAGAAGAAAATCATGTAAGGAGTTAGGAAAAAGCTTAGTAGATGGTCAGAACATCATGTGCAAAGGCTCTGAGATCAGCAGAGCTTTGCACTTTTCTTTGAGCATCTGAAAGAAGACCAATGTGTTGGAACATCATGATTGAGGCAAAGAGTTGTGAAATGAGGTTAGGATTAGGCATGGGCCAGACCATGCTGACATCAAGGGCCATGAGAAGAAGCCCTTCCATTTATCTCCTGGGTGTGGGTGTCCTGGGAGGAACTGATGCCTTCTCATGTCCATCGCTTACTGGCTGTGTGACCATGGGCAAGTCTCTGGTCCTCTCAGAGCCTCAGTATCCTTATCTGTCAAATTGACCAAAGATAGTCACCATTGCAGGACTGCCCAGGAAGAGTAAATGAGGTGCATCACACGTAACTTGCTTGGTGCCACTATCGTGATTTGATATGAGGCAAATGTCCATACTTCAGTTTTCCCATCAACAAAATGTTGATGTTGACCTGAGTCAGTGACTATGGAACTGTGCATGTATCAAAATTATCCAGGGCATGATATAAATACAGACCCCCATCTCCCACCCCCAGGTGAAAGCTAAGTCCACTGACCTGGAATTCACAGGGGCAGAGCCTGGGAGCTTGCATTTTCAAAAAAGCACACTGAAATGACTGATGTTTGGAAGTTACTGTACCAGACACCCTCAAAAGGCCCCTTAGACACCAAACATTCCGTGAGTCAATGCTCCTAACTCTGGCTCTATAGGTTGCTTTGTGTGTGACCCTCTGGAGGTCACCTCTGCTGCCAATTTATCCACTCCAGGCCTCCAGCACTGGGTGCCTTTTCTCCCTGTCTCTGTTTCATAATCCAGTTATCACAGCAACCAGATGTGACAGGCTCCCTCTCAAACCCATTTAAACATCTCCAAGGGCACCATTTAGGACCCAAGCCTTTTATCATGTGCCAGGCCCCAGCCCTAGAAGCCTGGAAGAACTCCTTATGCTAATTAGCAATGAAATGTCCTTCTGCCAGAAGAATCTGATTATCGGGTCCTGAGGCAGCTGTGGACTGTCACAGTCCCATCCACCTGGGGAGAGCATATCATGGGGTTCCGCCTCCCGGAACAGGATGCCCACTTCCTACAAAAGCCCCATTTCCAAACATTTTGTGTGTCTGTACTTCTCTCTGTATTTTTGAAAATGTGGTGGATGTAAGCTCATCTTTCCACAGGAACATAAGTGCACATTTGCAAAAGAATTTACCACAGTCTCCAGAGCTCACAGGCTGCTTCAAGTGTGTTGGTGCATCCCAGGCCCACGGTGCCTCTTCTGGGGCACATGAGCTAGGCCACACCCTGTCACTCACTATGCATAGCTTACTGTATTTCCTTCCAGATCTATTCCTATAGTGTGCTTTTCTCTCTAGATATATGAGATGATATCATGCATGTTGTTCCTCATTTGAACAAATGGATTAATACAGAAACAGAGCCCAGAGTTTGAGATGGAAGATCTGAGCTCATATTCTAGCTCTACTTACTATGGTGACTTGGAAACTGGAAATATTACTCGCTGAGATTACATACCCTCACGGATAACCTGGGGGAATTTGACAATATACCAGAGAGTGCTTTCCCTTAAAAGTAAGCTTAGTGTATGGGAAAGCTCTGTGTCCCAGTGCAACATATAGCAGCTGCCGTAATGATGCTGGTGGGATAACAGTAGCTGACAATTTGTTGAGTACATACTATATCCCCAACATTGTGCTACTGGCTGGAAATGCATTGATGTCATTGCAAAATAACTCTAGAAGGTAAGTAAAAACTCGTTTTGTTGGGAAACCTAACTAGAAACAGTATGACACTATTTACAGTTCTCATTTACTTTGTTCTTATGAATATCCATGCCTCCCTGTAAAAACAGTAATGATTTTAATTACAGAGTACTGCCCATGACCCTTTTAGAGCGTTTCACAATATTAGAAACATGCGTTGTATTTTATTAAACTTCTAGAATTTGAAAATATTCCAAATTCTGAAATATTTCTGGGCATATCGTTTTGGATAAGGGACTTTGGCCTGCATATATTATACTCCTTTTAAAGATGATAAACCTGAGACTAAGAATGGTTTAAGTATTTTCCCAAGATCAGTAGTTAAATATGTGGGCTGGGATTTGAACCAAAACTTTCTGATACCATAGACCATTCTGTTTCTACCAGAATATGCATGCTAAAACTGACCTTAAAAGATGAAGGAAAGCTTGAACAAAGTGACCCCTAAATGTTCTTTATAAGGCTGAGACCTATGGATCTCAAGCTAAAGCAGCCCCTATTTATAATATATTTTTCTATTGCAGTCATGCTTCATATTTTATTAAACAAACTTATCGCTCTATTTAGAATCCAGGAACATGTAATCTTTCCGTTTTTAAAATATGTTTTGAGTGAGGTATCTGTCAGGGTCAACATTGTATCAAGGAAGCAGAATTACATTTAGATGGTTCATCTGAAAAGTCTACAAGATAGGAAATAGATACAGAGGTAAGGGAAGTGTGAAGAGACACAGGAACTTGCAATCCTAGGATGTAGGTACCGCTCCAGCTATGAAGGGGCAGGGGGAGAACATAGAATAATTGTATCCCAGAAAGAGCTGAAGCTGCACAGGAGAGGCCCCCAAGAAGGAGCTATAGGGGGACAGGGACAGCCTCTGCCCAGCTGTGCCACCAAAGTAGAGAATAAACAGCCCCAAAAACCCCATCTGTCTTTGATCCTGTCTTCTGATCTCCCACCAGTGCTACCCAATGCCAAACAAAAGTGAGAGGGTAAAGCACCTAGAAGATTTCGTTCATTAGAGTTTAGCCTCACCGAGCATAGAGCATGATAGCAAAATGCGGACTGTGGATCTGTGGGCACAGTAGATGGAGAATAACCAGGTCAAGTGAGGCCAGGGGTTGCTCCTGAGTTGTGAGAGGGTATTGAATATTGGTTGGATTTGGGAGCTCTGTCCCTAGGATGCCTCATGTATGTCAGCTCAGACTGCCATAACAGAATACCATATACTGGGTGGCTTAAATAACAGACATTTCTTCTCTCACATTTCTGGAGGCTGCAAATCCAAGATCAAGATGCCAGCAGGTTCTGTTGAGGGCCATCTTTCTGACTATCAGGCAACTGCCTTCTTACTCTGTCCTCACATAGCAGAGGGAGACATAACTCTGGTCTCTCTCTTTCCCTTCTTATAAAGACACTAATCTCATCATGAAGGTCCCAACTGCATGACCTCATCTAAACCTAATTACCTTCTAAAGGCCCGACTTCCAAATACCATCACATTAAAAGTTGTTAGGACCTCATTATATAAATTTGGTTGGTACACAATTCAGTTCATAGCACCTTGATTGAACTTGAAATTTCCTATGGCAGTCACCAATTCAGTCATTTATTTGGAAACAATTTTGGGGCATTTGCAATTGCTTTAATCCTCCTTTTTTATCTCTTGCTACTACACTTACAATGGGTGCCACATATTTAACATCATTCAATCATAAATCATTTTATAAATGACACAACTGAGGCATATAACACTCATTGGTTAAAGTTTGGGGCCAGACGTGGTGGCTCACGCCTGTAGTCCCAGCACTTTGTGAGGCCGAGGCAGGTGGATCACCTGAGGTTAGGAGTTCGAGATCAGCCTGGCCAACATGGTAAGACCCCATCTCTACTAAAAATACAAAAATTAGCCAGGTGTAGTGGTGTGCGCCTGTAGCCCCAGCTACTCAGGAGCTGAGGCAGGAGAATTGCTTGAAGCTGGTAGGTGGAGGCTGCAGTGAGCTGAGATTGCACCACTGCATATAACCCAAGCAACAGTGCAGTGGCGAGTCT
Source organism: Macaca nemestrina (assembly GCF_043159975.1). Lineage (NCBI taxonomy): Eukaryota > Metazoa > Chordata > Mammalia > Primates > Cercopithecidae > Macaca > Macaca nemestrina. Next base: position 6,320,421 of record NC_092132.1, on the reverse strand, counting down.
CTGTCTCAAAAATAAATAAATAAATAAATAAATAAATAAATAAATAAATAAAAGATTGGGAAAATATCATGGGCCAGTGCCATTCTTGTAAAAGTATATTTTACTTATTCAAGAGAAATATTTATGAGCTTTCTGAGGGAGAATTCAGACCACAAAAAAAGATTCCTAATTTAAGCCTTCCAAAGAAGGAGCCTTCTGTAAATCCCAGAGCCCCTTGATTGAAGAGCGCCTGATGGGCCTGAGACTCTAAGTTGAGCGATGCTGAAACAGAGTTGCAACCTTCTACATCATGGTGGATTTGAAGATGGGAGTGGGGTGAGATCCTGGAAAGAAAGGGGGAGCTCATAAGATTAGTGTCGGTGGGTAGCAGGTGGAATGGGAAACAACGGAACAATAAAGACAACAAATCAGCCTATCAGACACCTGGGTGAGAAGGAAGCCTGGGGAAGTTTGTCTTTTTTTTTTTTTTTTTTTTGTAATTGTTTGCTATCTATGGGAGTGAAATGTGACCCCTCCTCCACCAAGCACACGGCTTCAGTGCAGATGGGTTATTTCAGGGAACCCTAAGAGAATGCATTCTGCTTCCAAGTTAGCAGGGAATAAAAACTAGTTTATTACACATCAAAAAGAGAGCAAAATATGTTATGAAAGAATAACTGTATGTTGTCTAAGACTATATTACTTGTGAATGATAGAGCTTAAACTTGAATTCGTGTTTGTCTGACTTCAATGACGGAATTATTCACACTTCTATAATGTTTCTAAAGTGATTGACATTGTGATCATTGCCCTAGAGGGTAAAATAGGTACATTACAAACAAATGCCTTTCTCAAAGACTTATATGGTAGCTGTCCCTTTTCTACTTGAACACCAAAGATGACAGAAAGCTCGCTGCCTCCCAAGGGACCAGTTAAAATTTTGATATCCCTTGCAGTAGAAATTATTCTATGAAATAAAAAGAAATATCACTTTTAATGCTAGAATCTCTTCATCTAAATTCAAAGTTTTGAGATAGCATCCAAGAAGTATTTCCTCCACATTATCTAAATGTCTTTTCAATTCTGAGAGGGAGAAGTCACAGCTGTAATGACCCTTTTCTCCTCAAGGCTAAGCACCCACAATGTTGTGAATGAATATTTATATGACAACCCATGATTCTAGCTTCCTTCTCCAAAGGTTGCCTAGTCCAGTTAAAGACCAGCTTTAAAAATGGGTAAGCATATTTGAAATGAGCAGAACTTTTTTAAAACTAACTTATATGCACAGGATATTAATCAGCAAAAATTTGCCTTCTACTGAGCCAAGGACATGTTGGGAGAGGCCTGAGAAAGAATTTGAGATGGCAGCTTATAGAGCAATGGAGTGAAAACCACCATCTGGTAAGTAGAGGAGACTGCATCTGAGGGGAGACTGGAGAAAGCACTCTTTCTGCACAGAGGAGCAAAAGGTTTGGTTCCCAGTCAAGAGGGAAGACAAATTAGGTAGGGAAGTCTGTCTCTAGTAAGGATACCAGGTACCCTGTGGAAAAATGGCAGCACCCAGCACAGGGTTGGGATGTCCTGGGGACATTGTAGACGTTGGTTGGCATGTCAGGCTGGGGGAGAATGACAACAGGCATCATCACCACCTTTCTCATTTCCTGGCTGTGGTTCCTCCACTGCCAAGGTCCAAGTCATCCTGAATCACTGTCAAAGCCTTGTCAGGTCCCCTGCCAAGGAACATAAGGAAAGTCTATGGTCAACAACTAAGTGGCAGACAGAAGAGAAAGCAGTGACAGCAGTGGCTGTGGAAAATCCAGTGACAAATTTGTATGGGATTCAGTAGAAGAGCCAGCAGGTGCAACCTGGGGCTCTGGGACTGACTGCAAATGGGTCAATGCTCTACACAGGGAAGAAGCAGCTTGGGGTAATTGAAATGTTAGCCGTTAAGGACAGTGGGGTTGATGGTGGTGATTTAATTACAGAATGGAGTGAAAGTTCTAGATTTTAAAATATTTTTAGAAATGCGCATGTTTATTAATTTCTACTGTGAATATAGAAAACAAACTACACTAATGAAGGTGGGCACATTGTAGATAAAACCTCAGGCAGTGATTTGAATGAACTTGGCCATGTTGATTAATGTCCATTTCCAATGTGTCTCAACTCTTCTTTGATATGATTAAAATTTTTTTCTGTGATATAAGCAATGACAGAAATAAAAAACCAGTATTGCCTTTGAAAATGCACTATTTGGCCGGGCGCGGTGGCTCACGCCTGTAATCCCAGCACTTTGGGAGGCCGAGGCAGGCGGATCACAAGGTCAGGAGATCGAGACCACGGTGAAACCCTGTCTCTACTAAAAATACAAAAAATTAGCCGGGCGAGGTGGCGGCGCCTGTAGTCCCAGCTACTGGGGAGGCTGAGGCAGGAGAATGGCGTGAACCCGGGAGGCGGAGCTTGCAGTGAGCCGAGATCGCACCACTGCACTCCAGCCTGGGCGACAGAGCGAGACTCTGTCTCAAAAAAAAAAAAAAAAGAAAAAGAAAATGCACTATTTGAAAACAAATAAAAATGTAAAAATGAATGGAAACAAAAATATAAATTAAATATAAATTTATTTTTATTTATAAAAATAAATATTCTGTCTCCCTGGAGAGGCTCAGTCGCTTTTGTGAAAGTTATATTTTTCCCAAATTAATTTATAACTTAAACACAGCTCTAACTCAATCTTAATGTGATGTTGTATTATTTGGCAAAGTGGCTCTTAAGGATATCCAAAAAAATTAACATAGGAAAATATCCAAGGCATTTTCCTTTAAACAGACCACTGATAAAAGGCTTATTCTGTCCTATGGTACATTTACTGTAAACCTCAAACAATTTAGGCCCTACAGTGCCAATATAGGAGGTAGAAAATGTTGTAGAAAAATGACAATCAATTATTTAAACTTTAATATATGGAAGGGGAGTGGTTCACATTTGAAATAAAAATAATTATTTGTTAAATCATATTTTGAAATTTAGTTCAGTGAAAAATGAGATAAGCACTCATCTAATGTGGCATGAAAATTGCAGAGAAAATAAAGTTTTGACTATGAAGGGTATAGTAGTATTAAAAAATACAGACCTATATAAAAGAGGATTGAGTAAAATTTATAAGAATAAAATGGATGTCTAAAAATTACAAATAAAAAGATAGATTTACTAAATAAAATTATTATTCATAAATATCTGTGTGCCCTAAGTGGTAATAAATAATCACAGAGGTAGAACATGCATCAGAAAAGTTATAAACAAGAAAATGTCTGTTTTTATGCATAATAATGGATGATGATATATTAAGATATTGAATGATAGTGCAGGACTGATAGAAAAATCATCCTTCTGGTGTCTTAATTGATAGGTCAGGAAATAGACACATGGTAGATAAAATGTGCACTGCAATTGCATGTTTTGATTCTCCATTGTGTTTCATTATGAGAAGCTGATCTTAAAAAAAAAATCTTCATTTAGTCAAACCAGAGACCAAAAGAGAATCACATAGTTATACAATGAAATACCTTCCCCTAAGTCTAAAAGTTTAAAAAAAGCACAATTAATTTTTTAATTGTTCTTATCACCTGGAAAATCTAAGTCATAAAATATGTTTATTTTATATAATCAAATTTTGCATTTTTGTAACTATGGTTTGACTAGTTTGTCAACAGTCGTGACATTCTATATGAAAATATGTTGGCCGGGCGCGGTGGCTCACACCTGTAATCCCAGCACTTTGGGAGGCCGAGGTGGGTGGATCACGAGGTCAGGAGATCGAGACCATCCTGGCTAACATGGTGAAACCCCGTCTCTACTAAAAATACAAAAAAAAACCTAGCCGGGCGTGGTGGCAGGCGCCTGTAGTCCCAGCTACTCGGAGGCTGAGGCAGGAGAATGGCATGAACCCGGGAGGTGGAACTTGCAGTGAGCCGAGATCATGCCACTGCACTCCAGCCTGGGCGACAGCGTGAGACTCCGTCTCAAAAAAAAAAAAAAAAGAAAAAGAAAATGTGTGTGTGTGTATGTGCAAATTTATTAGAATGATTATGAAAAAATATGTAAGCATTCTGACATTCTATATGAAAATGTGTGTATGTACAAATTTATTAGAATGATTATGAAAAAATATGTAAGCATTCTGGATCACTTTATATTCATGAACAGTCATGTATTATTAACCAAAGATAGAGGTTTGTGTTTATGAATCTACTGGCATAAAATACCCAGCATATTAATTTAATTCTTTCAGGTTAATGAGAAAATAAAAAAGAAAGACAATATGTAAGTGGTGTGTTTATGTCTGATCAAGTAAAACAAAACCGATATCATGGTGAGTTGTGACATCAAAGTGTATGTGATTCTTTTTTAAATATTAGAAGTTAGAAAAGTAGTGAGGAAATAAAACCATGTGACAAAAAGAAGTAAAATGTTAAAATATAAACAACCTCCCAATTAGAAGTCTTTGCCATGTTTATGTAATCTCCTTTTTTCTTTCCTTTCTTTTTTTCCTTCCTTTCTTCCTTTTCCTTCCTTCCTTTTCCTTCCTTCCTTCCTTCCTTCCTTCCTTCCTTCCTTCCTTCCTTCCTTCCTTCCTTCCTGCCTGCCTGCCTGCCTGCCTGCCTGCCTTCCTTCCTGCCTTCCTTCCTGCCTGCCTTCCTGTCTTCCTTCCTCTTTTTGGAGATAGGGTCTCCCTCTGTCACTCAGGTTGGAGTGCCCTGTGGTGTGATTGCTGCTCACTGCAACCTTGACCTCCTGGGCTCAGGTGATCATCCCACCTCAGCCTCCAGGGTAGCTGGAACTACAGGTACAGGTACACGCCACCACACTCAGCTGATTTTTTGTTATTTTCTTTTTTGTAGAGACGAGGTTCGCCATGTCACTCAGGTTGGTCTTGAACTCCTGGGTTCGAACAATCTGCCTACCTTGGTCTCCTGAAGTGCTGGGATTATAGGCATGAGCCACCATGCCCAGCCCATGTAATGCTTCAAGCAGGCATTTGTTTTTTATTTCAGCAAAACAATTTTATGAATCTCATTAATGTTTAAATTTTATTGGCTTTATGGTCTATTTCTATTATAAGTTTTATTTGATTTTATAATTGACTCCATAATTTATGCTTAATTTTCTTTACAAATGATAATACAGTTTAGAGCTTTCAACTTCTCTTCACCCTTTGAATACACCCCATTGGAATCAATTATGGGTTATACCACAAGATATTTCAAGATAGCCCTTTGTGAACAAGGGTTAGTTTCTTAACTATTTTGTGTTCCAATTTCTTTATGTGTAAAAATGAGGATGTGAGGATGCTGATGTGAACAATACAGGCTGTGCTAAGAGTCCATGAGGTCATGAAGGCATCACACTTCTCAAGCTGACAAGTGAGGCAGAATTCAGTGGAAGACATAAGAATTGAAATTCTAGGTGTCCAATAAACACAATTTGAATCCAAATGCCTGATATAAGTCAACGAATGAACAAATAAACCTTCATTCGACCAGACTAGACTGTACCTTGGTTATCAGATTTGTTTATTCATTTATATATGTTAATAATTTATTGAATGTCTGTTATGCACCAGGACTACACTAGATATGGGGGATATATAGATCAGTGAGACAGAGTTTGTCACCTCAAAGTGCTCTAAGACAAGTGAACAAATGGCTGTAACATAGTGTAGTAATTGCAATAAGAGGGTAGAAGAGACCGTTGTGTGAACCAAAGGAGGGGATTGCGTTGGTGGGATGTCAGGATGACCAGGAAGAATTCAGGGAGAGAATAGTACTCGTGTTTGGTCTTGAAGGAGAAATAGGAAGTATTCATTTCAGGAAAGAGATGTCCTAGGCAGATGGAACAGCCAGCGTGGAGACATGGGGTGGATGTGAGAGCATAGTGTCTTCCGGAAGCCCCATGTTGTTCAGGATGGCTGGAGCATGGGATGTAAGAGGAGAAGGAAGAGATGAAGCTCAAGACGCAGGCAGGTGTGGCAGGCAGGTTAATGCCTCCTTCCCCAAAATAGATGTCCACATCCTCACATCCTCATCTCCAGAACCTGTAATTATGTTGCTATATATGGCAAAAGGGATTTTGTAAACATGATTACATTAAGGACCATATGGCTGGACCCAAAGTAACTACAAAGATTCTTACAAGTAAAAGAGGGAGGCAGATGAGATAGATAGAGAGACAGAGAAAAAGAGAGAGACAGAAAAAGAGAGACAGACTATACTGTGGATCAAGAGATGTTGTAATATTTATATATCACATAAATACGGCAATTTTTTCTGCTTGAAAAAAATTCAAGCCCACCAATTCTTCTCTAGAGCCTCCAGAAGGAAAGCAGCCCTGTGGATACCTTGAGTCCAGCAGGGCTTATGCCAAACTTCTAATCTCCAGAATTGCAAGATGTAAAACATTGTGTGGTTTTAAACCACTAACTGTGGTAATTTCTTACAACAGCAACAGGAAACTACCTAACAGCAGGCAACAGGGTACATGTAAAGCCCTATTTGCTTTCTAAGGAACAGAAAAGTTTCTTCCTATGCAGTAGGAAGTGAAGGGGGTCAGCCCCTCCACACCTGTGAGTATTTCTGATCAGATGGGACGAGAGACTGAGAAGAGAAATAAGACACAAAGTATAGAGAAAGGACAGTGAGCCCAGGGGACTGGTGCTCAGCATACGGAGGACCTGCACTGGCACCTGTCTCTGAGTTCCCTCAGTATTTATTAATTACTGTTTTCACTATCTCAGCAAGGGGAATGTGGCAGGAGAGCAGGGTGGGGAGAAGCTCAGCAAGAAAACATGTGAGCAAAGGAATCTGTGTCACAAATAAGTTTAAGGGAAGGTACTATGTCTGGATGTGCACGCAGGCCAGATTTATGCTTCTCTTCACCCAAACATCTCAGTGTAGTAAAGAGTAACAGAGCAGCATTGCCGCCAGCGTATCTCACCTCCAGCCACAGGGTAGTATTCTCCTATCTCAGAATAGAACGAATGTACGATCGGGTTTTACACCGAGACATTCTGTTCCCAGGGGCATGTAGGAGAGGAGGCCTTCCTCTATCTCAACTGCAAGAGGCCTTTCTCTTTTACTAATCCTCCTCAGCACAGACCTTTTACGGGTGTCAGGCTGGGGGATGGTCAGGTCTTTCCCTTCCCACGAGGCCGTATCTCAGGCTGTCTCAGTGGGGAGAAACCTTGGACAATACCCAGGCTTTCTTGGGCAGAGGTCCCTGCGGCTTTCCACAGTGCATTGTGCCTCTGGTTAATCGAGACTGGAGAACAGCGATGACTTTTACCAAGCACACTGCCTGTAAACATTTTGTTAACAAGGCACATCCTGCACACCCCTTAAACCTTGATTCCATACAACACATGTTTTTATGGGGCTAAAGTTACAGATAAACAGCATCTCAAGGCAAAACAGTTGTTCAGGGTACAGATCAAAATGGAGTTTCTTATGTCTTCCTTTCTTACATAGACACAGTAACAGTCTGATCTCTCTTTTCCCTACATAGGAAAACATGTTTCAGCAAAACAATTTTATGCATCTCATTAATGTTTAAATTTTATTGGCTTTATGGTCTATTTCTATTATAGATTTTATTCGATTTTATAATCGACTCAATAATTTATGCTTAATTTTCTTTACAAATGATAATACAGCTTAGAGCTTTCAACTTTTCTTCACCCTTTAAATACATCCCATTGGAATCAACTATGGATTGATGGCGGTTTTGTCAAAAAGAAAAGGGGGATATGTTAATGCTGGACATCTCTGGAGATAAGCATTACAGTAGATGAGCATCTTTCTACTCAATGACTTACCATATGTATGATTTACTTGGGGAGTAGAGGGATCCTGACTTTTTTCATAACAAAAATTTATTCTTGTTTAGAGGAGCAACGGCCACTCAGAAAGTCTTTATCTTACTTCATATTCTATAGTGCTTGAGAGTTTACAATAACTTAATTTTTACTCCACTGAAGCCCAAAAGGTGAGGACAAATTATCTGAAGATCCACAACATGTTTGACTCTTTGAAACAAAATATCTTTACTCTTTTTTTTTTTTTTTTTTTTGAGACAGGGTCTCGCTGGGTCATCCAGGCTAGAGCACAGTGGCATTATCACAGCTCGCTGCAGCCTCAAATCCCTGGGCTCGAGCAATCTTCCTGCTTCAGCCTCTTGAGTAGCTGGAGCTATAGGTGTGCACCACCGTACCTGGCTATTTTTAAATATTTTGTAGAGATGTGAGTCTCGCCATGTTGCCCAGGCTTGTCTCAAACTCCTGGGCTCAAGCAATCCTCCTACCTCAGCCTCCCAAAGTGCTGAAATTACAGGCGTGAGCCCCCACACCTGGTCACTATTTTCAACAGGATAAGTCTGGGGATAATGCTGATGACCAGTAGTGATACTATTTCTCAGTAATCACAGTTGCACTCAGGATGATAACAAGAATAAGAGCTTCTTTAATCATTTATGTGTATGATGGTTACTTGGTTGAGCCTTTTTAGTTTGATGCTGCCTTTTTTTTTTTCTGGTTAGGGATAATCAACCAAAATAGAGAGGGAATCATAGAAGGAAGAGTGAAAGAGCAAGAAGACCAAGAGTTGCACATTGCTGTGGCCCTATGAGCTGTCAGGCCTTGATTCCTGCCGGACGTCTTGGAAAATGTGCGGAACACCTCCTAGAATTGTTCACCTGAAATGATGACCGGAGTATGTACTCACAGGCTCGGCAGCTATCATTTGAGGGTTTCCTCATGAATGAATTGGTGCAGAGGACTGAGCTGTGCTTTCAGGTGGACCAAGAGAACTCCTACAACTTTAGCAATGGTCCAGAGGCAGAACTGAGGAAGATGTTCAGGTCACTTTTGCAGGTGAGAAGCTCAGGATGAGTCTTCACACAGATCTGCGTGCAGCTGTACCTAAAGCAAACGTCCACAAAGGGGTGGGATGTTCTCTAGAGGTGTTATGTAGTAGCAGGTGATGCTCCGCCCAATTCTTAGACCTTCCTATTTCTGTGCGTGCAAGCCCACCAGCTGCATTCTGTTTGTCTGTTTGTCTGTTTGGGTCCAGCTGCATTCGGGCTAGGGCCCAGCTGCATTCTGTTTGTTTGTTTGTTTGATTGGGGCCAGCTACATTCTGTTTGTTTGTTTGTTGGTTTGTTTGTGGTGTTTTCATCGTAGGTCTAAGGGGCTTTCACACCACTCTGCTGATGCGAAAAACAAGCTAGGAACGCCTAGAAATTAATGCCACCAAATCCCCAGGAGTGCCCCTCTCCACCAATGACTGATGGAAGTTGACCTATAAAAGCACCAGGTTTGTTTGTTGTTGTTGCTTTTTGTTTTCCATTTTGGAGGGTAAGAATGAGGCTTGTGGTCTACGTTGGAACTCAAAGTTGCACACTGGGCTGAAGCTCAGTGTTGTCCACAGCAGTGCCTTGGCTGATAACTCACACTTGATCGACTGCTTTCTCTTTTCTTTCTCATTTCCCCATCCCTCTACTTGGGTTGCATGAAATCATCTTCCAAATACATTATTTTTATTTGAATTCTTTTTTTAATTAAATTTTTTTATTTCAATAGCTTTTGGGGTACAAGTGGTTTTTGGTTACATGGATGAATTATATAGTGGTGAATTCTGAGATTTTAGTGCACCAATCACCCAAGCAGTATACATTGTATCTAAACTGTAGGTTTTTTATCCCACACTCCCCTTCTACCCTCTCTCTTCTGAGCCTCTCAAGTCCATTATATCACTCTGTACGCTTTTGAGTACTCAGCTTTGCTCCCAATTATAAGTGAGAATTTTTCATTGAATTCTTATCCCAATTCTTAAGTCAAGATATATTCACCACACATTTTGGGTGGAATTATTGTGAAAGTAAAGATTAATTTGGGTGCTCTTGGTTGGCATCTTTAAAATAATCTTTCAATCTGTGTTTCTTGGGATCACCTCCCAAATCAATGCTTTCATTTGAATTATTACAGCAGAATCAAAATATATTTGCTATGTATTTTGATTGGAATTATATGAAGCTGCAAATTCATATTTGAGTGCTCTTGGAATCTTTATAGATTTTTCAATTCTGTAAATAGGATGTATTGTTTCATTTATGTAAATAGCCTTCTGGTATTTATTTATAGGTATGGTCTTTGGTGAACAGCCTCCAGGAAGATCCCCTGTGATCCCTATTTTCTGTTATACGCATCCTGGTGTAATCGCCCACCCCCCAGCTCATTTTACCAGAGTAGTTCTCGTTCTTTGCTCTGAGCAGAACCATCCGTCACATGTGAGGATGCTCAGGCGAGCTACAGAGAGGCCCACTTGCCGACAGACTGAAGGTATCCAATCACTACCTGTGTGAGCCTTAGGTGACTGCAGGCCTGGCCTATATTTTGGCTGAGACATCATGAGAGATCCTGAGTCAGAACCACCCAGCTAAGCCATGCTCGGGTTCCTGGCCCCCAGAAACTATGGGGGTCATTTAAATATTTGTAGTTTTAGGCTTCTAAGTTTTGTAGTAATTTGTTATACCATAATAGATAACAACTGCATGGTCAGATAACATTTTGTATGATTTCAATCTGTTTTAAATTTGGTTAAACTAAATAAAAAAAAAAAGACAGAAAGATAAATTAGGTTAAACTTATGAAATGTGCTTTATGGGCCAGTTATGGTTGATCTTGGTGACTATCCCATGTGTACCTGGAAAGAGTGTGTATTCTGCTGCTGTCATGATGTTCTTTGATCAAGGTGGTTCTTAGTGTAGTTCGAGTCTTCTAGACCCTTACTGATTTTTTTGCCTACTTGTTTGATCATTCACAGATAGTGTTGATGTGTCTAACTACAATTGTAGATCTGTCTATTTATCCTTTTGGCTTTATTAGTTTTTACTTTATGTATTTTGAAGCTATATTAATTAATAAAACACATTTAGTATTGTTATGTCTTTTTGATGTAATTATTATTTTTTAACTCTGGGAATATTTCTTGTTCTGAAGCCTACTTTAAAAATATTAATATAGCACCCTCCCCCCAGCTTTCTTATGACTTGTGTTTTCTTGGCATGAAATTTTCCATTCTTTTACTTTGAGTCATTTGTGTCTTTATATATCCAGCACATAGGTGGGTCTTACTTTTCACAAAATGGGACAATCTCTACTTTTTATAGAGGTATTTAGACTGCTTACACGAAATACGAGTTTTAATAGAATTATTAGCCGTAGGACGGGCATGGGGGCTCATACCTGTAACCCCAGTGCTTTAGGAAGCCAGGGCAGGAGAATTGCTTTATCCAGTTCAAGACCAGCCTGGGCTATATAGTGAGATCCTATCTCTACAAAAAATAAATAACAAATAGCCAGGCTTGATGGTGTACACCTGTATTACCAGCTCCTTGGGAAGCTGAGGTAGGAAAAGGTCAGGGCTACAGCGAGCTGTAATCATACCAGTGCACTCCAGCCTGGGCAGCAGAGTGAGACCCTGTCTCTAAAGAAAAAAAAAAAAGAATTATTAGCAGTAAAGAAAAAAAAAGAATTATTAGCAGTACCTCTTTTTTTTTTTTTTTTTTTTTTTGATACAGAGTCTCGCTCTGTCACCCAGGTTGGAGTGCAGTGGTGCGATCTGGGCTCACTGCAAGCTCTGCCTCCCGGGTTTATGCCATTCTCCTGCCTCAGCCTCCCGAGTAGCTGGGACTACAGGCGCCGCCACCACGTCAGGCTAATTTTTTGTATTTTTAGTAGAGACGGGGTTTCACCATGTTAGTCATGATGGTCTCGACCTCCTGACCTCATGATCAGCCTGCCTCGGCCTTCCAAAGTGCTGGGATTACAGGCTTGAGCCACCATGCCCAGCCCAGCAGTACTTCTTTTTTTAGTGGTTCATCTAGGCTTACAATACATATATTTTTTATGAAGTCAACTTCAAATAATATCACTCTGTGCAGAGCGTAAGAATCTTAAGTACACGTCTATCTCTTCCCTCTCACCCTTTGTGCTACTGTCATATATTATTTTGTATCCACATTTGTAATAAACCTCAAAATTAACTATTTTTGTTTTAGGCAATTATGTTTAAAATATTTTTAAAATTAGAAAAAACATTGTTTCTATATTTGTGCTCCTTGTTAAATTTGTGTGCCACTATTTATTTGGTTGGATCTCATATTCATCTGGTATTTTCTTCTGCTTTTAGAATTTTGTTTATAATGTATTATAGTGAAGGTCTGTGGGTAATAAATATTCTTGGCTAAAACAGCCTTTATTTTATTTTGATTTTAAAATCTTGATTTTCAAGATTTTAAACTTGATAAAGCTTCCTGGGTTGACATTTGCTTTCCCCCTTTCAACACTCTAAGTACGTTACCCCATGTCTTCTGACTTGCAGAATTTTGATTGAGAAGTTTGATGTCATTCTTTATTCTTCTGTGTTTAATAGTTCTTTTTTTTTTTTTTTTTTTTTTTTTTGAGATGGAGTCTCGCACTGTCCCCCAGGCTGGAGTGCAGTGGCGCGATCTGGGCTCACTGCAAGCTCCGCCACCCAGGTTCATGCCATTCTCCTGCCTCAGCCTTCCCAGTAGCTGGGATTACAGGCGCCACCACCATGCCTGGCTAATTTTTTGTATTTTTAGTAGAGACAGGGTTTCATCGTGTTAGCCAGGATGGTCTCGATCTCCTGACCTCGTGATCTGCCTACCTTAGCCTCCCAAAGTGCTGGGATTACAGGCGTGAGCCACTACCCCCAGCCTTAATATTTCTTTTTGCTTTGCCTCCAGTACTTTCTCTTAATCTTTGTTGTTTAGCAGCTTGATTGTGGTGTGTTTATGTGTGTCCTGCTGTGCTTCTCTGAGAATTTGGATCTGTTTGTTATCTTTCAATAATTTTAGAAGATTCAGGTTCATTACCACTTAAAACATTTATTCTGCCCTGTTTTCTTTTTTCTTTTCTTTCCTTCTCTCTCTGGCACACAAATTACACATATGGTAGATTGTTTGACATGGTTTCACAGCTACATTTTTGTTGTTATTATTATTTTCTTACTCTTTTTCTATTTGTGTTTGTTTGGAAATGTCTGTTGCTATATCTTCAAGTTCACTGATTGTATCTGCTCTGTCTAGTTTGATTATAAACCTTTTCAGAAAAATCATTCATGTCTGATACAATGTTTTTCATTTCTGGCACTTTCATTTGACTATTAAATTCTCATGTCTTTGTTTTCCCATTATGTTCATGCATATTGTTTATCTTTACCACTAGACCCTAAAACATTATAATTGTAATTATTTTAAGGTCGCCGTTTGAGAGTTTCAACAGCTGGGCCATCTCTGGGTCTGCTTTTGTCGATTACTTTATCTCTTAACAGAAGTTTCTCAGCAACCTTACTCAACATGTATGTATTTCTTGTCATTTTAGATTGTCTATCATTTGTTATGTGTAAAAGAACAGTATAAGACTGAAATAAATAATATTTGTGTTCAGAAATGGGTACATCTCTCCTTCAGTTAGGCATTTACATTAGTAGTTTGAATTAATTCTGTTACTAGTTAAGCTAGGTTTGAGTTCTAATGTTGTTATAGTTATATCCAGGGTGTCACAGACTCCAAATTCCTTTCAAGGTTAAATGATGTAAGTTCTATTGTTTTAGGGGTGAGGCCAAGTGTCCCAGAAGACTTTTTTCAGTATGCCTGACTCACCCTCAGTTGGCAGAAGGCCCTTCATGCCACACCATGTGGTGGGAGGTGTTTCCTTGACCTTGCCCCTCCTCATGTGTTCAGCTCATATTGCTTCTTACCAGTGTAAGGGTCCTGCTGGGGTGTAGTTGTTTCTTGATTCTCCTGATCCAGTATCAGTCTTAGGCAGGGCCTCTGTATCTCAGCCTCAGGGCTTGACTTTCCGTACTGTATGGGATGAGCAAGTGTTCTTTCTCCCTCTCAGAACCAGTAGGCCTCTGCTTTGTATCCTTGTAGGATCCTGAACATGATCAGGTGTATTTGTTTATGATGGCTGCTATAACAAATTGCACAAACGTTGTGACTCAAAACAACAGAAAGTTATTCTCTTACAGTTCTGGAGGCAATAATTTTGAGATCAAGGTGTTGGTGGGGCCATGCTTCCTCCAGAGGCTCCAGGAGAAAATCTATTCCATGCCTCTTCCAAAGTCTGGGGTCTGCCTGCAATCCTTGGTTTTTGGCCACATCACCCCAATCTCTGCTTTCACAGTCACATTGCCTGCCTATCGAACTTATGTATGCGTATTCAAATTTCCCTCTCTCTCCATCTTATGTGGTTGCATTTAGGACCTGCGTGGATAATCCTGGATAAGTTCCCAATTATTTTAAGGTTCTTAACTTAATCACATCTTCAAAGACCTTCTTTCCAAATAAGGTAACATGTGAAAATTCTAGGGATTAAGACTTGATGTATTTGGGGCATGTTACTCAGCGAATTACCGCATGTTTCCTTTCCCTTCCTTAGTGCCAGGGGGGGTTTGCCTCGTATCAATGATGAGTGGGGGACAGGTTTCTATTCCTCCCTTCTGTTCTCCTGAATACGGCCTTGAATTTTGGTACAGAAGGGCATCCTGCCCCTCTTTTTGTAGCAAACAGCCTTGTCTCTACCCCTGCCCTGGCAGCTGCTGAGCTTTGTAATAGGGGCTTCAGGATGTGGGAGGGTTTTGTGTAATCGGTGGCAGCTGATTAGAACTGTATAGGCTGTGTCAACAAAGGAAACCAAGTCTTGCCCTGACCCTCAGAATTTCCCTGCACACCCATTAGAGTTTCAAGGAAAAGAGCTGGTGAGAGGGTGTATAATCCCTTTATGTCCGGAGCTCCCAGCACTTTTTACTGTCATGCCAATACACACTCGGCCATCAAGAATTCATTAAAACTTAGTTATTTTCTTTCTGACAATAGCTTTATATTAGCTACCACATCTGTTTAAGGAAAAAACACTTAGTGTGGCCTGTCTCTCTCTCTAGAAGAGTCAGGCATCCTTTGGAATTGTTTACCTGGTAGCTTTGTGACTTCTGCTTTTTGACAAATTTAAAAATTAATAACTTTGTAGATTATCTGTTTCTTTTCTCATTATTAGGCTGGGAGCGAGGCTATGTTGTGGCTTTCTATATCCTAAGAGGAGGGAAACTTATTTTCCTTCTATTTAGTAGTTCATTTTTTATTTTGATAATCTTTTGTAGATTTTATGTAGAGGGTTCTATATATTGATTCATTCATGACCATATACTTGATATTTTGGTGCCCTTTTAGGAAGCTCATTTTTAATTTCAGTTTTCTAGTATAGTATGCTTACATATAAAATTCAGCAGATTTTTATATTCATACTTATAATCTTAATCATTGTTTGGTAGGTAATTTTGAATTTTCTATTTATACAACCATATTGTTTATAAATAATGGCTATTTTATTTATTGCTATTTTAATCTTAATTATGTATTTTTCATGACTTTTGGGTATGAAAAATTGAATGTAGGAGGGGATATTAAGCATTCCTATCTCCTTTCCCATCTCAGTCATAAAGCTTTTAAAATGTTATATGCTATTAGGTATGATGTTGTGCATGATTTTGAATATCATTTCATTCTATTACTAATTTTCTATTTTTAAAAATTATAAGTAGGTATTTTATTTTATCAATTTATTCTCCACCCTAATGGAATTTTTACACATTTTTCTTCTTTATTACATTAGTGTTGCAAAATGCATTAAACCCTACAGTAGTAGGGTAGTACCACTGTGGAAAACAGTATGGAGGTTCCTCAAAAAAGTAAAAATACAATTATGATATTACCTAGAATCCCATTTCTGGGTACATAACCAAAAGAATTGACATCAGGGTCTTAAGGAGAGACCTGCACTCCCATGCACATTGCATTATTCACAAAAGCCAAGATATGAAAATAACTCAAATCTCTATTGACAAACACTAATGGATAAATAAAGTGTTGTGTTATATGTGTATGTGTGTATGTTAATGTGTGTGTGTGTGTGTGTGTGTGTGTGTAGCAATATTATTTAGCCTTTAAATAGAAGGAAATCTTACCACTTAAGGATAAAGGAAGATCTTACCATTTGTGACAGGGTGGATAGACCTGAAAGACATTATGCTAAGTGAAATAAGTCAGTCACAGAAAAACAAATACTGTGTAATTTCTATTATATAAGGTATCTAAAATTGTCAAACTTATAGAAGCAGAAAATAGACTGGTGGCTGACAGGGTTTGGGAGGAAGGATAAACGGGGAGTGTATAAAGTTACAGTTATATAAGACGAATATATTCTGGGCATCAGTTGTACAACCTAGTGCCTATAGTTAACATCATGGTGCTGTGCCCTTCAAACTTTGTTAAGAGGGTAGATCTCATGTTAATTGTTCTTACTATAAAGAAAGCAAAGAGACACCAGGGAAAATTTTGGAGATAATGGATATATTTATTACCTTGATTGTAGTGATGGTATCTTGGTCATATGCATATGTCCAAACTCATCAAATTGTATACATTAAATATGTACAGTTTTCTTGTATATCAATTACACCCCAATAAAGATGCAAAAATAAAGACAAGATGATTCAAATAAAATAAAATATGATTAATTCACAAAAGAGAAATAACAACTGGATTTTAAGGTATTTAAAAAAGACCTATTTTTCAAGTATTATGTTGAAATTTAGGTGAATATTTTGATGTAGACATTTTCTAAATTAATTTTCACTATTTTTAGGAATGGTACTATTTTTTGAGACAGTTTTCTCTCTTCTTGCATCTCCTCAAAATGCTTACTGAAAAGAAAAAATTGTGGTACTACAGAAAAGAATGGAGAATGAAGTAGTAGCCTGAATTATTTTCCAAGGGAACATGTTCTGCCTGATGAGTCTAATCTTCCATGACAGGGTGATACTGTTTAAAGATGGGAAGATAGTGACAGGTGTAATATATCTTGACTGGAGCAAAGTTCTGGATTCTCTACTGCATGACACATGAGTTTCATATTAAAAATATATTGTAAATTACAAGTGCTAGGTACATACCTAGTCATGCTTTTTCTTAGATAAAATTTTGTGTTTGAAAGTTGTTCTCTAAAATGATGGACTGAAATATTGGAATGTCAGAAACCAGAAGTCATCTTCAGCTCCTCCTTCACTTTGGCTCACCTTACCCTTTGGCCCTCAAATCCAGTGAATTCTGCTACTAAAGATGCTAGCTGAATTTCATAGTGTGTAAACACTGCATGACACCAGGATTTTGAGCCTCGGTTATGGCCTGAGTGGTTGAGAAGCTATTATAGTATTCCTGGCAATAGACACTAGGCTTCTAAACTGCAAATGTTGCAGTGGGTGTGTAGATTAGTAGGTGATGAGGGGGATTATCTAGGCATCCTCCCACACAGTTACTCTGCATATAAAAATGCACTGTATCTTCTAATCTGAATGCTCATACTTTTCAATATCCATGACTCTCCAAAATATACTGTCCAAAGAGAGAAACCCAAATGCTCATTTTTTACATAAAGCTTTCTCTCTCTCAGTTAGAAAAAGTCTTCTATTGGAATTTTAAAAACCCATTCTTTCTTATGATGATCTTAAACCATTGAAAGTACTTTGATTTTTACATAGAACATTGGAGAATTTGAACATGTTAATAATATTGTTTTTTTATTTTTTTATCAGGATCACTCTGGTAACTCATGAGAGTAGAAAATAAGATGCAAGGACAAAAGAAAAAATAGTAGACAGGATCCCATTGTAATGACATATGGAGGAGATGGTGGGGCCTGTACCAGGTGAGCAGCAGTAGAGTAAAACGTGGTCAGATTCTGGATGTATTCTCAAGGTAGCACTAACAGAATTTGCTGCTTTATGGGACATGGTGTGTGATGAAAATAACATAATTTAGAATGATCCCAATGTTATTGGTCTGAGTAACTAGAAAATTGGAGTTGGTGTTAACTGAGATAGGGTAAACCTGGAAAGCTAATATTTAGGGTAGAGATGAGGAGTTCAGATTTAGACTTGTGACACTTGAGTAAACCAGATGTGCAACTGGAAATTTTGAGTGGGTCATTATATACAGAAGGCCAGCATTAAGGAGAGAGGTCTGGTCTGGAAATAAAACGGTTTGGAAATAAAATTTGGGATTTGCCAGTGTTATGTAGTATGCGAAGCCTGGTGACAAGATAACACAGGGAGTGGGTATAGAGAAAGGAAGAGACCATAAGACTGATAACTGGTGCACTCTGGTGTTTGGAAGTTGCAGAATGAGAATAATATAGAAAAGGGGGCTGAGAAATAGTTAAGAGAAAGGCAATGACATGTGCTGCAGGAAGACAGTGGATGTGTAGCACCTCAAAGCTAAGTATAGAATATGTTCAAGGAGTAGAGAGGATTAACAGGTCAAGTACTCTTGAAAGATAAAATAAAGTATGCATTAGGACATGATTATTAGGTTTCACAACATGCCAGTCCTTGATGATCTTGAAAGAAGAAGTTTGGTGGAAAGTGACAATGAAAACCTTATTGAATTGAGTTTAAAGAATGGGCATAGAGGAAATGGTGACAATGAGTGTATAGACACTTTTAAAGAGGATATTTTCAATGTATGGGAACAGAAAATGGGGTGGTCACTGAGAAGGAGTTAAGATCAAGAATGTGTATTTTAAGGGCTAAAAATAAGGGCATGTTTGCATATACTGATAGCAGTAATCTAGTGGAATAAGAAAAAATAATCATATAAGGTTAAAGGAGTAGAAATGCCAGAGCAATATCCATGGGTGGAAAAGAATGGAAGGGATCATGACTACAAATGGAAGGTTGAACTGAGACAAACATGGCAACAGAAGAAATACCATAGCCTATGGCTACAGATTCTGGTAGCAGGCAGTGTGAACATGTTGAACTGCTCCTCTGGTTTCTTCTGTTTTCTTGGTGCAAAAGGATGTAAGCGTAAAGATGAATGAAGTGGATGTATATAGTTTGAGAAAAGATAAGATGATTTGATGTAACGTCTATGCAAATGACAGAGTGAGTAGAAAGGAAAATGATGCCATTTGGGGTGTCCTGTGGCCCACTTGAAGCCCATGGTCAGGAATTTAAGTTGTAGCTAATCATCATAGTTATGTGTAGCAATGTTTCCCCCTCAGTCACTTTCAGCTGCATGTATGCAAAAGCAGAGTAACAGAAATTTGGACTTAACTAAATTCGATGCTTTTCCTCAAAACAAATAAGAAGAAAGAAAGGATGAAGAAATTGGGAGGTTGATGCAAGGGAGTGATTATAACAACTGTGCATGGAAACTAAACTGGGTACACTGGGCAGAGGACTCCATGAGGGTGAGGGATGGTGCGAAGCTGGTAATGCCGATGGATTGTAGGTTCTGATGTGTTGCATGATCATTGGGATTGGGAGTCATTCGGAAAGACAGGAGCTGGAATTGGATACGTCAAGGCTCATTCTAGGTCATCTAAAGAGATGTGAAAGGGGGAATGACACTGTTCCCTGTGTTTCATGGTCTGATAGGAAGGAGCAAACCTAATATGTGAGAGAAATAAAGGAGTTATTAGTACTTAATGTGTCCTACTTTGTGCCGGGAACTTTCTATGCAGTATTTCATTTACATCTTGCAAAAGCGCCAGTGGTCTAACTATTACCATTTCCGGGTTACAGAAAAGGAATTTGAATCTCAGGAACTTGCCTAGTGTTGGCAGACACAGAAAGATTCAAACCTTAGTCTCCTGATTTCACAAATCTTTATTTTGGTCACAAAGCCTGAGTAGATAAGTCCAAGATATTATTATCAATGGAAAGAATAGCAAACTCACTAGACCTATCTTTTAATGAGGGGCTTTAAATTATTTCAGTAATAAACCTTATGGTAGGTAAGTCTTTAATGCATTCTCTTTGTGGCATGACTTAATATAGTAAGAAACAGCTCATAGAATGTATGTGTATTATGGTATCACTTATATTTTAAAACACCAATAGCTTCTCTCTCTCTCTCTGTGTGTGTGTGTGTGTGTGTGTGTGTGTGTGTGTGTGTGTGTGTGGGTATTTATAAATTCAAAAATATAGTATCTAGAAGAATGCACAATAAGTTATTAATAGAAATTTTATTTGGCTAGAAAATTGAGGCGAGGGTATGTAATAAAGAGATGAATTTACTTTTTGTTATGTGTGTTATTTTTCTAAAATCTGAAAATGCATTAAAATAAATATGAAGGGGATGGATGTATAATGGGGTGTTTTTTGTTTCTCAGTAAGTCAATAACATTAGACAGAATCCAGAATTATTCAGTTTAACCAAATGTTAGAATTGATGATTGGTATTATAATTCAGTTATGGGAAACCAAATCTATTTGTATGAGTGTTTCTACTTACACTTTGTGGACCTCAGTATTCTCAATTACACAGTGACAGAGGAATGAGATGACACCTATATTCTTTGATGTAGGTATTGAAAAATATACTGATGATCAAGCCCAAAGGTTTGCATTCTAATAATTCTTTTGATCCTGATTTATGGAGCAAATTGGAAGAAATTTCACTTTTTTTCTTTTGTCTTTAGTCTTCCTATTGGGAAAATGAAAGACTTGAATTAGATCAGCAGTGTTTTGCTTGGCTTTAAGCTACCTTAATCAGCAGTTACTTTGGGTAAGTTCCCTCATCTTTATAAGCTTAAAGTTCTCATGTTTAAAATTGATGGAAAAAATGATTTATTTGCAAGATTACTGTGAGGATAACACAAAATAATACAGAATAATATTCGTTATGAAAGCATAAAGAGCAATATTGTCCCCAAGTGAAAGTTTAATGAACAGAGTTCCAGGATTACAGCAGAAGCCAGCTTAATGAACATTTTTGCTTCTTCCACATCCCCACTGGGCTTCTCTCTGAGGACATGACTCTTTAGCCAGGGCTTCATGGAGTCTACCGTGTTAGGGCAGAAGGAGGACATGAAGGCATTCAGCGGAGGAACATGTGTGAACTGTTAATCAGAAGAAGAAGCTTGCTTAAATTTCAGTTTATTTCAATGCCAAAATCTCCCTTTTAGATGAATACAAACCAAATTTGAAACAAGACACAAAGAGCTTAAAGGTCAAATCTGCTTCATCATTTCTTTTTCTTTAATAAGCAAATCTTGATTACACATAATCCTTGAGTAACGCAAGGCTATAATTCATTGATGGGTCCTTAATATGATGGGAAAATCCGACTTTGAGATTATTGAATTTGTGAGATATAATATAATGAGTAGGAAAGCAGAGATGAAAAATGGGTCCCTCTTTACCCAAAATGAGCCGAGATTTTTTTCCTCAGCTCACACTTATAAGCATTTTATGTTTCCATTATAATTTTTACTACCCTATTAGGAGACAGTTATTCATGACAGGGAATTTGAGTAACTATTATGGAGTCTCTTCAGGTACACCAATATCTCATAGTCCTCCAGCTTCCTTGGTGAGCTCACTCCCTGCTGTCTTCAGTAAATACTTTAAATGCAACCTTGATTGTGGCCTTGAGATTTCCTGGAAACTTGCTTGGATGAGTTACAATGCATGAGCAGAGAAAAGCACTTCTAAATCTGGTGGCAATGGTAAGTGTGGAAGGCGTGGAAGTGTGGAAGGTGGCAGGCATTATAGGCATTAACTATCACAGAAACAGTGAAGTGTTGAGTAGGTGCGGTGACTCACACCCATAATCCCAGCACTGTGGGAGGTGGAGGCGGATGGATCACCTGAGGTCAGGAGTTTGAGACCAGCCTGGTCAACATGGCACCCCACCTCTACAAAAAATACAAAAATTAGCCAGGCATGGTGGTGCATGCCTGTAATCCAAGCTACTTGGGAGGCTGAGGCAGGAGAATCGCTTCAGCCCAGAAGGCAGAGGTTGCACTGAGCCAAGATCATGCCACCACACTCCAGCCTGGGCAGAAGAGTGAGACTCTGTCAAAAAAGAAAAAAAAAAAAAGAAAAAAGAAAAGAAAAGAAAGAAAGAAACAATGGCACGTCTAGAAGATCACATGTAAGCTGAATTGGTTTTTCCTTGATTGTTTTCACAGATTAATACGAAATAAAGTAAAACAAAGAGGATCTCTCAAGATCACTTCTCTTTCTACCACAAAACCTGAAGGCCTCCTGTAAGATAAATGAGTAAAACCTCCAAGTGTGAACTAACCATTGGAGAGGTCCGTTTGACTGGGTTGCAACCACGTGCTGGCTATAAAGATGGGCACCAAAAATACAGACCCTATCTTTGTAGAGTTTGAACCCTAGTGCGGGTCATCAGAAGAAAGAAAAATCCAAAATAGAGGTATTAAATATCTCTTGCTGCTGTGGGAAATTACTGCAGAGTCAGGGACTTATAACACAAATGTATTTTCTTACTGTTTTTGAAGGTCAGAAATCAGAAGTGGGTTTCACTGGGTTAAAATCAAGGCGTTCTCAGCACTGTGTTCCTTCTGAAAGCTTTAAGAAATAATTTGTTTCCTCACCTTTTTTTTGTGTCTAAAGTCCCCCTGAGTCCCTTGGTTCATGGTCCCTTCCTCCATTTTCAAAACCGACAATGTACCATATTCAAATCTCTCCCACTCCCTTGCCCCTCTCTTTGTCTTAGAAGGAGACTTTTGATTACATTAAACTCATGGTGATGTCAGGATAATCTCCTCATCTCAAGTTCCTTAATTTAATCTCATCTCCCAAGACTCTTTTGCATGTAAGGTGACATGGCCACACGTTCTGTGCATTATGACTTGGGCATCTTTGGGAGGCCACTTCTCTGCCTAACACAGTAGTCTAAAATAAACAGTTCTGATATCAGTAGGGTCTCAGAAATGGTAGAATGTATCTTCACAGCAGCAATCAGCAAAGGCTTTATTAACTCATCCAGTAAGTCTTAACTTCGGCCTACACCATGACAGACACTGTGCTGGACTTTGGTGATGAGAAGGTGAGAAAAAATAGGCATGATGTCGCCCACACTGAACTGACAATGTAGTTGGGGTGGCAGTAAACAGAAAGTCACAAAATCAGCATAAAACCTCACCTATTCTAAGTGTTAGGAAGCAGAATATAGGAGGCTATGAGAATGGATGGTGGTGAATATGGGAAGAAGCCATAATAGGCATTGGGGATCCCATGCAGAGGCCCTGTGATGAGGAGAGCCTAGCAAGTGTACAGAACTGAGGTCCAGGGACCCTGGTGCTGAGCAGGGGAGGCATTGTATGAGGCTGGAGAAACGGAGAGCACCAGATCACTCAGGGCCTGGTAGGCTATGGCAAGGATTTTAGTCTTCATTCAAAGAAAAATGGGAAAGTAATTTAACTGTTTATACCTTGTGTGTATATTTGTATGTACATAGAGCTGGACTACAAAAAAATAGCATATGGAGAATGACAATGGATTCGGGCTGATGGGTATTTGTTCTATTGAATAATGTTCGAGTTTCACTGCAGAGCTCAGGGCAACAGAGGCAAGGATCATAGATCTTAAAGAATAAGAAGCCAGAGAAGGAAATAACTGATATTGACAATAGTGTTTAGGAAAGATTTGTAGAGTAGAATAACATAGAACCTTTACTTAAACTGTTTCAGTCTAGTTAGCATTCATAGTTGGCATGTATACATTTAAAGAATAACAAAAATAAATATCAAATAGTAAAATACACATTGATTAGAAGCAGAGAAAGAAAAAAATACTTGATTTCAAATGCCAGATTTTATTTACCATTTTGATTCATTGTGATATTGTTCAAAAATATGTATTGTTTCCCTTGGAAGAATAATTATACTTCCCAACCCTGTGGACATCAGACTTGGCCACACCCCTTTCTTTGACTAAATGTTAGGAAACTGTGTAAATCCTGGGCAAACGCTTTAGGAGCCAGCAACCATTTGTCTGCATTGTCCTCCTCCTCTGTCACAATGTTCCAGATGTTGCTCCGTCTACCCAGGTCCCGATGAAAATGACACAAGGAATAGTTTCAGTTGATTTGCAAAGAGTAAGTGGTATGAGCGAGAATTGTATTAATACCTTTGTAGATATAAGCAAGTTTTCAAGTTGTTGTTGCATAATCTGTTCTATCCTACCTGTTAAAACCATGTATATTTGGGCAAGTCATTCAAGTTTCTTCATCTGTGAAATGAGGATTCAGGTTCTGCTTTAAAAATTATGAATGTTTACAATTTATGGGTATTTTTGAAGATTGGAGATGTAGAATGAAAAAAATTACATTTCAAAACACCAATACAGAGCCTGACACAGGTAGGTATTCTATACAAGTTAATTTTCTACAGCAGTGATTTAAGATGCATCAAGAAGTACTAAATCTCATACAGTAGACAGTGAGTATTTGGGGATCTCAGTAGAGGAAGATCTTGCTGATATTAGCAAAAGCAACAATGACTAGGGAAGGTTTCCCTGAGCTGGGTTTTGAAGGTTAGTTAACATCTTAATAGACCAACTTTCATTCCCTTGCTCCATCTCTCCTTCCCTTCCTCCCTCCCTCCATTCCTCCCTTCCTTGCTCAGTTCATTTAGATGAAAAGCAATTAGTTGGACCAAAGTAAATAGCCAATAGGATGGAATCCAAACCGGGGTTTAAGTCTTGCCCAGTGGTGACCAGAAATAGCAGTCTGCAAGATCCAGGATTGGAGCAGGATAAAATGGGTGTAGATGGTCATACAGGAGTTTGAACATATAAGTCAATATATTGGAAAGGGGAGCTAGCTTTTTCTGACAAGAAAGAAGGTAGAACTATGTAAAGAGACTATATGGTGTTCATATCCTGTTTTATTAGATAGACAGACAGATAGATGATAGCTAGATAGAGAGACAGAGATAATAAAAGCAATTAGATTTAAAAGGGCATGTGTGTGTTCACGCTCACATGCATACATATACATATATTTCCACTGAGAGAGGCTGGGGGACAATGCATCTACAGTAGCAATAAGCTCATATAGCATCATTTAGATATTAGTTTATAAATTCCATGAAGATGCAATGCTCTATACAAGGAGGTCAGAGATTTAAAAAAAGAAAACACATTCAGTACCCTGGACAGCTCCCCGTGGTCATACCAGCTAGAAACACATCAAGGTGACATCCCCACGCAGCTGTGAGAAGAGTTTCCGAGTACCAATTTATTATGCCAGGAGAAGCACTTGTACTGTCTACTGGCAAAAATACAATCTGGAAAAGAAATCACATGATTCAATGATGACTAAAAAGAACATTATTTCATCTATGAAATATAATTGCATTTCAATGAGAATTAAACAGTTTGACTTTTCAAAATATACAAGGAGGCAGAACCTCTGTAAACTGGAGCAGAAAACCATGAAATAAGAAAAACCTAGGACAAAAAGTCAACAGAGTGATGTAGAAAGGTAAGCTACATGAAAGAGAAGAATCACCCTGGGAACAACAACAACAACAAAAAACTGAGAGAATAGTAAAATTGTGTAGACTCAAATACTAAAATGAATAATATGGACAACAAATATGCAAAATACTTCCAGGTTTCAGAGGAAAAGATTGAAATTAAAAACATTAAATCAAATTGGTAATTTAGGGTCAGGTGCACTAGCTCACACCTATAATCCCAGACCTTTGGGAGTCTGAGGCAGGAGGATCACTTGAGCCCAGGAATTCTAAACCAGACTAAGCAGCATAGTGAGATCCTGTACCTAAAAAAATAAATTTTTAAAAATTAGCTGGGCATGGTGTTTCATGCCTGCAATCTCAGCTGCTTGGAAGGGCGAGTCAGAAGGATTGCTTGAATCCAGAGGTCGAGGCTGCAGTGAGCAATGATCATGCCACTGCACTCCAGCATAGGTAACAGTGTGAGACCATGTCTGTAAACAAAAAAACCCCACAATTTTTTAAGTTAGTAATTTAAAGTGTGTGTACAGTAGTAGATTCGGAGATTTAGATGGATGGACAAGATTATAAAATTATGGAGAAATATATTTTCAAACTTGTTAATAAAATTAAAGATTGCTAAAACCAATAATTATATATTATTTAAAACATCTAATTGCCAAAAACCCTGTGGCTATTGACCAGGGTAATTGCACCAGTAAAAGGGAAATTCCAATACTATCATAGGCACAGGCTCTGAACTATCACTAATGCTGGGCACCAAAATATCACTGGATATCTTTGGTCAGTTGGAATTAGAACAGTCAGATTTTGGCTTACCACCACCTCTCAGCGGGACAAGTGCTTTACTACATTAATGACGTGTCTGGGAATCCAGAGTATAATACAAACTGGAATAAGCCTCCTAAATACAGAGAGAACTTGTTTCACCTTCACCTTGTACCACTGTGCAAAAGAGGACACAATGTTCCTTGGGTCTTTTTTGACTTTGGAGATAACCACATACCACAGTTGAAAATGCTGTTAGGTCAGTTTCCTGGGTAACTCAGGCTACAAGTTTTCAGGAGGTCATGCACAAAAGGAAGCTGTGCTTTAGCTCTAGAATATACTTTAAACTGCCACCTGGATCTTTTGAAACAGCTCAACCTAAAAGAAGGGTCTCTGGCAGGCCAAAATGCTTTAAGAAGCCTCTGATAAGCTCTGATGGGGGAGATCGGGGCATATTTCTGGATATTTACACTACTATGATGGGGGATATTACAGCATATTTCTAGATGTTTACACTAAGGGCATGATCTCTTCTGTCGACGACTACTGTTCATCAGTTTTGTCTAGTTTTCTGTTTTGTTTTCTTTGTTTTTTTCTTATTAGAACTGTTTTACACACACACCAAGGTGAGAATTTTATAAGACCTTTCTGTTAGCCATCTAGAGCATAATAATTTTTTAAGACAATAAAAAATTAATAACTACTTACAATTTTATACTATTTGAATATTTTCCAATTTTTATAGACTTTATATCATGTGTGCTTTATAATAATTCCAAGAATTGAGTTATCATCTTTACTTGTTTCACAGATGGGAAAACTAAGGTTCAGAGAAGCTGACTTGTTCTAGGCTGTGGAGTAGTAAGTAGCAGGGTGACTCTGTGTCCTGTGGGCAACAGGTATGGCCCATAAACCAGGCACTGTCCATAGAACCTCTTACAGTTGCTTCAGGTTCACATATGATCTTCACGCTAACATATTATATCCAGGTAATTTCAAACTCCACGTATTTCACAGGTAACTACAATGTTTTTGAAGGTGAGTGATATGGTTTGGCTCTGTGTTCCCATCCAAATCTCATCTCAAATTGTAATCTCCATAATCCCCACATATCAGGAGGAGGGACCTGGTGAGAGGTGATTGGATCACGGGGATAGGTTCCCCCATGTATTCTCATGATAGTGAGTTCTCATGCGATCTGATGGTTTTGTAAGTGTCTGACACTCTCTCCCTCTCTCTCTCTCCCCTTCTCTCTCTCCTCTTGTCTCTCTCTCTCTTGCCTGCCACCACGTAAGATGTGCCTGCTTCCCCTTTGACCATCATTGTAAGTTTCCTGAGGCCACCCCAGCAATGCGGAACTGTGAGTCAATTAAACCTATTTCCTTTATAAATTACCCATTCTTGGGTATTTCTTTATAGCAGCATGAGAATGGACTAATACAGTGAGAGATTTAGAGAATATCAATACAGTTCAATTCCTACCTGGAGCTGAAAATATTGGCATCACCAGTGATTTTTATATGAAGTAATGGGGAGAAGAAAGGGGGTTAAATGAATTAACAAAACATGTATTCTGATTACTGCTTATGTAGCTATTAGGAAGGAATGATTTAACAAACCATAGCCGCCTTCTATGACCACTCATTTCATCTTCCCCAGCCCCTCAGATAGCCACTCAGTTCGTTGGAATTTCTTCTTGGTGCTGTGGCTGAGGGCTTGATTGACATGAGATTCATATCCTTAGTGGATCTTTCTTTATTGGATTGCCACAATTTTCTGTTGACTGATATTTTGGGGAATGAGATTTCTAAGAGATAGCAAAGTGCAATCCTTGGATTTCACACATTGTCTTTCTTGACATGTTTGTCTCTTGACAATGGTGTTTTATTAACAGAATTTCCCTTTGACAATCACAGCCAATCACCCCAGCAAGCACAGCGCCCCTCCTTTCCTCATGGTGATGTAATATCATAGGGGGAATAAATGCTTAGGAAGGAGTTTCAGATTCTTATTTAATGAAAGTTTTACTGCAAATTCCGATTACAGTAGTCATCCCTTGGGCATCTAAACCAACCACGCATAAGGTTGCATGTATGGGAAACAAAACTCTCAGGAATAATAGAGATAGACTACTCCCTTTTTCACTCCTTTGTCTTTGACACGCGCATGTGCTTATGGGGAAGAGCATGCTGTAGAATGATGTGACCATCATGGTTTACTGTGTCTCATCTCCAACTTCACCCTGTATTGCCTGCTCTGTGATAATGGAGGTAGACTCTGTAAGCATTCTCCTTTACAACTGACACAGTGTTAAGCTTTGTCACCACAGGGTGCTGAAGGGACAGGACAGGAGGAATGACAGTACAGTAGGCCTCAGACACCTGCAGAATGCAACAGTCAGCACAGCATGCCACACTTTCCCAGAGGTGACTCCCCACAGCACACCACCCCCTGGAAGAAGCTTCTATATGGGTTCCATGGTGAAGCACTTCCCTTTGCATGGCTTCCTCTGGAACCCTAGGAGGGAGACTTCCAGTGAATTCCACCAGTGGGCAAATTACCATGGCACCCCAGAAAGTAGCTTCCTGGGGTCCTCCATGGCCTGGTATCTCCCCATGGGTGGCTTTCTCTGGCATCTCAAAAGACAGTTTCCCAGTGAGTTCAGTTAGTGCAACCCTGGACTTTCCAAATCTAGGGTGACTTGGCTAATGCAATGCTGAGTCCCTGATCTACCAAAAGAAAAGACCATAAATGAGATCCTAATATGACACTATTTCTAAGGGGTGGGGGGGACCATCCAGACACCTGGTAACAGGTTGATTACATTGGTCCTCTTCCTTAATAGAAGCATGTGAGATTTCCCTTCACCAAAATAGGTACAATTTTAGATGTAGATTTTCCTTCTCTGCCTGTACTGCTTCTGCTAGCAGCAGCGTCTGTGAATTCACAGAATGCCTTATTCAGCATCATGAATTCCAGACAACATTGTGTATGATGAAGAAAGAAAATAATTTCACAACAAAGAAGTGCACCAATGGGCTCGTGATTGTGGAATCAACTGGTAACAGAAAATACGTGGGGCACTGTCTGTCTTTGAGGAGTAATTAATTTGGCCAGTTATGGGTGCAATAACTATTGGGAGTGTGCATCCTGACACTGAGAAAGTATGTGAAAATGTCTGTACTTGTAAGAAGGATATCTGTATCTTGCCTGGTGGAAATATAAAGTTGGTTCAGGGCTGGGCCCGGTGGCTCATGCCTGTAATCCCAGCACTTTGGGAGGTCGAGGCGGGTGGATCACAAGGTCAAGAGATCAAGACAATCCTGGCCAACATTGTGAAACCCTGTCTCTAGTAAAAATACAAAAATTAGCCAGGTGTGGTGGCAGGCATCTGTAGTCCCAACTACTCAGGAGGCTGAGGCAGGAGAATCACTTGAATCCAGGAGGCGGAGGTTGCAGTGAGCTGATATTGCGCCACTGCACACCAGTCTGGCAACAGAGCGAGATTCTGTCTTAAAAATAAATACATAAATAAAAAATTTTTTAAAGTTGTTTCATTGTTGGATAGAAGTCAAAATGTGTGGATAGGGGTAACAATGGAAGCTGAGTAGTCATATGAGAGGACTATGCTGGTTATCAACTTGTCACCTTTCTGCTCCAAACCCATACTTCATTGCCTGTTCTTTGGTGATGGAAATATACCCTATAGATAGATAGAGTTTGTCAGTAGGCACAATACAAAGCTTTGTCTGTATGTAGTCCTAAAGGGATACTGCCGGTGGATGGGGCTTAGATTCCCAGTTCCAGAATGCCCCTCTTCCTAGGCCCTGGCAACACATGGTAGCCAACAGCCTGCTATACCATCCCATAGGGAGTTTTGCCCAACCTGCTCTAGGTTGTCTCCCCAGTGCAACACCCGGGAGCATCTGCCCTGCGAATTACAAGTCTCAGGCTTCTGTGGCACCAGAAAGGAAAGCTTCTCCACAAGTTCATGAGGGCAGCATCTTCCCATGGGCAGCTTCCCCAAACCCCAGAAAAGTGGCTTCTCAGTGATTACTGTGGTATGGTTACCCACTGTGGACAGTTCTTCCCAGTATCCCAGAAGAAGATTTCCAGTGAGCCCCACCAGCATGACAGCTGAAATTTTCTGTCATTGGGTGGACTTTGGCTGCATCCTTTCCAATGAGGTCAAGGTCTAAGCCCCAGTCAGGGAATGGGGTTCTTACAGATTTGTACCTCCCCTGGGTGCTCTGCCTCAGCCTTAGTGCTGCTGTCTGCTTTACATATCTTCCATCGCTGTATTCTTTTTTCTATTTGTTTTTGCCCCCTGTGGCTAATCCCCTATTATGGTTAATAATTATTTACATTAAACTTTGCACTTTCAAGATACTGTGTGGTTTCTGTCTCTTGTTTGGGCCCTAACTGATAAAAATTGCCATTGGTTTAAGGCATATACTTTATTTTGTGGTACAGCACCCCAATCTCACAGGATGCTACCTCAAAACTGTGCTCTGAATCTCAGAACCCCATTCCCTCTTTTCATCAAGCCAGTATTTTTGTTTTGAGGCACATGGAAAAAATAAATTAACTTGTACATTTTAGCTCATTACAAGTTATCCTCTACAGCAAATTGATGTCCTTGGCTAATGTCATTGCAAACTGGGATACCATGGTGAAAGACCAAGGAACTTCTTAAGTCACTTAATGATAGTTCTATTCAAAATATTTTCTCCAGGGTAAACA
Source organism: Macaca nemestrina (assembly GCF_043159975.1). Taxonomy (NCBI): domain Eukaryota; kingdom Metazoa; phylum Chordata; class Mammalia; order Primates; family Cercopithecidae; genus Macaca; species Macaca nemestrina. The sequence continues at coordinate 6,289,499 of NC_092132.1, read as the reverse complement.
AATCAGTATCTAGAATATGTATCCATTTCCATGAAAATAAATTGTTGCCCACTCCACTGTAGAAAGAAAAGATATCCTTTACCTACTATTTGGTGACAGGATGATTCCACATGGAAGCAGTGCAATATCTATAGAGTGATCATGATTTATAATCCAAAGTAGGGAATTTTTTGAGAATAAAGGAAGTGTCTAATGGGTCAAAAGGTCAAGAAGTATAAACCACCAATCTTGGGTAAAATTTGAATGCATCGTTACCCTAGAAACTGAGTGCTTAGCATTAGACTCTAAGAAAGGCATTATTAATATTTGTTGGTAGCAGTGTCCTGTTCAGGTTGGTGAAGCATCTCCAAGTTGTAGAGTCCATGCACAATCTCCATTATTGATGCTATAGATCCTATGTGCACAGATGTATGAAGCAAGAGCCAGCCGTGCCAAGGAAATACGCTGACCGAAATCCACATTCTCATCTTGTCCATCTGCTTATTGAGTTTACCCCATATGTTATTCCCTTTCATGATTATTTAGTTTTTTCATAAATGTCTTCATTCACTGTGCCCTTTTGAAGATGCTCATCCACATGACTTTTTTAAATATGCCACCTAACTTCCAGGACTTTTTTTCCCCCATAGTCTCCAAGAGGCCAATTTGTAATCACTATAGGCTATGTCTTTTCCATTGCAAAATGGACATATGAAAATAGTATCCCAATTCTTCCCACTTCAGATCACTCCACCTTATGAAGTAGTCCTACAGGGCCTCCCCTGCATGGGACTGTCTTGCAGTAGCCCTTCTCTTCTTGTGACAGCAACACGCTTCTAGGAGAAAGAATTTAATGGGGGTAGAGGTGCTGCAGATTCAAAATGTTTTTTTTTTTTTTTTTTTTTGAGACGGAGTCTTGCTCTGTGCCCCAGGCTGGAGTGCAGTGGCACGATCTTGGCTCACTGCAAGCTCCGCCCCCACGGGTTCACGCCATTCTCCTGCCTCAGCCTCCCGAGTAGCTGGGACTACAGGCGCCCGCTACCTCGCCCGGCTAATTTTCTTGTATTTTTAGTAGAGACGGGGTTTCACTGTGTTAGCCAGGATGGTCTCGATCTCCTGACCTCGTGATCCGCCCGTCTCGGCCTCCCAAAGTGCTGGGATTACAGTCTTGAGCCACCGAGCCCGGCCTCAAAATGTTATAGGAGTGCAGAGGAGAGAAAGACCAAATAAGGCCAAGATAACCTGCTAAGGTCCCAAGACTTCATCTAGATGTTATAAACAGGAAGGATTTCTTTTTTTCACACCCATCTTTGAAGCAGACCCTTGATTCTTTTTCAGTTATGTTCACTGACATCACGGAGCTGCACATGAGGCTACAGGTGTGAGTTGTTGGGAAAGCGGTGAAGTACAGGGGAGGGAACGTGAACCACCTTCTCATGCAGGTTAACCATCCCTCATGGACTGGCTTTGGCCTGATCTCACAGATCATTGTTGTTTAACCAAAAGGCTGTTTTTCAGGTAACACTCAGCTGGTGATAGTAGATTGAGGTTGCAGAGTCACTTGTCCTAGATTGGACATTCAACATGGATCAGGACCCCGTCAACCAGAAGGTGCTAGTCAAAAGGAGAATCACTGTCCAAAAGAAGTCATGGCTTTACTCAAAAACCCTGAAAGTCTCTCCTGAGATTCACCAATGGGGGCTTCCTAGACACATTGCTGTGCCCTAGACGCTTCCAGTACTGTTAGATTTACTGGCACGAAGGGCTGAAGCAGCAGCAAAGTTTGCACCATGTACGGATCTGCTGAGAGCCCTTTCTGGCTACGGGCCCTGGACAAAACTTAAAATCTTATGAGTTACCTATATTTACGTATGAGTAAGTGTATTACAACATCAAATGTGGTATATGTTACCGTCAAAATCCAGAGATTTATCAAGCATTGTGTCTCTTTCTTGGTTGCATGGTACAAACTGCAGCAAGCTGTATCTCTCTGTAAAGGAATATCCTTACATGCTCCCAGAACATCAGGCCATTAGAACTTTGCCCATGTGGCAGACAATTGGATTTCTGTGGGTTTTATCAGCAATCCTTTAACACAAACATGTCTCACTAAATCCTCTAGGGTGCTGGCTACAAACTGCTCAGCAGGGATGTTTAGAATAACATCACCCCCTGGAAGGACCAGTGAGATCTTCTTCAGAATATCAAAATGAAAGTCTTAAAAGAAAGTCATCTGAAACAAATCTAAGATAGAAAATCACAGGCAGGATGTTTATTAGGAATTACGCACAGTATGTACAACCGTAAGAAATGTGATGATAAGATATGGAGAGAAAGCTCACTGGCAGTGTAGTTGCAGCTGAGGTTTCAGTCAATTATGGAGAGCTCTGGCTCTGGGATGGCCCCTCAGTGGAGGCATTTGTATCCATGTATAGTCAGACATTAGCCTCAGTCACCTCCTGGATGGGTGTGACCCCTTAGGGTGGGGCAGTTCTCTGCTGTTAAGCAGCAGCCCCAGTGAGGGGCATGTCAACGAGTCTTCAGCAACCAATATTGCTAGCTGCTGTGGGATGGGTGCATTAGCCTTGAGGAAAGAATCTGGATGAAGTATCATTTTATCCACTACAAGGAGAATACTGGAGAATTGTATTGTTAGATAATATCATTCAAATATACTGACATTGGAATAATGACTGCTGTATAGATATCAGGGTGCTGATTTTAAAAACAAAAGCATCACCAATCATAAAGCCAAATTTTAGGTATTTGGCTTGTCAATTTCTGCATCTATACCCAGGCATATTATCCCATTGAAATATTGCACCAGTACCACATTACAGTGAAGCCCCTGTAAGTGAGATCAACAAATATAATTACAAAAAAAATAAGATAGCTTTATTCGAGAGTTAGTGAAATGACAAGGATGAGACTGCTATGGAAGATAGAGGCCTATTGCCGATTTCATTATATCCTGATTTGTGTATCATGGGGTTCCACCATATCAATGAAAGCGTTCATTCATTATGCACTCACTGTGGGGCAGGTCTTGGGTCAGTGCTTTTCATGAATTATCTTACTTAATTATCTTATCAAATTTATCGGCCCCATTTCACACCAAAGGAGCCTGATTCAGAGAAAGATTAATTAACATGCCCAAGGTTATACAACTTGTCAACAGAGATGTAGATTTTGTACCAGGAACTCCTATACTGAGACCAGGATTGAAATCTCTAATTTGTCCAGTAAAGATACGGAGAAGACAGATGGCCCTACAATAAAGAAAAATAAGTGAAATGTTTATTACAGATGGGATTATTGATGGAGAAATTATCTGAAACCTATTAAGTGTTTGGCAACAGCATCATCAGCATGCAAAGCCAGCTCTTGCTGCCAGTGGCAAAAACGACGTGCCCGTGCCAACGTCTCTTCAGCAGGAATCCAGCCAACTGCAGCCCTCCGGGTGCATCTGCAGCCGGCTAATTTGCTGGATGAATTCTGCCCCAAAAGTCAGAAAATCATCTTCAGAAATGACCTAGAAGACCTTTTACGAAGTTCTGTGGAACTGACCAGGTGGCAGAGTTTTTCCGGTGTCCATCTGCTCCTGTGTTTCAAGGATAGTCAGGATTCCAAAAATGTCTCTTGTTTAATGCATGCTGTATTCTTCCCATGGAGTGCTTCAGTAATTAGTTTTTAACCCACTTATTACTACAAAATGCAGAAGTGTATTGTGCCCTGTAAAGCGTCCATCTAGGCTTGGGTTCTGAAAAATGTTTGAAATAAAATCTTTTAGGATTGTAATGCAATAAATTAAGCAAATGGTGCAAGCAGTGGAACCCCTTTCAACAGCTTGGGGTAAAAAAATTCACTCCTTTTCTAGCCTAGGTATACCCAGATCCCAGAGAAATTCCATATGTCATGCTTAACCGTGAACCTCAAAGGCATTGCGAATCTAAATGTATAGCGCCTCCTTCTAAATACAACATGAAGAGAACTAGGAGTAATCCAGGCACCCCACAGGGAAATTTCATCTTCCGGTTCATCATTTTTGTTGCTGACCAGCGGGGTGACCTGTGACAATGTGTTCTTATCGTCACATTTTGGATGCCGTTTTGGGTTGCATGTGTCCTTCAGGAAGGTATGTTGAAGTCTTCACCCCCACATCTGTGAGTGTGACCTTATTTGAGAAAGAGGTCTTAGTAGACATGATCAAGTTGAGATGAGGTCATATTGAATTAGGGTGAGCCTTCATCCAATATGATGGGTGTCCTTGGGAGAAGAAGAAAGAAGACACAGAGACGCAGTAAGGAAAGCATCATGTGATGACAGAGGCAGAAACTGGAACTACATCTTCATGTACAAGCCAGGGAGCTCCAGCGATTGAGCTAAGACAAAACATGGAACAGAGTCTCCCTTACAGCCTTCAGAGGAAGCATGCCCTGCAAATGCCTTGATTTCAGATCCTGGTTTCCAGACCTGTGGGTCAATAAGTTTCTGTGATTTTAAGCCACCCAGTTTGTGGAACTTAGTTAAGGGAGCCTCAGATGCCTTACGGCTCTGATCCAGCACAGAAGGAGGAGGAGGGGTGAAGATAATCCCACTCTCTCCAGTGTTAGACAGGGCACAGCACTGCATCGTGGAGCTACTGGACTACTTCATTTATACTCATATTCTCCATACACCTTCCCCCCAACCCCACAAAACAGCCCTTCCTGTGCTAGGAGCTGGGTTAGTGTGGGGGAAAGGTGGAGAAAGGGATTTCCTACCATGGCAAGGGAGCCTGTTATATGCCGGGTCAGAACAGCCTCCCCATACAATCTGTGACAGAGTGGTTGGTCTCATACGTCATGTGTGTATTGTAACTGAGTGCTTGACAGGCATGCTGATTCCCGGGCCTTGTCTCAGACCTCCTGATACCAGCCTTTGGGGATAGACCTCCTACTGCCGCTGAACTCTACGGGGTGATTGTACTAGTCTGTCCTCATGCTGCTATAAGGACATACCTGAGACTATGTAATTTATAAAGGAAAGAAGTTTAATGGACTCACCATTCCACATGGCTGGGGAGGTCTCACAATCATGGCTGAAGGCAAATGAGGAGCAAAGTCACATCTTACATGGCAGCAGGCAAGAGAGCTTATGCAGAAGAACTCCCATTTATAAAACCATCAGATCTCACGTCACTTACTCACTACCATAAGAACAGAATGCAGGAAACCACCCCTGTGATTCAGTTACCTCCACCTGGTCTCACCCTTGACATGTAGGGATTATTACAATTCAAGGTGAAATTTGGGCGAAATTATATCAGTGATTCTCATGCATAGTGTCCATGGAACGCACTCGGAATAGCAATCCTCTTGGCTTTGTTAATGAGCTACGTTTGTACACCCAGAAAGCCTCTTGCCACCAGTCTGTCTACTGCTGGCAGAGCTCCACCAGCCCTCTGCACCACTGCCTGCTGACCAATGGGGTGTTTGCCTTAGTCCCCCTGGTGAGTCAGAACAGAAAGCACATGACAGCATGGGCACAGGTATTTGGCCATATTTAGGGAGAATGCACACCCTTCTCTAATCCATGGACACGGCAGCAAAGAGGTGAAGGCAGTGTCTTTAGTTTTAAAATCTGTATAATTTGAACTTACGGTGCAATGGTGCATACTCCATGTATTCACTAGTTTGCCTGTATTTTTTACCATTTAAAACTGGGAATGCTGATTTCTAGCCAGCACCACATGTCCAGTGTGCAGCAAGATATGCCACTTTACAAAGGGCTGAGATCATGGCCCCAGGAACCCTCCAGCTTTGTTAACTACTGGATGCAGAACACTCACATAAATGTCTATTTTCGTTACATTTCTTCATTCATTATGTTCTCCAATGTGGGCTAATCATTATAACCAGCTGATTTTCTTCATGACTGGAAATGATTGTCTAAACATGTTCGTGCTCACTGTCCAATCTTTGACTGGGCATTGGTGACAGTTCTGGGCTTCAGTTCTTGATGGGAATAGCTGAAAAATATCATGGCTGTTTCTTCAATATATTTCACAGAACAAAATGTTATAAAAAGCAGGCTAAAACACTTATGAATGGAAATAACTATACTATGATGCAAAAACAAAATGCATCATTAAGAAGTACTAAAAGGTATGAGAGCAGGGCATTTGGAGTCTTACAGAATGGGGGTCTTTTCAAGCTGGCTCCTTTCACTTACCCATAAGTATTTAAGGTTGCTTCATGTTGTCTTGAGGCCTGATAGCTCGTTCCTATTATTTCCATATAATACTCCATTTTAGGGATGTACCACAGTTTGCCTATCTATTTGCCTATGAAAAGATATCTTAATTGTCTCCAGTATTTGGCAATTTATGAATAAATCTGCCATAAACCTCTGTGTGTAAGTTTTTGTGTGGATGTAAGTGTTGAACTCATGTGGGAAAATAACTAGGAGCACAACTGCTGGATTATATGGTAACATTATATTTACCACAATGGCTTCCAAAATGGCTGCACCATTTTGCATTTCTAGCAACCAAGAATAAGAGGTCTTTCTGTTCTGATTCCTTGTCAACATTTGATATTGTAATTTTTTTGGATTTTAGCCATTAAAATATGTATGTAGTGACATCTCATTATTGTTTCACTTTGCAATTCTCTGACTACAAATAATATTTGACATCTTTTTCATATGCTTATTTGTCACCTGTATTTTATCTTTGGAAAAGTGTCTGTTCAGGTCTTTTGCCAGTTTTTTAAAACTGGGTGTCTGTTTGCCTATTTTTTTTAGTTTTAAGAGTTCTCTGCGGCCGGGCGCGGTGGCTCAAGCCTGTAATCCCAGCACTTTGGGAGGCCGAGACGGGCGGATCACGAGGTCAGGAGATCGAGACCATCCTGGCTAACACCGTGAAACCCCGTCTCTACTAAAAATACAAAAAACTAGCCGGGCGAGGTGGCGGGCGCCTGTAGTCCCAGCTACTCCGGAGGCTGAGGCAGGAGAATGGCCTAAACCCGGGAGGCGGAGCTTGCAGTGAGCTGAGATCTGGCCACTGCACTCCAGCCCGGGCTACAGAGCAAGACTCCATCTCAAAAAAAAAAAAAAAAAAGAGTTCTCTGCATATTTTAGATAAAAGTCTTTATCAAGTACAAGTTTTGCAAATACTTTATTTCAACCTGTGACTTGTTTTTTAATTTTCTTAATGACTCTTCCTTTTTTAAGTTTGACAATTTTCATATATAAAATTAAAATATGTTTCTAAAGGAAGTAAGCAGAAGTACTGTGCTCACTCTGAAATCTGATTTCTCTTCCTTATTCCCTCATTCCCCACAGGGCTATTGCCATGAATCTCTTCCTCCTCCTGCTGTAAGGTTCATTCAGCTCAGTGTCTTTTCCTCCCTGAAGCCACCACAGCTCCTCTTATTTCTCCCCAGCAGTAAGATGGCAATAGATTTCCTTTCCTGTGTTCTTCTAACACCCTGTGTCTCCCCTCCTCCTCTATCTGTCTGAAATCACAATTATATTATGATTTTCTGTTAGTGAACTGATTTTCCCTCCTTTTTGAGTGCTGATGTGATGCTCAAAGGAAAGGCTCGTTAGTCTAGACATTTTGGATTTTGGGTTTCCAGATTTGGAATTCTCAACTGTTAAGTATATTGCACATATTTCAAAATCTGAAAACCTCCAAAATCCAAAACTTTGTCTTACCCCAAGCATTTATAATAAGGGTTACTCACCCTGCACTGAGTGAGCAATTGCTGGGTAGGTTACCTACAAATGAACTGTAAGTGCATGAGTTACTAAGGTGCAGGCACACGTATCCACATAAGGTTTCATTCGGGGGAACAAAGTTATATTTTTAAAAAGTAAGTTGGAAAACGACTATAGTTAACTATCGAAATATCACTCTCAATTATCAGTCTGCAATGCATGACTATATCCCAGGGTTGTGTGAGATGACATATTTAAAGCTGTATCTAAGGGCTAAAACCCAGCAGGCACTAGAAAATAGTGGTGTGTTCTAACTTGGTTTCTAGGTTCCCATTGGCTCAACTGGAGCTTTACCTATGCCCCGTGCCATTATTTATGGGGTTTTGGCAAGATCCTCTCCACAAAAAATGTTGCAACCAATAGGACAAAGGGTATAACTGAGGCAGCAAGAGTAAGAAGTGCAGAGCACAGGTTGACCCAGGTGCAAGAAGTATCAAAAGATTAAGTATCAAGAAGTACCAAAGTATCAAGGAGTATCAAAGGAGTAACAAAGGGGTATCACAGCAAGAATTGGGGGAAGGGTGGAGTTAGGATGGACCTGACAGTCACGTTTGGGATTCTAGCCCAGGCAAGGCTGTAAATCATGTTCATGCCTCGAGCAAGTTATTCATCTGTGTTTCTAACTTTCTCCTTTCAAAAATAAACATAGAATTTTATGAAGCATATTGCCTACAACCCCAGCAGCCAAGGCTATTGTTCATCTGGGTAATCCCTCTTTCCTCCAAACTACTCATTTTCCAAATAATAAGCAAGAAATATTCATCATCACTTTCTATTTTTTAAATTTGTTTTTAGAAAGGAGCCTAATCATGTGTGGTTATGCAATTTCAAGTACTCATGGACTCCCACAGCTGGGATTAGAAAACCTTAGAAATCATACAGCCCAGATACTCCTATTACACATAAGGAATCTGAGGATCAGAGTTTACACAATTTATCAAAAATGCAATGCTGCTGACTTGGGGAGCCAAGGGGAGAATCTGCGACCCCTGATTCTCGGGCCACAAACTTTCTAGCTTATTGTACATTGCTTTGGATTCACGTGGCAACCAGAGGAGGCTGCAACATTTTAGCTTCTACGTGGGCATTCCAAGTCACTTCTGAACACAGGAGTCACCATAGGGTCATCCTGAGATTCCAGCCTGGATGCTGGAAGCATGGGAAGGCTGTCAAAAGAAGTAAAGGCTCTAAATATGTGTGTCAGTAGATTTAGAAAGAAGGAATATCCCACTCAGAATAAGCAGTCTCGATCAAATACTCACAAGGAAAAGACTTTTGTGAAAATTTAGCACTTTGATGTGAAGAAAGTGTTGAGCAAAAGAGAAGGGTGGTAGGATGGATACATTCCTAAATGACCAGTTTTAGTCAAAATGTACAACATTACATTCAAGCTAAATTGTCCCTAAGGCTTCATTACTCAATCATTTTTGCCAAGTGTAGAGTGACCTTTAAAAATTCTGAATGAGTCATTTTCAAGTTCTGGGGACACCAAACAGGTAAACTTAATCAAAAGTTTGTACTATGAAGACCTGCAAAGTTCTATTGTATTTATCACCCTCCACAGACAGGTAGTCACAAAACTCAAAGTGATCCTTGACAAGTAATATTAATAAGAATATATTTCTGAGTTGGAACAAATATAAAACACCCAAAAGGACCAGGAGAATGCAAGATGCCAAGTAACAAAGAAACCATCAAAAACTCTGCAAGTAATCATGGAAAACTGCATTGCACTTCTCACTCATGCTCCCTCAAAATTCTGGGAGGAGAAAGAAACAAAGACAGATGGAAAGGAAGGGAAGGGAAGGGAAGGGAATGGAAGGGGAGGGGAGGGGAGGGGAGGGGAGGGGAGGGGAGGGGAGGGGAGGGATTTGCAGGGGTTGGGGAGTGCACTGGGGGCATTCCCTGAATTACTCCTCACCTGTCACCTGAATGAACTGATGTGCTTTGCAGTTTTACTTCACCCCTTCCTAAAGCTGCCTGAAAGTAGCAATAGATTCATCTCCATGGCCGCATCCTGTTTTTTTATGGTTACAGTATTTTAATAAAAAAGTTTTTGTATTGATACATATTTGTACTTTTTTATTGATACATAATATTTGTACTTACATAGGTGTGTACACGTGACATTTTGTTACATGTCTGGAATGTGTAATGACCAAGTCAGAGCATTTAGGGTATTCATCACCTCCAGTATTTATCATTTCTATGTGTGTATAACATTTTAAGTCCTCACTTCTGCCTATTTTGAAATGTACAAGACATTTGTTGTTAACTATACTTACTCTACTCTGCTATTGGACAAAAGAACTTAGTCTTTCTATCTAATGGTAACATTTTACCCATTGGCCAAACTCTCCTTATCCCCACAGCTAACACACACACCCTTCTCAGCTTCTGCTATCTATCATTCTACTGTCTACCTCCATAAAATCAACTTTTTAGCTCTCACATCTGAGTGAGAACATAGGATATTTGTCTTTCTGTGCCTATCTTATTTCATTTAACATAATGACCTCCAGTTCCATCCATAGTGCTGAAAATGACATGATTTTATTATTTCTATAATAAATATATTATAAAATTATCATAGTCAAATAGTATTCCATTGAATACATATACCAGATTTTTCTTTTATCCATTCAGCCATTGATGGACACTTAGGCTGATTCCATATCTTTGCTATTGTGAATAGTGCTGCCATAAACATGAGGGTTCAGGTATCCCTTTAATATACTGATTTCTTTTCCTTTTGGATAAATACCCAGTAGTAGGATTACTAGATTGCATGGTATTTCTATTTTTAATTTTTTGAGACATCTCTATACTGTTTTCTATATAGGCTGTACTAATTTGCATTCCCATCAGTAGTGTATAAGAGCTCCCTTTTCCACGTCTCACCAGCATCTGTTGTTTTGTTTCATTTTGTTTTGAGACTCTCACTCTGTCACCCATGCTGGAGTGCAGTGGTGCAATCTCAGTTCACCACAACCTCCGCCTCCCAGGTTCAAGTGATTCTCCTGCCTCAGCCTCCTGAGTAGCTGAGATTACAGGCGTGCCCCACCATGCTCAGCTAATTTTTTGTATTTTTAGTAGAGATGGATTTTTGCCATGTTGGCCAAGCTGGTCAAGAAGTCTTGACTTCAAATGATCCACCTGCCTTGGCCTCCCAAAGTGCTGGGATTACAGGCATGAGCCACTGTGCTGGCCATGGTGTTTTTTGTTGTTGTTGTTTTGGTCTATTTTTTCTCTGGACACTGGGTCTCACTGTGTTGGTCAGGTTGGCCTTGAACTTCTGGGCAAAAGCAATAACTCTCCAGTCTTGTCTTCCCAAATAGCTGAGACTACAGGTATATACCACTGTACTCTGCCTTTAATATTAGCCATTCTAACTGGAGTAAGATGATATCTCATTGTTGCTTTGAGTTGCATTTTCCTGATTATTAATGATGCTGAACATTTTTTCATAGAACTGTGGCCCTATATATGTATTTTGAGAAATGTCTATTCATGTCCTTTGCCCACTTTTTAGTAGGATTATTCGTGTTTTTTTGCTGTTGAGTTCCTTGTATATTCTGGATATTGGTTCTTTGTTAGATGAATAGTTTAAAAATATTTTCTCCTATTCAAAAGATTGTCTTTTCACCCTGTTGATTTTTTATTTTGCTGTGCAGGAGCTTTTTAGTCTCATATAATCCCATTGATCTATTTTTGTTTTGGTTTTCTGTGTTTTTGAGGTGTTAGCCATAAATTCTTTTCCCTGACCAATGCCCTGAAGTGTTTCCCCTATGTTTCTTCTAGTAGTTTTATAGGTTTGGGTCTTGAGGGTCAGTCTTTAATCCATTCTAAGTTGATTTTTATATATAGTGAGAGATAGGGGTCCAGTTTCATTCTTCTACATATGAACATCTGATTTCCCCAGTACCATTTGTTGAATAGAGTGTCCTTTCCCCAATGTATGTTCTTGGCACCTTTGTCAAAAATTAATCGGCTCTAAATACATGGATTTATTTCTGGGTTCTCTATTCTGTTCTATGGGTCTTTGTTTTTACACCAATAACATGCTGTTTAACTTACCCTAGCCTTGTAATATATTTTGAAGTCAGGTAGTATGATGCCTCTGGCTTCGTTTTGTTTTGTTTGTTGTTGTTGTTTGCTGATAATTGGCTATTTAGGCTCTTTTTTGTTTCATATAAATTTTGCTATTTTTTTCTATTTCTTTGAAAACCGACATCAGTATTTTGATAGGGATTGTATTGAATCTACAGGTTGCTTTGGGTAGGATAGTCATTTTAATGATATGAGTTTGTGTGATCCACACCATGGATGTCTTTTCATTTGTTTGTGTCTTTTTCAATTTTGTTCATCAGTGTTTTGTCGTATTATGTCCAGAATTCAGGATGCATATTTAGGAAATGTCCTTACAATTTTGAGTCCTTTACTGTGGATGTAAGAGCAGGAAGCAACATTTCTTGGAGATTTATTATAATCCTCTTCCCTGCATTCTACATTCTTAAACATATATTGGACATGCCCTAGTAATGCCAGTGCCTTTGCCATTCTCAGTCTTAGAATACTGTAGATCTGGTGTCCTAAGTTTAATGATGGGCTAATAAGGACTAGTAACCATCAATCTACAACAACTGAGCTGACCCCAATAGACTTGCAGGTGCCTGCCTGCCAGCCATCACTGGTGGGCAGCACAGGGAAGGGGATGCAAATGGCTCTCCCAGCAAGTATATAATGTGAGTCCTTAGCCATGTCTTGCAAATCTCCCAATGACTGACAATACCATGCTTGTTGCCTAGAAAGGTACTATCAGAACCCGTCCTGTGAGATGTGATATTCAGGTAAGGAAAGATGGAAGTAATCTAGAGGCCAGAAATGAGCAAAATTGGTGAGATAATTTATCTCCCTTCTACATAACAATCATATGAATCCCTTCAAGTTCTAGGTTGTCAGTGGGAGCCCCTCCTTAGGGTCTCAGATAGAGGAACAAATTCCAAGGTAATTAGATTTATGTTTATGCGGAGCTCAGTGATCATAGCGATTTTCCAGATGGCCTATTCCCTGGTTAATTAACTCCTATGGATTAGCAAAAGCATATGGCTATACAAAACTATTTGGAATGCACATTTGTCACCTGGTTGATATTACATGATGGTTATATCTATTAGAAATGAAAAAGTAGATTAATTTTAACACCTCAGTGAGAATTTAAAAATAAAATCCATGTTAAACTGTTGAATAAGATTTGCCACTAATATATCCTGCTGTCTACTCAAGAGAATTTATAAAATAAAAATTTCATGGGTACATTGCCTTGACAGCTTGAATTGAAAGGTGTGGGAATTGTCAACAATTTTGAAGAGGCATTGCATATTTAAAGGTAATTTTCAAATAGCAATATATATCTTAGCAAAGTTTCTGAGAACTTAATGGAGTGCGGCCATATAACACCATCAAATGCAGTCATCTTAGTCCAAGTTCATGTACCAATCCCACATATGAAAGGTTTTCCCTTGAAATAAAGTGATGTTGTTTGTTCTGTCAACCCCCATCCAACATGAAAAGAATGAACCACTTTTTAAATCTGTTCTATAAGGGAACACATTTCCCTAATGAATGATTTGGTCATTGAAAAAAGCTGCTAAGCTGTTAACTGGTTCCCTTTCCTCTCCACGTGAACCAAAGTCAATATCCTTCTGATGACCCAGAAGGCACCAGCTGCCCCACCAGAGGGAGATTAAGACTACATTCTAGGCCAGGTGGGCACTGTTCCTGTTAAGTGTGGGGGAGGAGCAAGCAGGTCGATAAAAAGCCTGAGGCAGCCCCTCTCATCTGGGTGAGTCACGCCTTACGAGGAAGCCTGCGTGGGTGACACCCCCCCCCCCACTTTTCCTGCCAGGGTTTGGGAGCTCTGGAGCGTGCCTGGCTCTGCAGGAGTTGGGTGGCCTTCCAGGGAGATTGGGAATGGTGGGTTTTCATGATTCTCTATTAAGGCAAAGTTGCTTCCTTCTTCCTAATGCTCGCTCTCTGCCCATCCTCTCCTCAGGGCCTTCTCTCTGTGGCTATTCTCGCCTGCTCCCATGTCTGTGACCCTCAAGGGACAACATGGAAGCCTCTTGCCAGCCTCTTTTGGAAGTGCACTGGCTCCATATGATCTACTGCTGGAATCTTCAAAGACACCCTTCTTTCCTCAGAAGTCCCCTTTTTCCCTTTAGGAAAAGGACCTTGAGAACTGCCTATGGGAAGTTTGGGTCACCTTCTTAAAAAGGCAATGAAGATCTAGTCTCTAATCACCCTTTAGGGAGAGGTGGACCAAGGTCTCAGGAAGCCTCAATTCCTAAAAAGGATTGGGTTGGGGCCCCCATGGTTGCTGGAGAAGGAACAGGATTTGGGAAGCAGAATGGAAGGCAGTTTTTTCAGAGCTGTAAGTTCCTAATAGGGAAGATCTTCTCTGAAGTTCTGTGTTTAGTGTAGAAGCATGCAGGGTTGGGTTGTCTCTGAAAGAACTACTGAGTTAAATGAAAATGAGTCAATAATGACTGTCTTCATCTGGAACACTGGGCAATACTGAACTTCATGCTGTCTTCTGCAAGGTAGGATGGTAACTGCCATCCCTATGCCCAACAGGCAGCAGGTGTTATCTTCTGAGCCTTATTTTGTATGACACCTGTTGTCATTAAGGACTAAATGATTAGGTATTGGAGCCTTCTGAAACTAAACCTTTACATAAACTTGTGCTAAGGAAGTCAAGTGACCTTTAAGTGCAGCCACCAAAGTAGCAGCAATCAGCCACAGAAGCTAAATGCCTTCTCCTGTGGCAGATGCCCCTGGAACTGAGAAGAGCAGGCCCCTTGGAGTATTTCAGTCCTTAAGACATGCGTTACTCTGTGGCCTCATCTGTAAGGAGGCATTTAACTATAGATTTATATTAAGCTTACCAGGGACACCTGTGGATGTGCAGGGTGCTGCTTAAGGACTCTGCTGGTCCCTTAAACTCTCGCAACTAAAACCTTCAGATTCCTTAACGGAAGGCATTTGCTACTCCATTCAATATCAGCCTGGGAGCCAAGGTGCTTTGGTCGTGTTGCCTGGTTCTACACTAATGCCAGATCTGGCAAACATTACTTCACATGACTCCAGTAATGTTCACCGGCCCTGTGGGACAGTATGCCATGAGCGACATTTTGGAATCCAGAATCGTGATGCAGCAATAGCGGGTAGTGGGAGACAAGTCTCCATTTCTAGTTACTTCCAATATACTATAGCATAATCTCCACTAGGCAGGTGCTGTGACCCCCATAACTGAGGACTTTGTTAACAAAATACTATTATGCTTTGTTGCTCCTTTAAGCACAGTAGGCTGTTTAAGAAAGGTGGAATCTGGGTTTTGCCAGTTTGGATTTACTCAAAGCAACACAAGTAATTTTGGGGGGTAGAGGGATTCTTCCCTGGTCTTTCTGACTGAATCCAATTCCTTTAATGACCTGCCTGTAAACAGAGCAATTCTTCACTCCAGCATCACCGTCAATCTTATTCATAGAATCAGGTTTCTAACTGCTCTCCTGCTAATCCAGGCAGGCTGAGTGTGGAGGCTTGAGACAACTCAAGTTGAGCCTGTGTTAGGACTTTCCAGGTAACTGCTGCTTCCTCTCCTTTTGGGATAGGTAGTATGAAACCAGGTGAAATGCTACCCCAAGAACAGCCAGCAGTTTCCACAGATCATATCTAACCAGTGGTCATAGTGGGAAACCACAAGGCAGAGAAGCTGAATGTGGCCCTCTGTGTTTTAGGGAACTGTTGTGGAAGGTTTTTCTAGGCTCTCCCAAGCCTGCATCTTATGTAGAGAAGATCCTATCATAACTACACCTATCACCTGATGTCATGTCATGCTCAGGGGACCTAATCCACTCTACTTCCTTTCCCTTGTGCTAAATTGGAAGCCTCTCCAAGTCTGACTTCAACATTCTTGTCTACATGAACTTGTGTGCTCCTCATCGTCCTGTCTGGGACACCAGCACTTCTAGATAATTTTTATGGACTTGGAGGGCATATCCACAGATCTGTCATGTGGATACATCATGCAGTAGTGAGATCTAGGCTTCTGGCATGCCCATCACCCAAATAGTGAACAGTGTACCCCATTGGTAACTTCTCAGTCCTCACCCCCTCTCAAAATCCCCATTGTCTGTTTCCCTGTTTATGTGTACCTGTTTAGCTCCCACTATAATGAGGCATTTTATTGGAAAATCAAACAAATTTCACTTAGGATAAGTCTTCAGTTCCACATTACTGGGAAAGACATGATTTCATTCTTCATTAAAGCTGCACAGTATTCCATGGTCTTTGGAACACTTCCTAATCCAAACGGGGATTCCCAAACCAGTGAGGGACTTAAGCTGGTACATCATAAATACTTAGTGCACAGTGAAACTTAAAACTATGAGCTGCCCATTTAGTTCCTTGCTAATGTTCTCTTATGAAATGTTTCTAATTAAAACGTGTATACGTCTGCTCATCAAAGTCAAATCCAAAATTGTTCTTCCTGCGCACAGTTTTATGAATCCCTAAAGCCCTGAGAGGCTCTCCTTTATTGGATTTGGGCTGCAGAAAGTTAAGCACAGATGTTCTCTACCTGAGAAGGTATAATCAGAGGAGGGGGGAGGTCTGGGGAGGCAGAGGCATTTCCCGTGCACTCATTGGGCATCAGGGGCAAGGCCTCACCTGAAAGCAAAGGTGGTGCACTCTCCCTCTGCCGGCTGTCAGACCTTGCCGCTTCCACTTGCCAGCCCTGGTTCCTCTTCCTTCCTCTACACCTCAAAGGTGTCAGAACTCATGAAGGATATGCTGCCAGCTACTGAAGCCAAACTGCAGTGCGTCCTCTTCCTTGAGTGCATAGATACCTTGGCTCACCTAGAGCCTCTCGGGGCTTTAGGGATTCAGTTTTAAAACTTAAGGCCTGTTCTTGGAGACTTGGGTGGGTAATGTAGGAACTCAAGTTGCAGCTTCAGCACAGGTGTAGCTCGGGTGATGGAACCGCAACACCCTGCGCTATTTGGAACAACGGGGGTGGTCTAGGCAAACATCCGCTATGCCCTGGTGGCACCCCAGGAGGTGTATGCTCTGTCCATGGAGGACCAGAAGTGCCACCTCCTAAAGGGGAGTGTAGAGGTGCCAGTGTGTCTTCAGGATCTGCCCCTGAGGGCTTGTTGGGAGGTCAGGACTCTATACCCAGGAAGGAGCTGCTCTGCTTATTGCAATAAGATGTGAGCTGTTGACCTGTCCCCTCATCTTTCCTCTCCACATGGAGAGGTGGTTGTCAATATCTTTGTGAGGACCCAAAAGGCACCAGCTGCTCCAGCAGAGGGGAGGTCAAGAACATACTCGGGCCAGGTGGGCACTGTTCCTGTTAAGTATGGGGGAGGAGCAAGCGGGTCGATAAGCCTGAGGCAGCCCTTCTCATCTGGGTGAGTCATGGTTTACAAGGGACCCTGGGTGGGTGGCCCCTTTTCTCACCAGGGTCTGGGAGCTCTGGAGCATGCCTGGCTCTGCAGTGGCTGAGTGGACTTTCATGATTCTCTATTAAGGCAAAATTGCCTCTTCCTAATGGTCTCCCTTGAACCATTTCCTCCTCAGGCCTTCTCGAGCTGTTCCCACCTGCTCCCTGTGTCACCATGACGGTGAAGTGGCAGATATGAAAACCTCTGGCCTCAGAAGTGTGCTTGGCACCACAGGATATATCTCTGGAATCATCAGAGGGACCTCCTTTCCTTGGAAGCCCCTTTTTCCCTTTAGGAAAAGTACCCTGAGAACTATATATGGGAGGTTCAGGCTACCTCTTAAGAGGCAGTGAAGACCTGGTGTCTTCTAGCAGTTTAGAGATAAACCAAAATCTTGAAGCTTCAACTCGCCATGAAAATGCTGGGGAGTGGGTCCCCGAGGCTGCTGTGGGGAGCTTGGGAAACATGATTTGGGGAAGCAAGGAAGGACAGTTTGTGCAAAACTGAAGGTTCCCCACAGGAAAGATCTTTCTAGCTTTCTTTACCTTTGTTTAGTGAAGTAAGCAAGAATGGACTGCTCCAAGTGTTCGGTTAAAAGGAACAGTAATGACTCCATTGGGGGAAGGGGAAATCGGGGAAATTGAATTTTATCTCTTCTCCTGCATATTGGATGGCAGCTGACATCCCTGTGCCCAATCAGTACCAGGTACCTTGACACCTGTTATAGTTGAAATGACTGGGGCCTGGGGCCTGTTCAAACTAAAACCTCTGCGTGGATTATACAAGAGCTAAAATGAGCTTGTTAAACTGGAAAAGTGGTAGCCAAATCAGCTGTGGAAGCCAAATGACCTTTAATGTAGCAAGTGCCCCTAGAACTTGAGAGGTTCAGGCCCCTTAGAGAACTTTGGTCTTTAAAGCAAGGTTGTTTCTTGCAAGCATCTCCTTACAAGTTAGACCACACTAACTGGATGGGACATGAAGATTACAAGGGACGCCTGTGGGCATGAAGGGTAGTCGTGAACTTTGCTATCCATTCAAACTCTTGCAGCTAAAATCCTCTAATTCATTAAATAGTATGGCACATACCTTCTGTCACTGGACCCCAAAGTGTTCAGGTCCTGTTGCCTAAACCTATACTGACGTTGGATTTGACAAGCCTTCCTGTATGTGCAGTATTGTAAGGCTTCCTGCGTCCTTCAGTAATGCTCATTACCTATAAAACTATGACAGAAACTACATTCTGGACAGCTAGAATCTTGACCTAGCAAAAAAGGTAATCTTACTTCCAATATTCTGTAATGAGTCTCCATCAGGCAGGTGGCCATAATCCCAGTACTTCCGAGGAGTCTACTAATGAAATGCTACCATACACTTCCACCTTCTGTATTCAGCACAGTGTATTTCTGTCTTAGAAAAAAGGTGACTGGATTTTGTTGGATTTTACTCACACAACCAAAGTAGTTTTGGTGTAGAGGATTCAACCCTGTATTTCTGATCCAGTCTAGTGCCTCTGGTGATTGGCTACCTGTAAAGTCTTATTTCCTGCTTCGGTTTAACCTTTATCCTTAGCTCAGGCTCCTAATTGTCCTGTAAATCCAGCAAGGCAGCTGAATTGGAGGCTCCTCTGAGACGGCGTGAGTGAATGCACTAAGACATGTTCTCACGTTAAATTGCTTTTGGGAAAAGCAGCCTAAGTGGCCTTGTATCCCTTCAGTCTGCTCCACAGAGAAAAGCTTACCAGCTCATGTAGACGTTAAGGTCCTAGAAACAGTTCTGAGGCTCTTCTGGACTTCCATGGCCAGCATCCAGGTTCCTGCAGCTACACTGCAGTGGAGACCTGCCTGTCCTCAAACTGAGCCCTCCCCATTCTCCTCAATGTTATAGCTGCAAACACCCGTGGCCCCTCCTGGGAAGTGTGTTGCCACAGGGCCTGCTTTTTCTCCCCTTCCTCTAATCCAAAAGGCAGGTGTCTTATGTGGGGGTGAACTGATGGCTAGAATGTAGAGTTTAAGGCTTGTAAGCCCTGTTCTCGCATCCTGAAACAAGTCAGACCCACGTGGGAAATGCGTAGCTTGGCCTATAACACTCGGCCTCTCGGTCCAGCCACCTGTTTCTTGGACAGCACATTGTGGGCTCTTCCCTCTAACTCTAGTGCCTAGGAGAGACAGGCACTGTTCAAGGCCTGGGGCACAGAGCCATCAAGACAGTCTTACGATAAATCAAGATAAGACACATGCAGGAAGAATGAGTGTCTTACCGCTCCTTTTCTTGGCCCTTTTGGGTGCTTCTCCTAAATTTGGAGCCTTTTTATCTCCTTGGTGCACATTGTAGTCTCATTTGTTTCATCAGCCCCATCCTCCCAAATTGGCTCCCTCATGCCGGTGGCTACCATAACACCTCCCATTCGAGTGGTGTCCTACTCCAAAGCACTGCCTTGGGATTTCTGTGTATGTGCACGTTGTTATCCTACAGCACCTGTTCTCAGAAAAATAGCACAAAGGAGCAGCAACCAGTGTGGAAGTGACTTGCATTTCTGTGGTATGGGTAGCACTTTCCCACTCCTAATAGAATGTTGATTATTCTTCCTGCCACCATCCTTGATGCAGAGTAGGAGACAACGAGATGCAAAAGATAAAAGGAGAATGAGGAACAGGTGGATGAGGTTAGTAAGGCCATCTACCAGGATGATGCAATTGGGAAGTCCTGAAGAAGTCTAGATCCCAAGCTCTGAGTTGGGAGCTTATGTGCTCCTAACTCTATAGAGCTTGCCACCTAGGGAAGGAAGGAATGCAGAGAAGAACTCAACTCACATTTTAATCCAGGTTTCCCTACTGTACAAAAATCCTTAGCTAATTGGCTGAGCTGCTTTAAGATAGTCAAAGATCATACACATTATAAAAAAAAATTCCAAAGTTATCCCTAAAACTATGTCTATTTCTCCTACCCTGTTTTTCTATTTTTCCACTACCACCTAGGTGGTGGCAAGACGTGCCTCCTTGAGGGACATGCAAGCCTCTCTCCTGTCTCAGAATCCCAAATCCTAAGAATTATTCCTGAAATTCATAGTCTTTTAGTGGTACCTTGAGGTTCCTCTGAGGAGACTGAGCACCATGTACCTGGAAATGAACCTCACAATTGATCTTCAGTTTTGAGTGGCTTAGTCTTCAGATCCTAAAGTAGATTTGGGGTGACCAATGTTTGTGCAATTCTTAAAAACCATTTCCCCTACTAAAAAGGTGGGAAGGATTCAAATCCCTGGAAACATTGCTGAAATTGAATGCCAGGATGCTCAGCTAACCTGGAGCTTGTTCCTATTTCGAGCAGGTGCTCATGGCACAAATATGAATTGGTGTTCTCCAGCTGTGTAGCTTATGTCATTCTAGTGCCAGAATCAGAGCGAAGTAGAGCCCTGAAACTCCCCTGGCTGCATCCCAGTTGAATTGTGGGAGGAGCTAAACTCTTCTAATCTGAAGACAAGTCCTAGCTTCTGATATGTCCAGGTATACTTTTTAGGATCTAACTGATTTGGGTTGAATAGATTGGGTATGATGAACCTGCTCGAGTAAGGCTTGTGTTCTAATCTTTGGTTACACTGAAATGGAAATACTCTTGTTTGAAGGTAGCAGTTAGCATCCTATCTTTTAGAGGAAGTGCTACTGTTATCTTGACTATGCTTCACCCCTAACTTCCTTCTGAAACCACATATCGGGCCTCTTTGCATGCCATACCATGCTGTTTCTGTATCTTTTCACTTTTTACTTCTACGTCACCAATTTCATCTCCTAAGATACCTCTTCTGCTTTGATCTCATTCATTGAGTTAATCTTCATAGAGGGTAGGATGATCTTTGGATACTGGCTAACATTTTAGCCTGTCTGAGGACGGTGTTGCCAGGCTAGAAGATAACTTCTGGAGCCCAAGCAATTGGACTGAATCTACATACAAATCCTCAACCACGTACAGTTGCTAGTGGAGCAGATGCAAGTCTAAGTGCTGCTAAATACGTGAAGCTAGAGAGACAAGCCTGACAGCCCGAAGGCACAGCATGCTTGCAGAGTGTAGAATAAGGGGTGAGGCTCAGGAGTCCTCCTGTGAGTTCAGGGTAGGGTAAGAAAGTTTTTTATACCCAAAGAAATTCTGCAGGTCTGACAGTCTTAAAGATTCCCCATAAGCAGGGTAAGGGGCAAGGAACTGGACTTGTGCCAGTAACAAAGACATAACAAAAGCTCAGAAGCAAAGGACTCAGGGGCGCCCTGACCTGAGTCTCCACTTGTAGAACTAGGAGTGTTTGTCTCGGGACAAATACATCCGAAACACCTAGTAGGTGGCCAGTTCTTGGGATGGGGGCAGTAGAGATATTGAATCTAGGGGTTTGACTTTGGAAATACCGTATAGTCAAGATTTAAATGTCACTTTTACCCTTACACGAGAACAGGCTGAACGTGGCATCTAGTGGCACATAGGGAGCCTGATTTGCAGGATTCCCAGAATTAAGAGGAACCTCCAGGATCTGTCATTTCTGCTTCCAGGTCTTGAAAAGGGTACCCATGAAACTGCTTCAGGAGAAACTAGATAGCTTTTGATACAAAATGTAGATTAGTCTCCTTGTAGAATGATCTTGAATATGTGTAACTCCGGCAATTCGTATGAGTAAGTAAAAGACAAAACTAATTGCTGGCCTTAATTCCAGCATTCCTGATCTCCATGCATGTGTCCCACTGAGACATCAGCATTACAGAGTAATTGCTATCATCCAATAGACCGTACCCTATTGGGTAGGAGAAATAGACAAATAGCTTTAGGGATAACTTTGGAGTAACTTTTATTTGAATGTGTATAATCTTTGACTCCAGCTTAAAGCAGCTCAGCCAATTAGCTAAGGATTTGTGTATAGTAGGGAAACCTGGATTATAATCCCAGAGTCCTCTGGGGATCTTACAGAAGTTCTTGTAGACCGTCCTGTGAGCTGAGAAGCTTTACACAAAACAGAACCCATATACCATCACTGTCCTGGACTGTTGCATATTCTAAAGTCTGAGAACATTGATAACTCAAGCCTGTTGGAGTACATTTCTGAAGATAATCTCGTTAATATTCATATTTTTATTGCTAGCCCCACCCCCTTGTCACCATGACTTAAAAGGGATGATGCTCTCCTGAGCCTCAGATCTCTTAAATCCATAGTTGGTGGGAACTATTGTTGGCGTTGCTAATATTGACTGTTCTAGCTGTGGGAACACAACTGCTAGAACTCAGAGGTGTGAGAGAGCTAACCCTAATCTCAAAGCGCAGGGGTGCATCACCCAAAGCAGACATGCTCAGCTTGCATATTCTCAGGAACTTCTGGCAGGACCAGAGATCTAAATGCCTCTAGACACAGAACAAGTAAGACCTTGCCATAAGGAAGATCTTGTATATTCACGGCAACACGGGAAGAGACCATGAAGCACTTGCTTTTTACTTGCTTTTTACTTCTACATCACCAATTTCATCTCCTAAGATACCTCTTCTACTTTGATCTCATTGATTGAGTTAATCTTCAAGAGGGGTAGGATGATCTTTGGATACTGGGTAACAACATTTTAGCCTGTCTGTGAGGACGGTGGTGTTGCCAGGCCAAAAGATAACTTCTGGAGCCCAAGCAATTGGATCTGGATATACATACAAATCCTCAACCACGTACTATTTCCACACGGTACAAAGTGGAAAATAGTAGTATGAACTTCATAAAATGAGTTGGTATAATTACGTGGGCACAGTTATATGACTTATTTGGAAGATGAGAGGAATCTAGGGTAATGAGTTAAACTAAGTCCAAATCTGGAGTACACAAATAGCAGGCCAACATCTGGAGTACAAAAATTTGGAGCACAAAAGTACCAGCCAACATTTAGACAAGAGACCTAAAAGCAGAAATCACAGGGGAAGCTGTGCTGAGTGGGGCTCAGGTGGAGCTCAGACCTCTAGAACAGTCAGCAGGTCAACTTCAGATGTCTCTTGACCCACCTTGAATACAGGCCCATTGAATTTCATGCCCAGAGTGAGACAGGCAATAGTTATGACTCCCACAAAGCCAAGACTTCCTAGGTTAATCTGGATAACTTTTCCTATTGATATAACTTAAGGCCACTCTGAATGAGAAGGTATAAATGGATGGTGAAAGAAGGAACAATGTAGCCTTAGGAAGAGGCAGGACTAGTGAAGTTGGTATGAGAGAGACTTGCCATGGTAACCATTACCCTCTTGTCCGAAGGTGTGAATCTGAAGGAACTGGAAGTTCTCCAACTGTCTTCTCCAGGTAAATCTGCAGAGATCTGTAGTACCATTGAAAGGCTATTAAATCACTTGAAAATATGTGGCAGTTGCATTTTGAATGTCCAAAAATCTCTTCAAACATCTGTAATTAATACACATGTGAAGTAGTAAAGCTAGAGTGAAGTGAATGCCTGATTCATTCCTTGATAATGAATCTTAAAAGCTAGATAACTCTCAGAAGGTTAAGCATTTACTTTACCATAAATTATAATAGACCCTGTATTAGTCTATTTTCATGCTGCAGATAAAGACATAACCTGAGACTGGGCAATTTACAAAAGAAAGGTTTAATCGGACTTAGTTCCACATGGCTGGGGATGCCTCACAATCATGGCAGAAGGCAAGAAGATGGAGCAAGTTACATCTTATATGGATGGCAGGAGGCAAAGAGCCTGTGCAGGGAGACTCCTGTTCTTAAAACCATCAGATCCTGAGACCTGTTCACTATCATAACAGCATGAGAAAGACCTGCCCCTATGATTCAATCATCTCCCATGGGGTCCCTCCCATGACATGTGGGAATTATGGGACCTACAAGATGAGATCTGGGTGGGGACACCGAGCCAAACCATCTCAGACCCCAAAGGTTGAGACTGAGGGACTTTGAGATGTCTACCTGCCACCAAGCTGGTGACTGCCTTAATGAGTCAGGGGGAGGAGAAAAATGGGAGAGCTTCTTTACCAAAAAAAGCAATAACTGTTCTAATTCTTATCTGGATCTCTGGAAGTAAACTCAAAGGTTGTTGTAAGACTTCTCAGGCCACCCTGGAATGAAGGTAATGCCCTGGCTCCAGGAGCTCGCTTGTTTTTGTGTAAATCTTAAAACCCTTTTGAGTGGACTAGGGTCTTTCTACGCAATCGGCCTTTATCACTCTCCAAGTATCTTACCTTTTTTAAAAAAAAAGACCAGCTAATCCGGATGTCTGTTACAAAGTTGTTATGCTGGTCCAGTGTCTTTGAGGTGTTTACAGAATTAACTGGCACTAGATCATTAGGGAATTGTGGGTTTACTATGACCTGCCTAGATACTAGTATCTCAAATGTGCAGATCCAAGTTCAAGAGAATGTTCTCTAGGTCCCAGAATTAAATGCATTATCAAACCATGGAGATGGATAGCTGAAGAATAGTGGTAAGGGTGGCTGAAACAATCAAGATTGTGACCAGAGGAGGAAGAAAACAGGGTGACTGGGAAAAATGGTTAAACAGAAGCTAGAACTTTACATGGCCTCCAAACAGAAGCTTTGGGCAGGTCAAATTGGACACAGGATGAGAGGCTTTATTAGGATTCTCTACAAGGAGATAACTAATAGAATATATGTATATGAGAGAGTTCATTAAAGGGAACTAATTCACATGATCACAAGGTAAAGTTCACAATAGGCTCTCTGCAAGTTGAACAAGGAAGCCAATGACGGATCAGTCCGAGTCCCAAAACCTCAAAAGTAGGGAAACCAATAGTGCAACATTCAGTGTGTGGCTGAAGGCTCTAAGGAGCCCCTGACAAAACCACGGGTGTTAGGTCCAAGGGTCCAAAGCTGAAGAACTTTGGAGTCTGATGTTGGGGGTAGGAAGCCATCCAGCAAGGGAGAAAGATGAAGGCCAGAAAACTCAGCAAGTCTGTTCTTCCATCTTCTGCCAACTTTAGCTGTGAGAGCAGCTGATCAAACGGTACCCAGGTTGAGGGTGGGTCTGCTTCTCCCAGTCCACTGACTGAAATGTTAATCTCCTTTGGCAACACCCTCAGACACACCCAGAAACACTACTTTGCATCCCTCAATCCAATCACGTTGACACTCAATATTAACCATCACACAGCCCGAGAATCTACATCAAATGGTGGGGATCATGGCCCATGGTATGAGAGGTAGGAGATAAGCCTTTCCAGTGGTTGGACCAACCCTATCTCTCAGGTTTCTGAGATGCTGAGGCAGGGAGGTCCGTGAGCCTTTCCCAAGGTATCACTGGATAAAGTTCACTTCTGAAGCCATTGGGAGGGAAAACAACCTAGATCTTATCAGACCCTTTGAACAGACTAGCAATGTTCTGCCATCTCGTGGTGCACACAGAAAACTAAGGATTCCATTTTTAAAGCCTTATGACACAAGGCTGACACATGGTGAGTTTCACTGTTAACTATTCTCAGCATATAGGGACACTGGCAGAGGCAATGCCCATGCCAAGTTTGAGGAGTTGATAGGTTGATCAGGGATAAAGTCAGTGAATGGGAGGAGAAAGCAGGATTGGTTACGGGATGTTGAACTGTGGTGCAAGTTCAGCTAAAGCATCCATCAACATATCACAGAGTTCCAGAATAAGTACGGTGCATCTGAAACACCCTGCAACACCTCCCTCTGTCTTGCTGCTGGAAATACCATGCAACACACACGGTGTCTGAACCCTTATATAAACCAGCATATTGCCTGGCCTGTACTATGTCCCCGTCCCCCTCCCCCTCCCTAGAGGGTCTTGGGAATTGTGATGTCAGAGCAAAAGGGGTGGCAGGGGTATTGCTACTGCACTCACCAACCAGCAATTAGGACCTTGTAGCCAATTCTTGAATCCCATCTTGCTCTTGAGTTCCAGGTCAAGTTATGTTGTCATCTGTCAAGCTGACGAATAAAAGCGGAACCTGAGGTGAGGATAGGTGGTATGTAAGTTGATACGGGAGATGATCCTACGAGCATCTGCAGGGCAGTGAGAAAGTGAGACTTGGAGGTAAACGAGTTACCATTCAACGCACCCAGAGGTCCATCTCACTTAAAGTTAGGCCTTGTGAATTCACCATAACTTTGGCCTGCACTTCATATTGCTGAAGCCCTAGGATCTTTAAAAAGCCACTGATCACAGTATCGGATGTTGGCATGTACAGGGACTTCATGTGCTGAGTGAACAGGAGCCAGATGCTACCAGATTCTACTTTCCTAGGGCCAAGTACATCAGTGTCTGGCAGGGGAGGAGAGAAGATCTGTCAAGATCACATCCAGCCATGAGTGCAGGATCCACGAGTGACCAGCTAGAGATGAGATGTCTTGTCTTACCCAAAACAGTTCCACATTCTCAGTTATGGTGAGACTGCTACCAGAAACTGCTAATGGGGCAAGGGGAGGATAAAAGTGTGCCCTACTCCCTGCACTTTGTCCTCCAACACAAGTGCTAATTTACTTGTAGCTCCTGGTCATCATGTGACCTGAATTTGCCATGTGATATCAAATCTGAACTGAGCAAGATCCACCACTCAGAACAAGGACTCGGGGTAAACAAAAGGTAGACCACCCTCCCTTTTCCCAGACAGTCTACATCTCATAATCTGCTACCAGACAATGGAGTTTTCTCAAAGTATTTGAGATAATCTTAGGTTGAGTCTTGTTGCTGAGTTGGTCCTAGCCTAGGCAGTGACTACTGTCACTGGGGAGCTGTGAAAGAGGCTGTTAGTCAAGGTCTCAGAGCTCCATCCACAGTGGCCATTAGAGGGGGACAGCTAAGGGCTCTCCCTTGAAGTCAATGTCATGCCAACATTTCTGAGCTGTGCAGTTCTGTATCCTGAACTTTTGCCATGACTCCCCATCCCAGCAGCAGTGAGTGGCCTCTCTCCATTCTATTCCTGCTGTGGAACATATGTGGTGTGCTGGAGAAAGTCTGATTCAGTCACCTTTAGAGACCTGTGACTAGCCAGGAGTCAATCATACGTCTGACTTGCTATGGTAAATAGTCTTCTTCCTATTTCTCCATTCAGGTTAAATTCTGCCTTTTCTTGAGCCTGTGGGAAATTGTCTTCATATAAACATGACCATCTTTCCTCTCCTGTTTTTAAGATGTGTGATCTTAAAGTTGCCAGCTTGCTAACTCTGTAGAAATTACAGGGTTTTTGTGGGTATCCAAGTCTTCTAAGACAGATTGTCTTGGAATCGGGTTTTCTTTTGTTCTCTATGCAGGATCCAGATGTTTAGACAATAACTTTTGATATACTGAAATAGTTTGGAAAGAGAATAGTCTCCTGAGACATCCACCCACAACTGTGTCTTCACTACTGAAGGGAAGAAAAAGTCCTATGAGTGCCTTGAATGATCACTTGAACTGAAAGTGAGCAGATATAGTCACAAAATGCTCACTATTTTAACTTATTTATACCTTGCCTTCTAACAGTGTTTGCATATCTCCCAAAACCATCAAATGTCCCTTATGTAACATATGGTCAGAAGCTCATGGGACTCCTGTTCTGGTCAAGCCTTGATGATCCTAGGTTTTTGAGGATTGTGCTGCTTTTTTTTTTTTTTTTTTTTTTTGAGACGGAGTCTCGCTCTGCCGCCCAGGCTGGAGTGCAGTGGCCGGATCTCAGCTCACTGCAAGCTCCGCCTCCCGGGTTCACGCCATTCTCCTGCCTCAGTCTCCTGAGTAGCTGGGACTACAGGCGCCTGCCACCTCGCCCGGCTAGTTTTTTGTATTTTTTAGTAGAGATGGGGTTTCACCGTGTTAGCCAGGATGGTCTCGATCTCCTGACCTCGTGATCCGCCCGTCTCGGCCTCCCAAAGTGCTGGGATTACAGGCTTGAGCCACCGCGCCCGGCCGAGGATTGTGCTGCTTAAGGCAGGATATCTTCAAGAATATTTTGTGCCTTAATGGCAGGATAGGTAGTCCTTGAATCAGGAACCTGGGAAGCATGATGTCTCTCTGCTCCTGAACTATCCTTACTCCTTGTGGCGAAGACTTGTTTCCCTGAGGCAGCTGTGTGGATAGTGGGCTGAAGTTTCCAGCCAAGCAAGTGACTGTATAAAACAACCCCATATTGTAACTCATTTCAACCGAGAGGCGCTAGTAAGATCTCCAGCCAACAGATTCTATTATCAAGGTGATCATGAAACTGAACATCATGGTGTGAAGGTTAGAGTAGAAAGAAGTTATTCTCCCCTGGAAAAACTTGCCTTCCGTGGGAAGCTCATAAACCGGCGGTGCTCATAGGTGGTTGTGGTTATCCTTGCTCCTCACCTAAGAAATAGGATCCTCTTACTGGTTTTTAATCACTTAAAATATCACCTGCCATAAGAATCAATTACACTGAAGGGCATTTTCTGACAGTAGCTATCAAAGACTCTAAAATGAGCCTGCTAAATCTTATGATTCACTTCATTGATTCAGTTAACTTGAGCTTGTATCTTGTACACCTTGGATTTGATTCCATGTCTCAGAGTTGTCCCAAAATATAAAAATATTGCCCATTATTTCCTCAGAATTATGTCTTAATTCAGGTCACCACTTACACATCTACTAGGCCACTGAGTTTGCCCATAACTCACCTATGTATAGTATACCTAATTTTTCTCATCTGGATATTTTCTATTCTATCCTTAATTTCAATAAATTCCTCTGCAATATCCAACTGACTGCTATTCCCAACCACTGTGATTGTCATCCTAGATGCTGAAACTTCCTAAGTTTGACTTAGACATCTTCTACATTGTATGTTTTATTGAGCATAAGATAGTGATAATGAAACATTCCTGTAAACATATGCCCATAAGTCATTTCACAGGGCTTGTGGGGCTGTGAAACCAAGCGTTCTTAATGCTATGACCAAATATTTGAAGTCCTCCATAAGATAGCCACCAGGAAACACAAGACTTAGCCACTTACACTCATGACATGTCTCATATCCTGTAGAAAAGTTGCCTCAAAGTTTTAAACAGTGTAAAGTTATAACTAAGGTAATCGATTAAATGTTCCTTGTACCTGTATCTGTTAATCAACTTTTATTCCTTCTCCTGGTGCATGTGGAGTACCAGTTCCCATTGCATTCTCCTGGTTGAGTGTTGGGTTTGCCTCTTCCTCATCTCGTGTAGAGTCAAACTAAAACAGTCCAAAGAAATAAGGATGCTTTCTCCTCACAAGCCTCATTTGGAACTACATTTTTATGGGTAAATGTCTACTTAAATGGCGTTGCAGTAGAACTTTGGAGTCTGAGCAGCTTGCCTCTGTTTATTGATGATGCAGCTGTCTTGTCTGACTTCAATTCCTTTCCTTTTATGCCAATCATGGGGCGCACTTACCTTTCAGCATATTGTTTCCCAGGTACAGTACCAGCTTGCTTTCATCTGGGCCTAGCCAGTGGGAGAAGCTTGCAGGAGATGGAGGGAGGGAAGTAATCTGCCTCAGACCTCATTCTGAGTCTGCTCCATGGGCCCAGCTTTATCAGACCGGGCAACCGCAGTGTCACTCTCCAATGGGAGACTATCCAGGTGTTTCAAAGACACCAGCTAACGTAATTTTCCGGTCAGCATGGGAATGGCCACAAGTGTCTTCCCTCTTGGAAACCAAGGATGCTACTTTACATTTCCATGGACTCTGCTGTCAGGTTGTTACATCTTTCCTCAGGGATGGGTGAGGGCGTGTTCAGCTTCCCATTACTTGTTTACATGAAATTCTTCTTGACACTTAGAATTCACATAGCTTTTCCATCTTCATAGCCAACTCATATCCCCTGAGTATAATTACAGGACAATGGTTTTTAGTTTACAAGCACAACTCATTGTCAATACTCAATATCCTTAAGTTCACAGAACAGGCAGTGTTCTATCAGTTTCAGAGAGACTGCTTTTACCTATGGAACTATAAAAATATAGGGTTCTAGGTCTGAACTTCTCCCCAGAAACATTAGGCAACTTCCTAACCCTGGAAGACTCTAGTTGACATTTGGTGCCATTAACACTGAACCATATAAAATATCCTATTCAAATGAACTTGGGCTGCACTGGGTTTCTCAAAAGCCTGTTCTAGATTGCTGCTGTTCACTCAGAAGATTCTGCAGACCAGGTAGTGTCCCCCTCCCAAAGTAAACTCCAGGTTTAGTTTCAATCATTAATAGAAAAAGATTATTTATCCTTGTTCTTGAGCCTGAATTTGTTGGTTAGGACAAACTACAATGGGTGGCAATGAGAATGGGGTAGGAAGAAACCTTCAAACAGAATGGGGACAGTGCTTAGTCTTGTGTCCATGTCTCTAGAGTAGACAAGCTGGCTCAAAAGGTGCTTAATAAAACCGTAGCACATAACCTGTCTGACCATGTGGGACACCGTGTTTAATTAAGTGATGTCTTCTGCTGTCCTGGTCTTGCAGCGTTGTTACCTGGGCTCATAGGAAATAACCCAATAGATAAATTGGTGTGGAGGTCTAGACTCAGAAATCTAAGGTCTTGCAATAACTTTGCCTTCAACAGTTATGGGCAAACTTCAGTGTAGAAAGTAGCACTTCTTACACTCATGGGTACAGGCTGGCATATGGTAGGAATAGTTGCAAAAATGTATGTAGATTTAAAACTCGCTTCCTAACTGACAAAAATTAAATTTCTAATACATTCTGTACTAGGGTTCTCCAGAGGGACAGAAATAATAGGGTATGTCTATAATGAAGCTTATTAAGGAGAATTGACTCACGATCACAAGGCAAAATCCTATGATGGACTGTCTGCCAGCTGAAGGACTGAGCCCACTACTGGTTTCCAAGTCCAAAAGCCTCAAAAGTAGGGAAGCCAACAGTGCAGCATTCACTGTTACTGAAGGTCTGAGAGCCCCCGGCAAACCACTGGTGTAAGTCCAAGAGTGTAAAAGCTTAAGAACCTGGAGTCTGATGTCCAAGAGCAGGAAACATCCAGCACGGGAAGACAACAAAAGCTGGAAGACTCAGCAAGACAGCTTATCCCACCTTCTTCCACCTGCTTTGTTTTAGCCATGCTGGCAGCTGATTGGATGGTGCCCACCCACATTGAGGGTGGATCTTCCTCTCCCAGTCCACTGACTCAAACGATAATTTCCTCTGGAAACATCCTGAGGCACACCCAGAAAAAATACTTTACCAGGATAAGGGCAATGTGTAGTCACCTGTCAAATGAGAAGACGGTAACACTGCCTGAGAATGAGGGTTCTTTCTGCTACTGAGCTCTTCGTGACTCTAGGCAATGATGGGCACCCCCAAGATGAAATTGACATACTTGGCTCTGAAAGCACTAGATCTGCTAAATTGCCCACTAAGGGCATACTCAGAATGAAAATTTCGGCTGATTTGAATTCTTGCTAAGAACAAGGATCATCACACAGATGGGACCCTGGAAGTTAAAGCTGGCCTTAACTACAGGGTGAAACTGAGGACTTAACTCAAAGCCACATTCATGCTCTTTTACTATCTTCAAAATTGAGAAACTCTTGTCCATACCCATGGCTCGGTGTGCTCTGCACCTACTGATTTCCTCTGTGCCTGAATATTGTCAATCTCTTCACTGATTTGGGGGTTGCTGGACATACTTTCTCCAGCCACCTAGATATGAAGATGTTCTGCTCAAATCAATGGACTAAAGCTGAAATCCAAGCCTGGTCCTCAGAATTGACTATTTTGGAGCTATTTTGTACAACGGAGAGCAAGAATTGATGTCATTATCTAGGATGAGTCCACTATTCCAATATCCACTGACATCTATAAATGGAAAGGCCTATAGATAATTAGTACTGAAGGGGCTTTCATTTGAGATACTTCATATCCTGAAACTGCTTCGGATCCCCTAAACTTTGGGGGCATCCTCAGTGAAGTTAAAATATCACTGGTTCACATTTTACCTGTTCCTTATAATTAAACATGGAATGACTCCAGCAAAAAGACCTAATGGTGTCTTGTTTATAATGAACTGTTTAAGCCAGATTGTGATAGGCTTGAATAGTACCTCTTCTGGTTCAAGTTGGTGTTGAATATGGGGAATATGGGATAAGCTGTTATAGATGCCCTGTACTAACTGCAAGGCCAAGAGATTTCCAATGGCTCTACAGGGACAGGGTATCTCTGATCATATACACACACACGTGTACAAGTAGAAGATCTTAGGATGAACACATACCTGTAATGGTAGTCCCTGATCTAGAAGAGTTTGTTCCTTCCTAGAAATGAAACCATTTCTGTATCAAATTCCTGTCATTCTAGAAACAGCAGGTGATGCACTTGTTTCATCAAGCTGTATAAAGGTTATTTTTCTGGTTCTTGGTCTCATGTGAATTGAACTCTGCAGAGTTCAGACTTCAGAAACTGTCAACTTCTATTTGTGACCTCTTCTCCACTGGCATGCCTGATTCCTTTGAACTTGCTCCCAATTAGGGGGGGATGTCTAAACATATGAAACAAGATGACACAGAAGTGGTTATAGGAAAGCCTCACTTATATACCGTCTGATCCTTCTGACTCCAATGTCACAGGAGCCTGGGTGCTATGGAAGGCAAAACTCATGCCCTCAATGAATTCTTGTGCTCAGAATCTGAATGTTGGCTCTTTTGTTCTCAGGGTGATTGTACAAATAACTTTCTCGAAGTTCACAACTGGAGTTTTATGGTTCAGAACACCCCACCCCCAAAAAAATCCAGCTTCTGTTATGACATTCTTCTGTGTGCATTTGTATAACTGAGTTGTATCACCATATTAAGTCTCTGATGGAATATTCAAGGAGCCTGCAGGCTGGAAGGCAAAAGAAAGTTCTTAAACCTTTATCTCCTGAAATCTGAGTTTTAAGGAAATGGGCATGTTAAAGAGGATTTGTGATATCCATGAGACAAGTGTGTGTGTGTTTAATTAGATGGAGTCTTGCTCTGTTGTCCAGGCTGGAGTTCAGTGGTGCAATCTCAGCTTACAGCAACTTCCACCTCCTGGGTTCAAATGATTCTCCTCGAGTAGCTGGGATTACAGGTGTGCACCAACACACCTGGCTAACTTTTCTGTTTTGAGTAGAGATGGGGTTTCACCATGTTGGCCAGGCTGGTCTTCAACTCCTGACCTCAGGTGATCCACCCGCCTCAGCCTCCCAAAGTACTGGGATTATAGGCGTGGGCCACCATGCCTGGCCCCATGAGTCAAACTGGAAGACAAGCCAGACACTACTGAGGTTTTCCTGAATGTCGAACACTTACAGATATACAAAATTATTCCAGCCATTGAAACTATGAAGGTTTATTGAGTTTCACTGTTGGGTGCTAAGTTCGTTCTATGGGCTCGGTAGGCAGCAGGTGGTATGCATGAGCAACGTCACATATTACCTAAAGCCTTCCATTCGTGTGCATCTACTTGTTCCCTACTAAGTATCAACGGATACTCTCTGGCTAAGTACAGGTGGCCAGCATTAATGGTGAGGTCTAAACTACTGCTTTTCTCTTCTCAGCTTAGATCTGAGTGCTGTGACCTCTGTGGAGAAGCCTGAGGTTTTGCTCCATGTTTTCAAAAGCTATTGCATATGGTAGAACATCCTATTTACCTGAGCTCTCCTGTCATTGCGAATTGAGAAAAATGATTTGTTCTCACCTAGGTCTTAACTACGAAGGAGTGCTAGGAAATTCAGGATCTGACTTTAAACAGAAGTGGAAGGTTTTAGGTGTCACCCATGTAATATCTGCTCTGGAGATGAATTTTAAGTTTAAGCAGGGACACTCAAGATGGATATAAATGTCATAAGCATCCATCACATATATGAAAGTCTTGGCCAGTAGTAGTCTCCCATCCGGGAGTTGTCAGAGCCAGTTGTAGGTCCCCATGTGGTTCAGAAAGGGCAACCAGGTCTGATCTTGAGGCTGCCTCATATTACTTGGATTTTTCAACACTAAACTCACAGGACAAGATCTGTGGTAGAGAAGGAGCAGGACTGAAGTTCTGGAGAAGGCTTCATAGATATAGAAAGGGCCTTAACTAGTTGTATGTTGAGTTTATGTAAAGACAGACTACCAATACCAGTTTATAGAACCTGCTTTCTCTCTCGAACTAACTCAGAGGAGCAGAGATCCTGAAGAGGGACTGTCAAAGACTAAGTTGTGGTTTCAGAAGGAGCTTCAATTTTCTCTCTCCCAATTCTTACATGACAAAATTCTGACAAACTGCGAGAGAATCTGGTACACTTAAACTATTTTAAAAGTAACTTATCCACATAATCGTCTTCTGTGGCAACACTCACAGTGCTGGGTGGAATCTTCTGTGGGTTGACTTTTCACTGATCTGTGCAGAAGCTTTAGGATGCTATAATCCTGTTTGCTTTTATTGCCTGTGCCTCTGAGGTTTTACCCAAAGAGTCTGCCCAAACCAATGTTCAGAAGCATTTCCTCAATATTTCATAGTCGCAGGTCTTAGATTTAAGTTTTCATATTTTGCCTTGGTGTTTGCATAAGGTGATCAATAGAGATCTAGCATTATATGGATATCGAGTTTTCCCAGCACTACTCAGACGTTTGTTCCAATGTTCCTGGCAACTTGCCAAAAATAAGACTTATAAACATGTGAATTTATCTCTGGATTATCCTGTTCCATTGGTCTTTGTGTATCTTTATGCCAGTATCTTTGTTTTGGCTACAATAGCTTTGAATTGTACATCTTGAAGTCAGGTGATATGCCTCCAGGTTTGCTTTTTGTTCAGGATTTTACCTATACCATTATAGAACATAGGGTTCCAGGCTTGAACTTTGCATTAGGGCTCTCTAGAAGGACAGAATCAATAGTGATAGATACATAAATAAAGGAGTTTATTATATGATCACAAGGTCCCACAATAGGCTGTATGCAAGCTTGATGAGCAAGGAGAACCAGTCTTAATCTCAAAACTGAAGAACTTGGAGTTTGATGTTCAGGGGCAGGCAGTGTCCAGCATGAGAGAAAGATGTAGGCTGGGAGGCTGGGCCAGTATCGCCTTCTCACATTTTTCTGACTGCTTTATATTTGCTGGCAGCCGATTAGATTGTGCCCACAAGATTAAGGGTGGATCTGCCTTCCCAGGCCCACTGACTCAAATGTTAATCTCTTTTGGCAACACCCTCACAGACACACCCAGCATCAATACTTTGTATCCTTCAATCAAGTTGACACTCGGTGTTAACCATCACAAACGTGTCTCCAAAATATCAGCCAATTATCCACAAGTGGGATATTCTGGGTTACATTTGGGGCCATATATCTTGTCCCCTATTAAATGGATTTTCTATAAAACATATTCTGGCTACACTGTGCCTCTTTCAGCTGCATATGCTAAATTTGATACAGGAAGTTCTGAATACCATGTAGTGTCACTTTTCAAAGTAGATTCCAGGTCTAGTTTTCATCATTAATAGGAATTAGACTGAGTTCTGTACTTATCCTTGAGCCTGACTTTGCCCGTTAGGATGGTCCAAAATGGACAGCAATGAGAACAGGGGATGGGGAAGGCTTTAAACTGAATGGGGCAATCAATGCTTAGTTTTGTGCTCATGTCTGACTAGATGAATCTGATTTGGACTACTCAAATCACAGCACACACTCTGTCCAACAACTTGGTATGTTATATATTCTATATGTAGTCTATCATTCTGGGGTGTCTCAGCTTTGTTACCTGGGCTGATAGTAAATGGCCAACCAAAGAACTATTTAATGAATGTGGGGTCTAAATTCAGGAATCCCATCTTTTGTAATGATTTACCCCCTAGCAAGGCTACTGGCTAACCCCAGTGTAGGAAGTATTTCCAGTTTCTGCAAGAACGGTTCTGATAAATTCTGAAGTTACAAATACATACAAACTTAACTTTTTTTCATGTTAAACGTAAACTTCTTATAAACAGTAAACATCAAAAACCATTTTAATGCCTCATGGCATTGTGGGTGATAAGGCTCTCTGAAACAGTCCCTGGTGCTTGATTCTGAAAGGCCACATCCCAGTTTCCTTATTTCTCCCTTAGAATTGAGCCTTTGGCCTTTCCAACCTGTCTGGCAGGACATGGGTTTTCTGGAGGGAGCCCTTCTGAAGAGCTGACTCCACAGGGGGAAAAGGCATAAGGCTCTGTGGGAAGGGACTCCATGCTGAGGGGCGCCAGGGAATGTCAACGAAGTACTGCTTTCCTAGACTACTTCCTTTACCTTTCTTCCTTCAGGAAGGGATGGAGTTCAGACATAAGGTGGCTAAAGGTGACCTAATAGGACAGTATAGGTATAAGGAAAGCCTGGTGTGACAAACCCAGAGCAGTGTGGCTTTTCATGACTGGACCCAATAGTCCTTTCTAACACTGACCAATTACTCAATGAGGATATGGAACAAAAACATGTAGAATGACCTTTCCACAAGAAAGTTGGGTTGGATTCATAGTGACCTGTCAAATTAGACCACACTGCCTGAAAATGAAGGACCTATTGCTACTGGGTCTTTGACTCTAGTCAAAGATGACTGCCCCCAAGATGAAGTCAACATGCTTAGCCAGCACTAGATCTGCCAATCCACCAACTAGGGACATAGCCAAAGTTGGTAAGTCTGAGCTCATAAGCTTCAGTGAGGAACAGGTAATTCGCATGGAGATGTCACTAGTGTTTTAAGGGAAGCATGAAACTGAGGACTTGGTGGAAGAGCCTGGATGTGGCTTGGAGAACCACATCTGAGCTGGGTGTTGCTCTGACAAATTCTTCTGTGCCCTATGGCTTGGTATTCTTGCATCTACTCAGTGTTTCCTCTGCCCAAGTATCTCTATTTCTCCAGTTTGAGGACTGCTGGGCCTATGGACTGTCCCCAGCTGCCCAGATGTGAAGCTGTTCAGATTGAGCCTGATGCCCACACATGCCTCACAGTCAATAGCTATTTGGATCTGTGTTCTCCAGAGAATAAGGATGCTTATAAAATGCCACTACCTAGGACCAAGTGGCCCTTATGACAATGCCCACTGATGTCTACAGATAGAAAGACCACTGTAAAAGATGCAGATATCCACACTGGATGAGCTGTCTATGGATATGCTTCATGACCTAGGACTACTTTTTGTTTCCTTTGAGTGCCCTAAAAGACTTGGTGTGTCCTCAGTGAAGATCAGAAAATGGCTATTTGACATTTTACGTACAACATTAAAGTATGGGAGAGGCCTGATGGCACTTTCTTAGATAAAATAAACTGTTAAAGCCGAAGCCAGACAGACAGAGGGTAGCAACTCCTGATTCAATGTGGGAGTTGGATTATGGGGTGATCTGTTGTAGACTGCCAATTGGAAGGACAGCACTCTATTGACTGCATGGACAGGGCATAACTCAGGTTTTGTGTGCACATATGCAGTTAAATTGACCTGAAGGCAGGAAATTACAAATGGGAATAAATAGTCTCTGATCCTAGAAAAAAGGCTTCGCTGTTTGCATAACAAGCACATTTCCATAAAGTCCCTCGTAGTTCTAGAAATAGGTGATGTTTTCATTTTAGTCAAGCTGTGTGGAGGTCCAATTCCCCCTGGTTCATCATGCGAGTCTCCTGTGTGAATTGAACTCGGGAGCCTTCATGGATTTCAGGAAACGTCTACCCTCTACTGTGGCCTCTTCTGCATTGGCATGGGCATCCTTCTCCTGGATGTCAAATGTTGGCATTTTAGGTATGAAACAACTAACGCCAGAGAGTTGTAGGGAAGGCATCATGAACATAGGTACATATTCTGGTGATTGAGTTAAGACACAGAAGCCTAAGTGCTGTGGAGGAAAACTCATGCCTAGAATGAACTTTTAAGCTTAGAGTCTTGGTATTGACTCTAATTTCCCCCAGGGTGCTGTAATCAAACCACTTTTAAAAACTGAATAATAGAAATATGGAAGTGGCTGTCTAAATTTGTGATCCAGAATACCTCTTCCATATTTATTTCTTATTGGGTCATAAAAAGCAGGCTTTCCTGAAAGTCTGACTTGTGTCAGCAGGTATGAGTCTTAGAGAAAAGTATTCGAGGGTCTGTGGCCCAGGCTACCAGCATGTGTATATATTCATGATGCCTCCTTGTAACTCTTCTGCTCTCATAATTGTTTCCTATTCAGAAATCAAACATTTGACATCCAGGTGAAGAGCACCAATGCTAGTGCAGAGAAGGTTACCCTAGAAGAAAGCAAGATAACTGTCTCATCTTGGTTTATTTTCTGAGACTGAAATGTGTAGGGAAATGGGAAGGTTGGAGAAGGGCCCTGCCAATCCCGTGAAACCACCCAAGAGTCAGCTGAGATATGACGGAGGTTTTCCTATGCTGGACTTTCATGGGAACCTGGGGAATCTTTCCAATGAGGTACAGTCAACAGTTGCTTAAACTACAAAGGTGCGAAGCTTGGTCTATAGGCTCAATGGGCACAAAGTAACATGTGAGCCATGCCACATGCAATCTAAAGACTTTCACTCCTGCGTGCCACTACTTCTGTGCTTAGACTCGGAGCATCAGGTACTCTGACACAGCTCTAGTTACTTTAATAGAAGTGTTTTTACCGTGTTCTTTATTGTGTAAAGATTAGGAAAGTACCTTCCTTCAGAGAAGCTGACACCCATGGAATAATACTCTGATGCTCTGAAAACAAAGCAAAAAACCCCCCAAAAAACAAAAAAACTTTAAGTCATTTATCACATTAGATGTCTGTCTTTTGTGGCAAAACCAACAGTGGAGGGTTGAATCTTGCACTTTCCTTCCTGAACTTATCTAGGATTACTTGGCTAGGTGTGCAGGCTCGGGTTTGAGGGTCAGCTTCCTCAGCTCAGATGTACTTCATATAGTAGGAAGAATGAAGTCAGACTTAAGAGGTTCCTTCATGATTACAGCGGAGCCAGCATGAGGGAACTGCAGACAACCTGGAGAAGCAATTTCGGAAGAGATAGGTTTACATGACCCTTTCGTTCTAAGTCCACATGTGCACCAAATGCTCTGTGATTGGGAACTGGCCAGAAGCAGCAGTGCTTAGCAGTTTCTGCTAGAAATACATCAGGTCTGTAAGTCTTGATGTCAGAGGACACAAGCAAAGTGTGACATCCCATTGTCCAGGACAGACTATACAGATTTGAGCCTTTTAACTGTTCCCTCTATGTGAGCTGTTAAGATATTCTTCGTCAGGTCTGGGCTGATCTGGGCCTGCCTAGGAAAATAACTTAGAGTCCGCCTTCACACATCTTTTGTGGCTGTTACCAGGCTACAGAGTTAAGATAAATGTGGGATAGTGTCCAGCTCCTATAAAAACAGCCCCTGATGTGCAGGACTCTTAACTGGGGGGGGGGGGGGGGGGGGGGGGGCAGTGACAGTTGCCGACAGTTCTGGTGCCTATGTGGCTAGAAAGTAGTAAGACATCAGTGAGACATGGAGCCCAGAACTCATTTCAAGATGACCTATGTGCACTTGGCTCTTGTCCGGGGCCACTGTGTGTGCCTCATGTAGGAGACAGGACAGAGGGAGCTGTGTGTTTGAGTAGTTCCTGGCTTTCCCTGTGAGATGAAGATATTAAAGATCTTCTGTCCTAGATCCATTTATAAAACATATATTCAACTAAAGCTGAGTGTCACCTCACTTAGCACCTGACTTGTTGCTACAGCTGCACATATGTACAAAGCTCACACGAGGATAGGGGTGGTTGGTGGGAGTTATCCCCAGTGCCTGTGTCTGAGATGCTGGCTTCTTAGTGATTCTTTCCCTTGGCTACATGTGGAGGCTGGCACTGGGTCAGCTTCCTCTTCTTCCAGATACATAAAAGTAAGATTTTGTTTTCCTGTTTTCCATCTGGGCTCATATTCCTGAAGCCGATGGGGCCCCTTTCTTTATTGTACAATCTGTCTTCAAACTATCTCATGACCCTACTCCAGGATATGGTCAGAAACTCATGAAAATCCTCTATGTCCTGGTCAAGAATTGATCTTATTTTTGGACCCTTTTCAAAACTCAAGTGTGCCTCTGAGAGGGTGGCAGCACAGGCAGAAAAACTCCTTGAATCATTGTGAATACAAAAGCATTTCAGCTGGTACCTTGTCAGTTCTGAAGTTGGTTCACATGAAGCTGCTTCAACTCTTAAGTACCTAGATGATGGGACAATGTCAAGACTCAGTAGTTAGGCAACCAGTAAAGGCTAAAAGATAATTCATATAGGGAAAGACTAAGTTTCTGGAGACTTTTTGGGAAGAGCCTTCTTGCCATGGTGCGAAGAACGTCTGTCCAGATGCTACTTGGCAATTTCCAAACAAGGCTTAATAAGGAATGGAGGGATGGAGGGATGGAGGGATCCAGAGGTCATCTGTTTCCCATAACATTGTGTTTTTAGTTTAATGGTGGTCTCGGTAGTAAGAGTCCTTGGATCAGGAGCCTGGGAAGTGTGAAGGCTTTCTGTCTACTCCTAAGCTGTGTTCTTTCCTCGTAGCAGAGGAAGCACTTGTTTCCATGAGGGATTTGCATGGATGGGGCCTGCAGTTTACTGGCCAGGCAAATGACACTATAAAGTAGCCCCATATTGTGATTCTTTTCAACAAAAGGGGTTAACAAGATAGTTCCCAGCCCACAGATTCCATTATCAAAGCTGGTGATTATGAAACTGAAGGCTGTGGAGTGATATGAGGGTTGGAAGGAGATAGAAGCTGTTGATCCCTGGAAGGACAACTTACCTTCTGTGGGAATCTTATAAACCAGGAGGTGCTGATGTTGCTTGCTGGTGGTCATCCCTACTCCTCACCTAGGCTCTAGCAGGATTGCCTGGTCTTGGTTATTAATCAGTCAAAATCATCACCTCCTATAGGACACCTAATTGACACTTGCAACTGGCACTTTCTGACTAACAGATATTGAGGACTCTAAAGGGTCTTTGCTATTGCCATGATTCACTTCACTGATTCGGTTAATTTGTCCCGTGTGTGTTAAGATACACATTTTTGTGCTTTGGGGGTTTGACTTAATATATATTGACTTACAGTTGTCTTCTAATATCAAATCTTAGCCACTGTCTTTTAAGACGTCTCCCCCTCTCCTTCAGCTAATCCATTTATAAATGGATTAGGCCACTTTTGCCTACAACTTACTGTTCTGTTCATGTATATTTACATTTATCTGCCCGCCATTTTGGATATTTTCTATTTGTCCTTAAGTTCAGCAATCTTCCTCTACAATCTCATCTTTACATCCACTGTGATTTCTACATGCACATAAAATATGTGAAGACTTCATCTTTAAAAGTTCTAGATCATTCTTGCCACGCATGTCCTAGATATAACTTTTCAATACCTGGAACACAGTTATAACAAGTTACATAACTTAATGTTATCTATCTGTTTATAATTGAGTTTTGTTCATTCACCTTATGTACAAGGAAGACTGGTTCCCAATATATTCTCAAGGTTGCGTACTGGGTTGGCCCATTTCTTATACCCATCTGAAATCTAGATTCAAACTAAGATAGTCCAAGGAAGCAAATGCTGCTTCTCTTCCCTCATTAGGCTCATTTGGAACTGCATCTTTATGAGGAAACGTCTATTGAAATGGTATGCAGTAGAGCTTCAGAATCTGAGCAGCTTACCTGTATCTACTCATGCGGATATTGGTCCTGTCTCACAGAAGAGAAGTAATGGACTAGTCAATCATGAGGCACATTACCTTTGAGCATACATTTCTCAGGTACAGTACT
The DNA here is from genome assembly GCF_043159975.1 of Macaca nemestrina. Lineage (NCBI taxonomy): Eukaryota > Metazoa > Chordata > Mammalia > Primates > Cercopithecidae > Macaca > Macaca nemestrina. The sequence goes on along the minus strand of NC_092132.1, from coordinate 6,247,547 downwards.
AACTTGCTGTCTTCTGTGTCCAGTCAATGGGAGAACTTGGTAGAAGATTGAGTATGGGAGGAAAGGAAGTGTCAAGGTGCTTCACAGCCTCATTGTTTCAGGCCCCACTTTAGAATCTGTCTCCAGCTTCATGAAACAGGACAATAATGGTGTCATGTTCCAGGGTGAAGCTCTACCTTTGGGCTTCAAATCCTCAAGTGTTCAATCAGCCTGGGAGTGGCTGCAAATGAGTTGTCTTTCCTGGAGGCCAGGCACATTATTTTGCATAGAATTTTGATTCATAGTATTATAAGTACATATCTCCTCAGGAATAAGTGAGGGAACATTCAGCTTTCCTCTAATTGTTTAATATCAAACTATTCTAGATGTCTGGAATTGCACATACCTTATCATATTCAGGGCTAGCTCTTATGTTTCCTCCATATAGGTAAAATAAGGAAAAATGTCTTATAGTTTAAAAACACATACCTTGCCTCTGTGTGAACCTCTGAACTACACCTATGAGTCTTAACAAGGATGTTTTGTAGTTTCATCATGGGACTGTACTTCAAAGAGGATTTGGTTTGTACCTCTCCCCAGAAATACTAAGCAATTTCCTAATACTAAAAGACTAGTGGACATTTGGGGCCATGCACATGTTGTAGCCTATGAGATAGCTTGCCTGTCAAATAAGCTCAGCCTTCCCTGGGCTTTTCAGGAGCATATTCTAGATTGCTGATTCAGGAGGTTCTGAAGGCCAGGTAGTGTCACTTCCTGCAGTGAATTCCAGGTTTAGTTCTTATTAATATGAAATAGACTAAACTTGCCACTTGTCCTTGTCCTTGTCCTTGTCCTTGACATTGACTTTGTTCATTAGGACAGTCTCAGATGGGCAGCAGTGGGAAAAGGAGATAGAGAAGGCTTTAAACTGAAGAGGGGCAATGTTAAGTCTTCTGTCTATTTCTCTCAGGCAAGCCTGGTTCAGAAGACGGTTGAACAAAAACAACCTGTGTGACCACTTGATGTTGTGCTCAATGAAACTGTGGTCTACTGTCCTGGTCTTTCCCTCCACTTTGTTACTAGATTCACAGGTCTTTGGTTGGTTATTTACAATTGGGTATAGGATCCAGATTTCAGGAATTTATGTTCTTGTAATTTCCTTCAGCAAAGTTACTGGCAAACCAGTGTGGAAACTCTTAATTCCTGCAGAGATCAAGGGTTGGAGCATGCTATGAAAAACGTTAAAAATACAAGTCATTTTAATCTGCCCATAAACATGTCTACTGTATGAGAAATGTACACTTAAATACATAGTAAAAACTAGATCACTTCAACTTTCTAGATTCAAGGATACATATATAGTTTGTCACATAGGCATATTGCATGATGCTGGAGTCTAGAGTGTAAATGACCCTATCACCCAATTACTGAACCTAGTACCCAACAGGTAGCTTTTCAGCCCTTGCCCCCTCTCCTAGTAGTCCCCAGTGTTTATCATTCCTGTCTTTATGTCCATGTGTACTCAGTGGTTAGCTCCTGTTTACAAGTGAACATGTGGTATTTGGTTTCCTGTTCCTGTATAATTTGCTTAGGATGACAGCCTCCAGCTGCATCCGTGTTGCTGCAAAGGATGATGTCTTCAACTACCGCTTTGTCCCTTCTAGCTTCATATACTTCTGCCAGTTGCAGACACCATCCCTTCTATGACTTACCCTGTGGGATTTTTTTGTTGTCTTTTTTTTCTTTTTAAAGCCTGATTTTGCTCCTGGCTTTATTTTTCCAAGGCTGTACTAGAAGTGTTTTGCATGAGCCCTGATCTTGTTGCACTGTTGAAGAAATACACTGTCACCTATGACCTACTTAGCTATATAACTGATGGAAAGGGAGAATGGGAATTAAGCAGGGTCGTCTAACAGGGTCTGACTCTTCAGGACTCTAAATGATATCGGAGAGTCTCCAATTAGATGTCTTCTCTGGAGATACCTTTTTCTCCATTATGTAGGACAGGGATGATCAAGCTGACTATGAATGAACCTCCAGTATCAGGATGAATAAGAATGTTCTAGCCAGTTGCAGACACCATCCCTTCTATGACAGTCATTGTGACTAGTTGTCATGCCCAAGCAGACCCCAAAGGCAGCCAGGCTTGTCTTTGATGCCACCTCTATGATTTTTTTCCTGGGATTCCAGTGCTGGGCAGACATCAGGGATGACATGGGCAAATGTGGAACTATGGCTCACAAGGAATCCTCTATCGATGGGAAGAGTGCTTTTAGTTTCACATGTTGAGGTTCACACAAATACAGACTGACATGGGACTACATAATCGGGTTTCTCTACAGATTTAAGACAAGTAGGTAGGAACAAGCCGCCCTGAAAGCGACTAGCAGACTAAAATTCTGGTACAGAGGAAAGGATTCCAACAGATACGGCCTTTCCCAATTCTCTTGACACGAGCAAGTGCTACAAAACAGCGGTGCTTTGCATTTTTTTAAATGAGTATTTCTTAAATCTCCTATTCAGAAAAGTTGGATGTTTTTCCCCTATGGCAACATTAGCAGTGCACGGTTGAATCTGGTACTTCTGGACATGCCCAGGTTTACACGGTTCATGTGACTAGAGTCTGAAGTTCTATGACAGGATTTCTGCAAGCTGGAGACCTGGGATGCTGATAGCATGGCTCAGTCCACATCTGAAGGCCTGAGAACCAGGGGATCTGCTGGACTAAGTGCTAGAGTCCAAAGGCTAAAGAGACTGAAATTATTTCACAATAGTGTATCCCAGTTCTGGGGAGAGAGTGAATTTGCCTTCTCTCAATTCTATCCAGACCCCAGCTGGTTGGATGGTACCCACTTACATTGAGGGACAGACCTTGCACAGTCAGACTCACATGTCAATCTTCTCTGGAAACACCTACAGAGATACCTAAAAAGAATGCTTTACCAGTTATCGAAGTATCCCTTAACCCAGTTAGATTGACACCTAAAACTAACCATCAAAAGTCTACCCTTATCAAATTAGCACCTGTAAACCTCTCTTTAAGATATCTAACTTCTGAATAAAGACAATAAGGTAATTGTTTCACTTAATATGATACAAGTGTCATGCATAAAACTAAAAATGCACTAATGCCTTAGAGAAGGTAGAGTTCTTGGATGATTTTTATGATACCCCATAACTTAAATACTATGATGAACAATTAATATGCAAACACAACATAGTCAAATCTTCCAAGATAAAGGAATAAGAGGAATGAAAACAAAGGTATTTGCTTTATGCATCTATATACACAGAATAAGGAAGAAGATACGCATGACAACTAGTCTTCCTGTAATTGGTCAGGTGTTCATAGCTGACATTTATAACCAGGTTATTTTACTTCCCATTCTGTATTTTCTTTACCTCCCAGATGTATCTCAATTGGTCATGGTTCTTTACCTGATGGGGCAACCCAAATTTTTATTCTCAGAGTCTGGACCATTCCTAGTCTTTCCTGGATAGGGTTGCTGTAATTTTCCAATGACATTAATCACAGGGCATGGTAACACTAAGAAGGGCTTTCCGGTATTCCAGACATACTCTTCCTTAATTCCATTGTGGAATAGCATTTTGATGTCCCCTTGGCAGTTTGGATTAGTTCCCCCAGCCAATGCTAACTCCTGTCTTAGCCTGTTGACTGAGGTATGAGAAGCCCAGATGGCGGGGTGGCAGTCTTGTCTTATAGTTCAGTGGAATCATTGTCTCCTGGTGGAAGCATTCCTCCCTCTGAAACTAAGACCTCTAGGCTAGCAGAGCATAAATTTGTAGGAACAGGAAGCAAAAGCTTTGCTAGTGAGTGGTCACCATGGGTAATGGTGAAGCAGTACCGTTCCCCATGTCCACTCCTTGATTCCTGAATCCTGTGAATCCTGGCTATCAGAGTTCCATTTCAATATGCTATATTATATCGGATGCTGGTTCAGAGCATATACAGCCTTCTGAAGAACCTTGCCCTACCCCTATGAAGTACTGTCACCTAGCTGGAACTGGAAATGTTTTGAAAAGATTTTTCTGCTATTAAGCCAGCTGTTTTCGGATGGTGGGGAACATGGTAACACCAGTGACTTCCATAAACACGGGCCCGTTGCTGCACTGCTTTGGCTGTGAACTGATTCCTTGGTCAGAAGCACTGCCATGTGAAAGGCCATGATGGCAGACAAGGCATTCTGTGATTCCATGGATAGTATTTTTTGGAAGAAGCATTGTATGCAGGGAAAGCAAGTCCACATCCAGAGTAACTGTCTATGCTAGCAAGAACAAGATGCGGCCCCTTCTATGACAGAAGTGGTTCAATGAAATCAACCTGCTGTCAGGGTGATCACCCTGTGGAATGGCTCCATACTGGGGGCTCAATGTTGGTCTCTGCTGCTGTCAGATTGGGCTCTCAGTGGAAGAAGTCAGTTGAGCCCACGTACAACCTCGATCTTTGCCACCATGGCCACTCCGAGTTCAATGAGCAATTAGTGGTGGCTGGGAGAAGAGGCTAACTAGTATCCACAGAATGGGTCCTTTCTATCCACCAGTTTTTCTCTGCCAAGATCACTCCTCGGTGAGCATCCACATGGGACACAAGTATCTTTATATCCTTTGCTTATGCAGATCTCTCCATGTACCATTTCCCTAAGTTTGTCAATTTTCCAATTGATCATCTAGCCAAACCACGGGCTGCAGTACATCTGTCCATTTCTCCTTCCAAAGTGCACAACCAAGTGATTCTGCCCATCAGGAAAACTTCCTTCACCATTGTCCTTCAAGGATGTCCCAGAAAGGGGCTATAGTTATCCACGTATGGATGGTACCTTCATATTGTGCAGAACTATTTGTAAACCAAGCCCTTGTCTCCTGTCAACTGATCGTAGGATATTCATGAGGACATAGGTGCAGACAGTGAGAAGGCAATATAACTAGGCATGTTAACTAGAAACAAGGTACTTCATGTGAAAATGGTTCATGAGGCTTTAAAGATGTCATCAACTGAAGCATGACTCTGAACACTCAGTACAAGAGTATGTATATGGCTCAACCACTTCAAAGAAGGGATGTTGCTTGGGACATTCTCCATATTTATGGCTGGTATTCGTGGAGAGAAGCCATGGGTAAAAATTGGGCCAATTTCTCATGTAACTTGTGCCTTCAGGACCTGCTTGGGCCCAGTCACACATACCCCTTTCATTTGCTGGAGTGCTGCTGTGCACACCCAAACTTTATAGCTTGGTGGGTCAGATACTGATCAGTTTTATAGGTTGCTCAGGTCTCATGGTAACTTGGTGGCCCATGGTCAAGTGTTCAGTTTCTAGAAAGGCATAGTAGCAGGCTAAGAGCTGTCTCAGAAGTTACCTGCAGATGATGGCAGACCCTTGTTCCAAAATCCTAAAGGCCTCCACTGCAGTTTACCTACGAAGCCTTGCCAAGGGGTTCAAACAGCATCCTATCTACCCTGGATGCCTCAATTGCCACTGGATCTGTTGGATCATATATTCCAAGTGGCGGAGCAGCTTGTATAAAAGCCGGGATGTGTTGCAGAATTCTCTTCTGTCCTGGGCCCCACTTAAAACTAGCAGCTTTTGGGGTCACTCAGGGCCAGAGTAACACTCAAATGAGGAATGTGTTACCTCCAAAATCCAAATAGGCCCACTAGACATTGTGCTTCTTTCTTGGTTATGAGAAGGGACAGATGTAACAACTTGCCCATCACCTGAGATTGGATATCTAAACAGGCTGCATGCCACTTGAACCCCTAGAAATTTCACTGAGGTTGAAGGCCCTCGAATCTTAGATTCGTTTCCTGCCCCTGACACACAAATATCTTACCAATAAGTGCACATTAGTATTTCATGCTCACCAGGTCCAATTAGTATAAGTTCAATGTAATGGACTAGTGTGATATCTTCTGGGAAGAAAAGGTGATCATCAAAGTCCCTTGAACTAAATTACAACATAGGGTTAGAGTTGATACACCCATAAGATAAGACCAAGAAGATGAAAAATATTACTTCTGGTGGGCCTTATGGACAGAAACAGAAAAAGACATTTGCCAGATAAATAGCTGCATACCAGGTACTAGGAGATGTGTTAATTTGCTCAAGCATATCTGGTACAGAAGCTATAATTTCCATTCCCAAATTCTCTTGGTTAAGCTTAGTCATTCACTGTCACTTTTTAGGATCCATGTGTGTTCTACACAGGCCAAATAAAGCTAAACAGGGATGTAGTAGGAATCACTACCCCTGCATCCCAAGTCCCTGATGGTGTCACTAAGCCCTACAATCCTTCCAGGGGTTTGATACTATTGACCATTTTCCTAGGTAGACACAGGTCCAGTGGTGTTCATCTTACCTTTCCTGCCACAATACGCTTGACCCCACAGGTTAGGGGATGAATGTGGGGATTCTGCCAGCTAAATGTTTGCTTGTTATGAATTCTAGAACTGGGAAAATGACTACAGAATGGGCTCAGATCTGAGCTAAAATTCCATTTATTGCCTGACCTCCATAAGCTCCTGTTCTGACTGGAGAGCCACAGTGATGTTTTGGATCTCCTGCAATTAATGTCAGTTCAGATCAAGGGTCCAGCAGCCCCCGAAAGTTCTGATTCTTTGCTTTTCCCTGATACAGTTACCCTGGATAAAGGCTATAGGTCCCTTTGGGGGAAGAATGGGAGACAAGTTAATATATAAATTTCTGGTGCTGGACTGGGGTCCTTCCTGGAGGGAATCTGGCTTCCCCTTTATTCAAGAGGTTCTAGGTTCATAAACTGGCTCAAGTCTGGGAATCTAATGAGGGGCTATGATTCCATTTTGATTCTGTTTCTGTCAGACTGCTTGTTTGGCCTGGAAGTCTCCTGGTTATATAGATCAACTAAAAATTGTGAGTAGGCTTTGTTTTTCTTCTAGAAACATGTAGCCAAGACCATGGATCTACATAAGTCAGATTGTTGGTCTCTGACAATTGTGATGACTGTCTAGTTTGCCTTTGCATACCACCACTTGGCCCCTACTGCCCCGAGACCTAATTATTTCCATCACATTTAAGTTGTCCGGTTCAGTGGCAGTGGTTCTCACTATAAGATCTGGTCCACAAAGAACAAATATGAAGCTCTTCAGGGGATGCTAGGACTTCCCTCAAATCTATTAGAGTATTAGCAAAAGGTATGTCTTCCAGACCCTCAGTATGAGTCAGTAGGTTTTAAGTGACAAACACTTCCTAGTATTCCAACCTCCCTAAGCCTTTTAATTCATTCCTCACCTTAACCCAAGGAAGACCAGGCATCTCCAGCTAGCTCAGTGGGTCATCCATTCATGTTTTGGCCAACCAGTGCCTTTTCTAACTCTCCAAGCTGCAATGTTAAATGCAAAATCTCTGTTTATATGAGTACATCTAGCCTGATCCAACTTTTTCTTTTCAGGACTATCCCACAACCTCAATATCCATTCCCTCATATGTTCCCCAGATATGTTTGTATAATAAGAAAACTCAGTTCTTTTGGGTAGCATACCACTCCATGAGTCACTTTGTGTCTCATCTTTTGGGAGCCTGCTGGGGCATGAGTCTATTACAGGCCTAGAAGCAAAGAGGAGTAGAGGGTTGGATCCTGAGGAGAACTGGCATTCTTTCCTGGCAACCTCCTCAGGAAGGCCATTACTCTTTTCTCAGGCAATGTAGAATTAGCCTCAGGTAAAAAGCTGGCTACCACTGGGTGAGGGAAAGATGTCATTGTCCCTGACAAACAAGGCTTATCAGGATTTTTAGGCGCTCTATATTCCCAGCTTCATCAGGATGGTCCCAGCTGTCCCCATCCCAACTTACGGGATTCCATTATTTCCCAACCAATGCCCTCACTTTAATAGACACCCTGCGAGGCTGAGAGTTTAACTTCTATTACAATTCAGCCACTCACCTGAGGGTTTTTGTTTCACTTCTTAGGAATTTCAGCCCCGGCTACTGGAGAGATCAACTTGGGTCACACTTAGATGCTCAACCACTTAGGCTATTTATTTGGAGCTGGAGCTGGGAAATTGAATTCCTGAGCTCATCACTTTGTCCAGCGATGTTAGGATCAACCAACATTCATCATCATTGGTTTTCTACAAATGTTTGAAAATATATGCAGTCACCAATATGCAGAGTCACCAAGTTCCTTGCCTCTTAAGTGGTGATTTACTTACAAATACTTTGTTCCTCTCTCTAGTTCACGCCATGGGCTATCAATGTTCTCTATACTACTAGAATCCTTAGAATTTGGGGATCTTATAAGAGAGCCAACTCCAGATACTTAAGAAAATCCATATGTAAATGTTCCTCTCTACTCCTGGTATCAATATAAAGGCTCTCTAGATGTAGAACCAGTAAGTTATGTAGATACATGAAAGGAAACTTAATAGGGGAATTGGATCCTACAGCTGTGAAGGTTGAAAAGTCCCATGCCAGGCTGTCTATAAGCTGGAGGCCTTGGGAAGTTGGTAGTTGAGGCTCAGTCCACATTGGAAGGCCTAAACACTCAGGGGGTCGTCGCTAGTGTAAGTTCTGGAGTCCAAAGGTGGAAGAGTCTGGAATTCTGACGTTCAAGGGCAGGAAAAACAGTAATTCCAGCTCAGATCAGTTTGTTTTCTTGTTCAGGGTCCCAGCTGATTGAATGGTGCATGCCCACATTGAGGGCAGATCATTCCTGCTCAGTCCACTAACTCGCACTTCAATATTCTCTGAAAACACCCTCATAGACACGCCCCCAAATAGTGCCTTACCCATTCCCTAGGTATTCCTTAATCCAGTCAACAACCATTAACCAGCACAGGCCTGTACAGAGGGTAGTCCAGAATATCCCTCTATTAACACTCAGCTTCTGCTAGGTAACAGGTCTCGATGGAGAGCTGCATAATTAGAGTTGTGCTAGCAGGAGTGAGTCTTGGATGGAGTATTGAAGGGCCTGGTGGCTGGAGGATGAAAGAATTTTCTCTAATCTCTGCCTCTTCTCTGAAAACTAAGCTGAAATGTTGGAAATAGGCATGTTGGAGAAGAGCCTTGTGAATCTCGGCTGACTCATCTTCCAACTGGTCTCATGAGAGATGGACTTCCTCTGTGGGATTATCAGTGAATGTAGAATCTTTCCAGCCAATATATCTACAGAGTTGCTGAATTCCCTAAAATGCTGGGTGCGAATTTTATTCTACAGGCTCTGGGGCACAAAGTAGTGTAAATTGAGTGGTGTTTCCACACTAGCTAAACCTTCCACGTGCCTTTACTTGTTCTTACTGCAGAAGGGCCTTGTATCTAAGCACAGGTGACTGACAGTCCTGGTGATGTCAAACCATTGCGCTCAGCTTTTTACACTTCTGAAATCTAGAACTTGCTTGATGGAGGATCCCATGAGCCTTTTGCTCCTGGCTTCATTTTCAAAAGCTACTATATACACTAGAAGTGTTTTCCACATGAGCCCTGATTTTGCTGTAGGATTAAAGAATTGATTTGTCCTCCCCTCAGTTCTATTTGAGCCACAACATAAAAGGGACAGGACAAGACAGGAATCATAGGAGTTCTTGACGTGGAAAGCTTTGAATGAGTCACAGTTGGATGCTGATTTGATAGGGATGAATTTTTAGTTTAAGGTCAACCAAGGTAGCTGTGAATGGAGCTCAGGTGTCTATGATAACTCTAAAATCCTGGCTGGGTAGCAGTCGCTCCTCCTTCTATGATAGTTGTAATGACCAGTTGTTTTCCCCAAGTGGCCTGGAGTCAGCCCAGCCTGTCCTTCACGCTGCCTTGCTTGTTTCCTAGGATCTTAGTGGTAGAGAGAGGCATGACATAGATGGAAACCAATTCTGCTGTTTTTGAAACACCGCCCTACACGCAGGAGGGAAGCGTTTTTATATATAGACATACATAGAAAGAGGTCTTCAATCAGTCCTATGGGGCAAGATTCACGTAAGTAGACCAGAAGACTCTTGGAAAACCTGGTTTATTTCCAAAACCCTCGGGATGGGGGAGCAGATACTTCTGAAAGACTATATTATAGGCTAAATTTCTTGTTGCAGGGGATTCTTGAAACTTTATTATTCCCTGACTGTTTACAAAACAAAGTACTTGCAAAAATGCTGACATCCCAATGGATACTTGGGAGTATTTACATCAAAATAAAACTAAGTCTTCATCCAGGCAAATTGAATGTTTGTCTCTTGTGGTAACATTAGCAGTGGAGGGTTAAAACTTGAACTTTCTCGTCTCAGCCAGGTTTTGCATGGTCAGGTCTGCAGGTTAAGGATTCCTTAGGGCCAGGCTTATCAGCTGAGAGATGCTTCTTTTGTAATGGGAAGAACAAGGTCATGACCACATAGGCATAAGGATTAAAGAACTGCAGACGACTTAGGAAGTAGTCCCATTTAGGAAGGAATAGGGTGGTGGCGTCACATCTACTTAGGTCAAAATTGACACCAACTGCTCTGCTATTGAGCTTGGAGGTAGGAGAGGCAGCACTCGGCAACCTTTGCTGAAATAAAATAAATAGGTCAATAAAATTTGACACGAGGATGGACAAAGTATGACACCCCATTGTCTAGGATGGGTCAGTGCATGTTTGAGCCTCTAACATTGGAGTTTCCTCCATGCGAGACTTAGGTATCCTTGTCAGGTCTGGGCTAACACAGGCCTGCCTAAGAACTTGGAGTCTATCTTCCCAGGCTCCTGTGGCTCTTTGCAGAGTTAAGATACATGTGAAACTCAATTATAGCCTCATTGTGGAACAGCCCCAGAGTGGTATTTTGACAGACATTAAGTCTCCAAATTGCTTTGGGTAGTATAAACATTTCAACGCTGATTCTAAAACTTCAGAAGATAGTCGTGTTTAGGCCTAGGGGTTCCTGAATTCATGATCCAAGTCATGTTTCATCTTCAGATAATGAAACTGAAGCTCAAAAGGGAGGTGCCTTGCCAGGCTCTCCCACTGCAGGCACTTACCTGTGCTGAATCCAATACGAGGGTCAAGATGGCTGGGGTAAGAGAAGAACTCGGTGTCAGATACCCCTCTGTAATTCACTGACTGGGTTGTCTGAAATAAAGTTCATAAACCTTCCGAATCCATTATACCTCACTGGTAAAATGGGCTACTAATCCCCTCATAAAACCGAGAACTAAAAGATGTAATTCACGTGGAATGTTTAGATGAATGTCCAGCACAGAATAAGTTTCAATAACTGATAGCTGTCTACTATTCAGTACAACTCCCTTCACCATGCACCATCATACCATTAATCCTTTGCGAAAGATTTGTGTGACTGATCGTAAGTTATTCTTCAAAAAATACACCCTCGTATCTATCACAGCCGCTAATCATACTAGTTAAATCTCATCCTGTCTCGGGATTTCTATAAGTTAATGTGAATGTTTATGGAAGACCATCTGTCACAGGCTGTCAGTTACCCTATATATTTAACTTCGTATGCTCTAATACTCATTAGCTCATCCGGGTCAATACTAAAATCACTTATTTAGGTGAGGATTATAAGATTCACAGGAATAATATGCCTCTTAGTAACCTGAGTCAAAATCTGAAAGTCTGACACCTTGGAGTTTTTCCCCACCCTCACACTAGGTATACAAAACAATGCTGCTAACACATCAGATTGAGTGGCTCAGGGTAAGAATCATGCCCAGGGTGAATGAGATCTTGTCAGGATGTGAGTGTTGGGCTCCAATGTTCTCAGGGTATCTTGATCAAACCATCTTCCAAAAGCTGAAACTGAAAATATGGAAATCACCCTATTTAAAGGAATAATGTGGAACACTTCATTAATAACTACTTTCTTTTAGGTCATAAAAAATGATTTCCTTGAACTTTCATATAACCAGTTGAATTGGGTTCAGTGGGAGTGAATCTTGGAGAATGAAAACCTAGGGGCTGAAAGGCAAGAGAGCTCGCTCATCTTGATCTATTATCTGGAAAAATTAAACTGGATTGTGTTACAAAGTGGGCGCGTTGGAGAAGAGCTGGAAGAGTCAGCTGAGGGGTGGTACAGGTTTTCTTGTGTTTGGATTCTCATGAAAATCTGTCACCTCCATTGAAGTACAGAGTCACCAGTTCCTAAAACTACTGGGTACAAAATTTTTCCACAGGCTTAATGGGCACAAAGTAGTGTACATGATCTACGTCGCACATCATCTAATGCCTTCGACCCCTGTGTGCTGCTGCTTCTGTGCTTCTATTCAGAGCAGCAGGCACTCTGGCCAATTACAAGTGACTGGCTCTAAGGGTGAGATCTTAAACTGTGGCTCATGCTTTTCTCAGCTTCATAAACTGATATCTAGGAGTTGTCACTTGTAGAAGCCCATGAGCTTTTGCTCCCAGTTTCCTTTTCTTTCTTTTTAATTTATTGTACTTTAAGTTCTGGGATACATGTGCATACAGAATGTACAGGTTTGTTACATAGGCATACATGTGCCGTGGTGGTTTGCTGTACCCACCAACCTGTCATCTACATTAGGTATTTCTCCTAACGCTATCCCTCCCCTAGTCCCCCATACCCCGACAGGCCCCAGTGTGTGATGTTCCCTTCCCTGTGTCCATGTGTTCTCATTGTTCAGCTCCCCCTTATGAGAACATGTGGTGTTTGGTTTTCTGTTCTTGTTAGTTTGCTGAGAATGCAGAGACATGGATGAAGCCGGCTTCCTTTTCAAAAGCGATTGTATATACTGGCCAAATCCAGACATTTATTCTTTGGTAGAGAGCTTGTGGCTAATTGTAGCACCCAAGTGGGCCAGGGAGAACATCCAGGCCTGTCCATACCAAACCACCTCAGGTTTGTTTCTTGGCATTTTGGTGCTAGGTGCACAGATCAGGGAAAGACAAGGCAGAAACAGGTCTGTGGGTTTGAAAGGAGCCATCTCTATAGACATGAAAGTGCTTCAACCATGTTTGTGTTCAGGTTCACATAACTGCAGGCTGCCAACGTGTGTCCATAGAATCTGGTTTCTAACTACAACTATGACACTCAAAGGAGGAACAAGTGCTCCGGAAGGAGACTGTGTCATTGTCTCGGCTGCAGAGGAGGAAGGTTTTTTGACAAATCTTCTGTGTAAACAAAACAGAAAGTACTTGTGAAAATGTCAAGCCAAAGGTCTTGCTAGTACATTTAAGACAACGTATAATTTATCCAGAAAAATTGGATGTTTGTCTACAATATATCCACAGTGGCAAAACTAGCTGTGAAGGGTTGCTGAGTCTTGCACTTCCCATTCAGGGCTCACCCAGGTTTGCAGGCTTGGGGCTCCCGGGGGTTGGTGCTCTCCTCTACTCAGATGTGCTTCTTTGTAACAGGAAGAATGAAGTCAGAAGGCAGATGATCCCTCATGGGTGCAGTTGGGACCAAGATGAGGGGACTGAAGACAACTTGGAAGTATTCAGAAAATTGACGAGGGCAAAATGCACCAAAAGCTCTATTGGGCATATGAGGTGGGAAGGACAGCGGTTGGTATACTTTGAAATGAAATATACCAGGTCAATGAGACTTTGAGAGAAGAGACAAGGAAAGTGACACCGTTTCATCCAGGACAGGTCAGTGCAGGTGTGGCCATCGAAGTTTCTTTCATATAAGAGCTTTGATAAGTTCTACTTCTCAGGCTGTGTTGATCCAGTTCTGCCTATAAAAATGACTTGAAGTCTCTGTCTTCTCATAGCTTCTATGGTTGGTTTTTGCCAAGCTAGAGTTAAGATAAATGGGGAGATTGTTGTCAAAGCCCCTAATGTGTGGCACTCTCCCTTAACTGCAGTGGGGAGTGATGCATTGACAGGCTACCATATAACAGATTAGTGAGCCCTAACAGGTACAAAACTGTTTCTGGGTACATAGAGCTGTACGTTGAGCTCTAAGTGACCCACATGCATTTAACTCTCGTGAGTGGACACTGTATCTGCCCTGTGGGGGTGAGAGGCCAAAGGAAGCTATGTACAAAGTTTGCGTCCCCCAAAGAGATGAATACAATGTAGATAACAGTTTCTTAGATCCTTTTATACAACCTAGTAAACAATAGTACTTGGTTAATGCCAAGTGTGTATTCCAAGTTGCCGCCTGACCCTATCCCCACAGTTACACGTGTGCACAATGCTCATCCCAGGATTAGGGGGGTGGTAGGAATTATTCCCAGTGCCTGTGTCTGAATTGCTGGCCTCTCAGAGTGACTGTCCTTTCCCCTGACTAGACACGGAGGCTGGGACTAGGTCAGCAACATCTCTTCCAGAAACCTAAAGAGAGGCTGGCTTGTAGCTGTGCTCTATCTAGGTTGGTATTCCTGAAGCAGGAGCAGTACCAGTTTGTACAGTAGCTCCAGAAACCATCTTATGGGGCTCACACAGGATGTGCTTAGGTGGTTATGGGAGTCTTCCACGTTGTTGTCAACTCTTATGGATCTTAGTAATTCTTTTCAGGTTTTTGAATGACTTTAGCTGTCTTCAACGTGCTACTTGCAGGAGGTGGCAGAGTGGAGCACTTCCTTGAATCACTGTATGTTAAATTCACTTCATAGGCCCTCTTCCTTGCTCTTGACACCCAGTTGTCTTGAAGTTGACCTGTATGAAGATTACCCGCACCTGAAAGTATGCAGATGAAGACAAGGCCCAGTAATTAGAACCAGTAGGACAAAAATACTAGATCAGAGTTAGTATGGGGGAAGAAGTTGGGGATCATTTAAGACTCTTCTGAAAAGAGGATTCTCGTTGTGATGCAGAGGACCTCTGCTCAGCGAGACACCATTTGACAGTTCTCAGATAGGGCTTATTAAGGAGGGTGAGGATCTGGATATTCTGATGTTGCCAGGGACACTGTTTTGTGGCTTAATATGGTAGGCTAGGTATTAGGTGGGTGCAAAAGTAATTGTGGTTCTTGCCATTGCTCTTCATGGCAAAACCCACAATTACTCTTGTACCAACCTAATACAGTTCTTGAATCAGACTGGGAAGCATGTCTATCTGCCCTTGAGCCATGGTCTCTCCCCATATTGGAGACTTGTTTCCATCAGGCAGCTGCATGGATAGGGGGCTGCAGTTTCCAGCCAGGCAAGTGACACGAAGTAGCCCCATATTGTGATTCATTTTAATCCAGGAGCTAATAAGATAGTCCTCCAGCCTGTAGATTCATAATCACCTCCTCTGAGAATGAAAGTGAAGGCTCTGGAGAGATGTGAGGGTTAGAGGAATAAATCATTCTTCCCTCAGTCAACTTGCCTTCCATAAGAAGCTTATAAACCAGTGTTGTACAGAATTGTTCTTTCCCTGTTCTGTACTTAGTTAATAACAGGATTGTCTGGTTATTAATCAGCAAAAATATCACCTACAATGGGACACTCAATTGGCACAGTAAACTGGCATCTTCTAACTAGCAAGTCTGTTAATTTTGATTCACTTAACTTGTTCTGTGTGTGCTTAAAATGTACATTCTGCACTCTGGGTGACATTTTTTTGCATGTTGATTTATAGTTGTCTTCAAATGTGGAAAACCTGATCAATATTTCTTTTCTCCCTTTTCAGGTAATCTGTTCACACACCTACCTGGCTACTTAGTTTGTATACAATTCATTTTTTTCATGTATTCAAATTTTGTCAGTTTGGACATACTCTAAGTACTTGTATAACATCTAATTTGCTGTTAATTCCATCCACTGTTTTCATACTGTGCATTATGATGGTCTCTCCAAAGTTCAACTTTTTGTCACATGTTTCCTACTGGACATCTGAGACAACTGTCTGAACATACAAGAATTGTATAGCCACATAACTTTGTCAGCATAGAGCATAGTTACAGCAACTAATACATAACTGTCTGCCTCTTGGTGTAGGTTATGATTGATTTTTGTTCCTTCAGCTTGTATGTAGAGGACTGGTCCCAATGCATTTGGGAGAGATTCTCCTGATTAAATGGCAGATCCAGGGCTGGATGAGCCAAGTATGTATTTTTTAATCTTGGAGGCATCCATCTTGGTCAAGAGCCTGAGTCCCCAATAAGCAATTCCCTAATACTGGCCCCTTATAATGATCTGATCCAGATTCAAACTAAGATAATCCAAAGAAGCAAAGATGCTTTTTTTCCTCCCCTCACCAACCTTGTGTTGAAACAGCACCCTAATATGTAAATGGTCCACCTAAATGGCATGCAGCGGAGCTCTGGAGTCTGAGCAGCTCATCTGTACTTAGTAGCTATGTGGCTATTGGCCTTGGTCCTGTCTGACTTCAATTCGTTTTATTCCCTGCCTCAACCACAGGGAACATTACCTTTTGAGTCTGTTTCCCAAATACAGTACCAGCTTTCTTCCACCTAGGCCTCACCAATGAGAGAAGCAGGAGACTGTGGATGGTAGCAAGGGAAGGGTCCAAAGTGTGTTTTCATGTCCTCATTGCCTCAGGCCTCATTTTGAGTCTGCTCCACGTGTCCAACTTCAAACAGGAGAACTATGGTGTCCATTTCCAATGGAAGACTCTACCCTTGAGCTCCAAAAACACCAGCTAAGCCAATTATCCATTTAGCCTGGGAGTGGTCACATGTGAGCCCTGTTTTGGAGGGTGGGTGCCATGTTTTGCATCCCTATGACCTCTTGGCCTTTAGTGCCATAGTTACTCCATCTCTTTAATCAGGACTGGGGAAGGAGTGTTCAGCTTCCCTTTACTTGGTCATGTGAAATTATTTTGGAATTCCACAGATTATCCATGTGGCAGGGCCACCATCTGTGTAAGATAGAGAATCAAGAAAATGGTTTCCAGTTTAACAACGTTTTTTTCTGTGAGACTATGAAATATATTGAATATTTACAAAATATTTTGCTCCAGTTTCATAGAGACTCCAATGTTAGCACTACAGTCTCTCATTAGAAAACTTAGGATTCTAAGCTTGTTTCTCTCCAGACCACTCTAGAGAACTTCCTAATACTTGGAAGGCTGTAGGTGATACTAGGTGCCATACACACATTGCAGCCTGTGAGATGGCTTGCCTATCAAATGAAAGGCTCAATGAAGGCTTGAACTTGGATCATGTTCTAAATTCTTACTGATTCAAGAGGTCCTGAAGGCCAGGTAGTGTCACTTCCCAATGTGAATTCCAGACCTAGTGTTTCTCACTAATGGGAAATAGACTGAATTCTCCACTCACCCTTGTCCTTGAGCCTGACTTTGTTCATTAGGACAGTCTAAGATGGGCAGCAATGGGAACAGCAGATGGAAAAGGCTTTTAGCTTAGTGGGGTCCATTTCTGACTAGAAGAGCCTGACTCAGAATACTGTTAAATCACAGTGCACTCCCTGTCTGACCACAGTGTTCAATGAAATGGTCCAGGCCACCATCTGTTTTCTTACCACTTTGTTACTGGGCTGATAGTCAGTTGTCAATAGTTCCCTCAGCCAGGGAACTATTGAGTGTGGGGTCTACATTCAGGAATCCAAGTTACTGTAATGACTCCCCTGTTCCCACCCACAAGGCTACAGGCAAACCTCAGCATAAAAAGCAGTGTATGCATTTCTTGTAGGTACAGGACTAACAAGTGTTATGAAGACTTCAAAGAACAGGTATGTAGATGAAGCTGATCTTCCAGTTTGTTTTAATAAGAAATTAAGTTACTCATAGAAACTAAAAGTTGGAAACATTCTAGTGGCTCATGTGGCAGCTTGGGTGAGAAGCTATTTTGTACCATGGGAACTAGACTTCCTGAATCAAGGACCAGAGACAGTTTCCTTTCCATAGTTCATCATTATGCAGGGTCTTGGGACCTTAAGTAGTCTTGGATTTGGGTAGGGAAGGGGGTTTTGAGGATGGAGCCTCTCTGCAAGGCTGGTTGTGAAAAAGAATGGGCCGGGGACCCTCTGGGGACACCTTCCTGCTGAGGAGCACCGGGCAAGATCAATGAATCATTGACTTGGTACTGTCTGAGACTTCCTGCTTTACCCTTGTTCACTTGAAGGTAGAGTTCACAGATACAAGGTGGCTATTAGTGACCAGGAAACAGGAAACCATAGATATAAACAGCCTAGTATGCCAAACCCAGAGCAGTGTGGCTTTGTGGCTGGGCAATCAATAGTTCCTTCCAGCACCATTATTAACCTTAGAGAGAATGTAAGAAGCGATGACTCTTGACAGGAAGGGTAAAAGTGTGAGTATGTCAGATCAAGACAGTTCTGCTGGGAATGAAGCACCTGTCTATTGAAATATGGAACATGTGCCCAGAGGGCCCCTAACCCCTTTCCTTTGGCAACATAGCTAAAATTTACCAACTAATCAGATTTAACAACTCTAGGTATGCCCCTAGTTGATACTTGGCTCAGCAAGCACTGAATCTGCCATTATCTTTTTTTTTTTTTTTCTCTCCCCACCCCCTATCTTCAGGGTATCCATCACTGGCTAAAGTCAGAGAACCTAGCAGGCAATTCCCTAATCCTGGAAGACTCTAGGTAACATTACCATATGGCTTTTCTGCAAAAATATTTTCATAATTCAACAGCAGACATGTACTTCACATGACAGGTGTATTTTACATGGAGATGTGTCGTTAGGATTTAGCATGGGCCTTAAGCATGGAACCGAGGACTTAAACAAAACAAAACAAAACCCTGGATGTTCCTTGGAACCACTTCAGAGCTGCTGAACGTTGCCCTGGGAGATTCTCCATAACCATTGCTTGATTGTCTTTGCACTTATTTCCCTCTGTGCCTGAATTTTGATCGCTACTCTGTTACCTTATTAGTGGGTTGCTGGGCCTGCAATCTTCAGCTGCTCAGGTATGAAGCTGTTCTGCTTCATTCAGCAAGCTGGAGTGGGTGCCCGAGCATGACTTTTAAATCCATGCCTGCTTGGAGCTATGTTGTCTGTAGAGAACAAGTTTCCCCCAGAATGCCACTACCTAGGCCAAATGGCCATTATGTACCTTCCCACTGACTGAGTAAAATGGCCACTGTAGGAGACAGATTCTCACACTGGATGGGGCTTGCTGTGGAGACATAACCTAAAATTGATTCTTTTGCTTCCTTGGACACCCTAATCTTTGGCATCCTCAGTGGAGACTGAAATATCACTGTCATTTATCTACTCCATTTTGAAATGTAGAATGATTTTTTGCAAGGAAGCCTTATGGTATGTTCTCAACATTAAACTGTTGAAAACAAGAGCCAACAGATCTGGGGATAGCACCTGGTTCTTGGTCTACCTGGGGTTAAATACAGGGTGACCTGTGGCTGTAGACATTGAGTGCTAATACCAAAGTTCAATTCCTGGATATCCTTGTTAACTTTCTGTCTCGTTGATCTGTCTAATGTTGACAGTGGAGTGTTGAAGTCTCCCATTATTATTGTATGGGAGTCTAAGTCTCTTTGTAAGTCTCTAAGGACTTGCTTTATGAATCTGGGTGCTCCTGTATTGGGTGCATATATATTTAGGATAGTTAGCTCTTCCTGTTGAATTGATCCCTTTACCATTACGTAATGGCCTTCTTTGTCTCTTTTGATCTTTGATGGTTTAAAGTCTGTTTTATCAGAGACTAGTATTGCAACCCCTGCTTTCTTTTGTTCTCCATTTGCTTGGTAAATCTTCCTCCATCCCTTTATTTTGAGCCTATGTATGTCTCTGCGTGTGAGATGGGTCTCCTGAATACAGCAGACTGATGGGTCTTGACTCTTTATCCAGTTTGCCAGTCTGTGTCTTTTAATTGGAGCATTTAGTCCATTTACATTTAAGGTTAAGATTGTTATGTGTGAACTTGATCCTGCCATTATGATATTAACTGGTTATTTTGCTCGTGAGTTGATGCAGTTTCTTCCTAGCCTCGATGGTCTTTACATTTTGGCATGTTTTTGCAATGGCTGGTACCGGTTGTTCCTTTCCATGTTTAGTGCTTCCTTCAGGGTCTCTTGTAAGGCAGGCCTAGTGGTGACAAAATCTCTAAGCATTTGCTTATCTGTAAAGGATTTTATTTCTCCTTCACTTACGAAACTTAGTTTGGCTGAATATGAAATTCTGGGTTGAAAATTCTTTTAAGAATGTTGAATATTGGCCCCCACTCTCTTCTGGCTTGTAGAGTCTCTGCTGAGAGATCTGCTATTGTGATGGGTTTCCCTTTGTGGGTAACTCGACCTTTCTCTCTGGCTGCCCTTAACATTTTTTCCTTCATTTCAACTTTGGTAAATCTGACAATTATGTGTGTTGGAGTTGCTCTTCTCGAGGAGTATCTTTGTGGCATTCTCTGTATTTCCTGAATTTGAATGTTGGCCTGCCTTACTAGGTTGGGGAAGTTCTCCTGGATGATATCCTGCAGAGTGTTTTCCAACTTGGTTCCATTTTCCCCGTCACTTTCAGGCACACCAATCAGAGGTAGATTTGGTCTTTTCACATAATGCCATATTTCTTGGAGGCTTTGTTCATTTCTTTTTACTCTTTTTTCTCTACATTTCTCTTCTAGCTTCATTTCATTCATTTGATCTTCAATCACTGATAATCTATCTTCCAGTTGATCAAGTTGGTTACTGAAGCTTGTGCATTTGTCACATAGTTCTCGTGTTATGGTTTTCATCTCTATCAGTTCTTTTAAGGTCTTCTCTGCATTGATTATTCTAGTTACCCATTCATCCATTCTTTTTTCAAGGTTTTTAGTTTCTTTGTGCTGGTTACATAGTTCCTCCTTTAGCTCTGAGAAGTTTGATAGACCGAAGCCGCCTTCTCTCAACTCGTTGAAGTCATTCTCTATCCAGTTTTGTTCTGTTGCTGGCAATGAGCTGTGTTCCTTTGGAGGGGGCGATGTGCTCTGATTTTTTTAATTTCCAGCTTTTCTGCACTGCTTTTCCCCTGTCTTTGTGGTTTTTATCTGCCTTTGGTCTTTGATGGTGACATACTGATGGAGTCTTGGTGTGGGTGACCTTTCTGTTAGTTTTCCTTCTAACAGTCAGGATCCTCAGCTGCAGGTCTGTTGGAGTTTGCTTGAGGTCCCCTCCAGACCCTGTTTGCCTGGGTATCAGCAGCAGAGGCTGCACAAGATAGAATATTGCTGAACAGCGAGTGTTGCTGTCTGATCCTTGCTCTGGAAGCTTTGTCTCGGTGTACCCCGCCGTGTGAGGTGTGATGTGTCGGTCTGCACCTAGTGGGGGATGTCTTCCAGTTAGACTACTCAGGGGTCAGGGACCACTTGAGCAGGCAGTCTGTTCATTCTCAGATCTCAACCTCCATGCTGGGAGAACAACTGCTCTCTTCAAAGCTGTCAGACAGGGACTTTATAACTGCAGAGGTTTCTGTTGCTTTTTGTTTAGCTATGCCCTGTCCCCAGAGGTGGAGTCTACAGAGGCAGGCATGCCTCCTTGAGCTGCAGTGGGCTCCACCCAATTCGAGCTTCCCAGCAGCTTTGTTTATCTACTTAAGCCTCAGTAATGGCAGGTGCCCCTCCCCCAGCCTCACTGCCACCTTGCAGTTAGATCTCCGACTGCTGTGCTAACAATGAGGGAGGCTCCGTGGGCCTGGGACCCTCTGGGCCAGGTGTGGGATATAATCTCCTGGTGTGCCATTTGCTAAGACCCTTGGTAAAGTGCAGTATTAGGGTGGGAGTTACCTGATTTTCCAAGTGTTTTGTGTCTCACTTTCCTTTGTCTAGGAAAAGGAATTCCCTTCCCCCTTGCACTTCCCAGATGAGGCAATACCTCGCCCTGCTTCAGCTCTCGCTGGTTGGGCTGCACCCGTGGACCAGCATCAACTGTCCGACACGCCTCAGTGAGATGAACCTGGTACCTCAGTTGAAAATGCAGAAATCACCCATCTTCTGAGTCACTCACGCTAGGAGCTGAAGGCTGAAGCTGTTCCTATTCGGCCATCTTGGGCGCCACCCAAAAAACTTAATCCATCAGAATCTGCCATTTCATTTGCCAAAAAGTCTTTATGATACTGTGAATACCGAAAGATGATTCATGTGGCATGTTTAATCAGGAATAGGGTAAACATTCAATAAATAGAAGTGTTTAATAGCAAAATAGCAATTCTTTTCAGCTGTCTCTTGCCAAAGATTTGCATTCCTAATCATGAGAATTTGTTCTTTTCATGAAATTAAAACATTGTCATATCTGTATAGAGATTTATAATCTTACTAAATTCTGCCTTACCTTTGCATTTGATTTGTGAGCTGTTAAGGTTTATGGAACATAGCCTATGTCATGAGTTATGTGACAGGTACTCTACATATTCAACTTTATATACTCTAATATTCAGTTCATCCAGGTGGGCATCAGAATGGTTTTGTTTTTGTTTTTTTTTTTTTTTCAGATGAGGGTCATGAGATTCAGGAAAACAAACATGGCTTTAGACATTTGGTGAGTCACAGCCTGAACCAAAGTCTCTGATACCTTGTTTTTTTTTCCACTCACACTAGTTGTGAAAATGATGCTGCTGACCCAGCAAATTAAGTTGGTTAGGATGCAAACCTTTGGGGGAAGTAGGCTGGGCTAAGTCTAACTTTAAGAGCTCTCCAAATCACTTTCTCAGGGTCATTCACTTTATTAACGGCATTTGAAGTCCTGTAAACCAAGGACTTAATCCTTAAAGGAAAATCACATAAGAGTTTTTATACTTCATAGGGCCAACAAGCAGGATACTGAACAATCATAATTGCATATCTTTCCAATGAAGGCTTTATTAAGGTGCATTGACACTTAGGAAAGCCTTATCAGGTAAGGTGATGCTTGACTTAAAATCTAAAAGATGAGAAGCTTACCAGTTGAACACTTCAAGTTAAAGGATTTATATGAAGTGAGAAGAACATGTGCAGATGTTCAGAGGACTAGAAGAAAAAGACATCTAATTGGAGGGTTGCATGGCCAGGAGACTATTCACAGCTGCTCAGGTGGGAGCTGTCCTCCTCCAGTCAGCAAGCTAAAGCTGATGCCAGGCCAGGCACAGTGGCTCACACCTAATAATCCTGGCACTTTGGGAGGCCGAGGCAGGCAGATTGCCTGAGCTCAGGAGTTTGAGACCAGCCTCGGCAACATGGTGAAGCCCCGTCTCTACTTAAAAAAAGCTGGGCATGGCGGCATGTACCTGTTGTCCCAGCTACTCAGGAGGCTGAGGCAGGAGAATTGCTTGAACTGGGGAGGCAGAGGTTGAAGTGAGCTGAGATTGTGCCACTGGACTCCAGACCGAGCAACAGAGCAAGACTGTGTCCAAAAAAAAAAAAAAAAAAACTGGCTCCCAGATATGACTGAGTTAATTCTGGTTGGAGCTGTATTGTCCACAGAGAACAGGGGTCTCCATAAAATTACCTAGAACCAAACAGCATTGTAATGCCCACTGAAGTCTATAAATGGAGAGGTCACTGTTAGAGACTCTGATCTCCATACTGAATGAGCTTTCTGTGGAAGTACTTCATGATCCCAAATTGACTAATTTTGCCTCCTTGGACCTCCTAAAAACCTTTTGTGGCATCTTTAGTAGAGACTGAAATGCCACGTTTTAGCATTTCAATATCTCATTTCAAAACACATAATAGCATGTAAGGATTACTACAGACACTTAATGGCATTCTCTTGGTGAAAATGAACTATGTTGAAGCCAAGAACCAGACTGAGTGGGGGTGATGGGACCTCTTTTGATTCCACTTCTTGGTTGGATACCAGATGACCTGTCGTAGGCAGCAGGTCCCAATTGCAAGATCACGAGATAAGATCCTCTGACTCTATGCAGCCAAAGCGTATCTGAGTTTCTATGTGCGCAATAGCATGCATAAGGTCTGAAGGCAAAAAACAGCTGAAGAATAAATCGTCTCATAAGAACATCTGGCTCCTTTATAGGAAAAAATTACTGTCAACTCTTTCCTGGTCACACTAGAAAGAGGAGATGATGCTTTAATCTCAGTTAAGCTGTGCGAAGATCCCACTTCCCTGATTCTCCTGGGCATCTCCTGTGTGAATTGGACTCCAGAACCTTCATAGAATGGAAACTCTCATCCTTTAGCCTAGCTCTGGATTTCAGTGTGGTGGGCAGAAAGATCCGAGACAACACAGGCAGAAACAGAACTGTGGCTAGGAAGAAGCAATTTCTTTATAGGACTAAGGGTGCTATCAATCTCACATGTCAAGGTTGACGTTGCAGACAAACAACGTAGGTCCACAAAACTTTCCCAAAACTGACAGGAGGGAGGAGCCATACCTCTGCAAGACAATGTATTACAGATGGATACCACAGTTGCAGAGGAATAAGGATTTCCAAAAATACCTTCTTTATGTAAATAGAAGTGAGAAAGTGCTTGCAAAAATTCTGACAACCCAGGAATTGCTGGTGCATTTATAACTTTTAAAACCTCCTTTGGTCTGGCAAACTTGATAACATTTGTCCACTGTGGTAACATTGGCCGTGGAGGGGTACAAGAGCAGCGCAGGGCCAAATCTTGCTCTTCCCCTTCTGGACTTGCCCAGGTTTGCACAGTCAAGTCTGCAGTCTCGGGCTTCTCTGGGCCAGTTCAGCCCTTGGCTTAGATGTGCATCTTATTAATGGAAGAATGAGGGCAGAGGTCCTGTCACAACTACATGGGTACCAAATGAGGGAATACAGACAACTTAGAGATAATACTTAAAGGATGGGATTAATGAGTCACTACTGCCTAAGCCAAAATGGGCACCAACAGCCTTGCCATTGGAGGTAGGGTGGGAACAGCAGGACTTGGCAACCATTACTGAGAAAAACACGAATTCTATATGAGAAATGATGCAAGGAAAGTTGTTATATCCTTTGTCCAAGACTGGTCAGTGCATGTTCGAACTTGCAGCATTGGAGTCTCTTCATTATATAAAATATTTTAAGATCATTAGGTCTGGGCTGGCCCAGGCCTGCCTAGGAAAATTCACTTGCAGGTTGTCTTCACAGTTCCTGTGGCTGCTTTTGCAAAGCTGTAGAGTTAAGATAATGTTGAATATGGTGTCATTCTACAACAGATGATGCTGTGTGTGACTCTCCCTTGACTGGGGAGTGATAAGTTGACAGCCAGGTCTTGAGCCTACATGGCTGGATTTGTGTGTGTGTGTGTGTGTGTTTAAGTAGTGGCATATGGAGTTCAAAACTTTTGTTTCAAAGAGACTCACATGCACACGGCTATTGTCTGTGGCCACTTTGTGTGCCTGGTGTAGCGGAAAGCCAAAGGAAGCTATGCACTTGAGAAGTTTCTAGGTTCCCAAGTGAGATAAAAACATGGTAGATATACTTCCTTAGATTTTTCAAACCTAGTATATAAACCATTGGATTAATGTCTGTTCTGCTTCCGAGTTGGTGTATCTGACACTGTTGCCAGTTGTGTGTGTATACAATGCCCATCTCAAGATGGTAAGTAGTGGTGGAAGCTACTCCTATTGCCTGGGTCTGAGATACCAACCTCTCCAAGTTTTGCTTTTGCTCCATTAGATGCACAAACTAAGACTAGGTCAGCATTATCTCTCCCTCCAGATAACTAAGGGTAGGAGAGGCTGGCTTAGCTCTTCTCCTTCTAGGCGCGTTCCTGAAGCTGGTTGGGCATTTGTTATACAACATTGTTCAAAACCGTCTTGCAGATCTCATGTGAAACTCTGTGTGCTGCTTGGCATTGCTGATCTTGGTTTTTCTAGCCATATTTTCAACTTTGTTTGTCCTAAATGAGCTACTTGAGAGGAGGCAGTGTAGCCAAGTGCCTCCTTGAATTATTGTGACTAGAACAATCATGCAAGAGCACTTTGCTCCTGACAAAGCGATGGGTATGGGGTCTAGGTTTGGAAACCTAACTTCTTGTAGTGACTTCTCCCAGCAAGGCTGCAGATGAACTAGTGTAGAAAGTGGTATATCTTTTGCAGGTTATAAGGTTGGCCAGTGCTATGAGGAATTAGAAAAATAGACATGTATATATTGATCCAATTCACTTTTTTTTCTATCTGGTTTAATGAGAAATCAAATCTCTGACACAAACTGTAAGTCAGAAACCTAACGCTTCCTGGGGCCAGTGTGGGCAAAGAAGCTCTTGAGCTCAATGTTTCTGGTGGGTCAGGAAGGCCACATCCCATTTTTGTTCTTACACTAAGTCTTGGGGCTTTCAATAGCCTCTAGTATGGCAGGAAATTGGTTTTATAAATACCTTCTGCAAGGCCAGTTTCCAGGAAGAATAGTGCGGAGGGCCCTGCGGGGAAAGACTGCAGCTGGGAAGCACCAGGAAGGTCACCGAAGTCATGCTGTCCTCAACTACCTCTTTACCCCTTTCACGGGGAAAGTTTGTGGACAAACAGTGGCTACTGGTGACCTACTAAGAAAGAATAGGTTTAAGGAAAGTCAGGAATGACAAACCCAGAGCAGTTTCTCTTTTTAACTGGAGAGGCAAGCGTCCTATCCAACATGGACCTATTGAGTATATGAAAGAAAATGTGCTATGAGAGACTTCCACAGAAGATACAGTCGCCTGTCAAATTTGAAGACAGTACTGGCTGAGAATGAAGCAGCTGTCTGCCACTGGGGTCTGAGTCGAGCATGTTTTTTACATTAGGGATATTCATCTTTGGCTAGAGTCAGAGGGAGCACACTGGCTCTGCCAAATCACCGAAAAGGAGTTACGAGGTGCCCTATAAGGATGTTTCCCTAGTCTTTAGGGTTTTAACTGGCACAGAACTGACTCAGTGAAAGAACCTAGATGTGGCTTGAAGTCACTTCCATGCAGGATGTTGCTCTGGGAAATTCTCCATATTCCTAGCTTGGTGTTCTTTGCATCTACCCTATCTCTGCCTAAACATTGATCTTCCTCCTCTTCCCTGGTTAGAGGGTTGCAGGGCCTGCGACTGTCCCCAGACACTCAGATGTTGAAGTGGTTCTGATCCAGTCAGCAAGCTGAAGTCAGTGCCCAAGGATGAGTCTCAGAACCAATGCCTACTTGGGACTGTGTCATCCATAGAGAACGAGAGTTCCTGTTAGATGCTGTTACATGGGACGACATCATCCACAGAGGACAAGAGTTCCTGTTGGATGCTGTTACATGGGACTATGTCATCCATGGAGGACGAGAGTTCCTGTTGGATGTTGTTACTTGGGACTATGTCATCCATGGAGGACGAGAGTTCCTGTTAGATGCTGTTACATGGGACCAAGCGGCCATCATTCCAGCATCCACTCTTCTCTCTAAACAAATGGCTGTAGGAGATACAGATCTCAGTACTAGGTGGGACTTTCTGTGGAGACATCTTATGACCTAAAGCTGACTTTGCCTTTTTGGACACCTTAATCTTTAGGGCATCCTCAGAAAATAAAATACCACTGTTTAGCAATTTACCCATTCCTTTTTAAACTATGGAATGATTGTTGCAGAGAAGTCTGGCATCTTAATATAAACTATGAAGCCAAGAGCCAGATTGTGAGATGGAGAGAGCATTTCTTCTGGTTTCACTTGGGTTGGGTACAGGGTGACCCTGTGCTAACTAGTAAAGCCAGGAAAGTTTCATTTGCTGTATGAGGATAGGGCATAACTCTGAGGTTTGGTGCACATAAGTGCATGTAAGTTGGCCTGAAGCAAAACATAGAAGTACAGGGATGAGGAGTCTGATCCTAGAAAGACTTGGTTCCTTCCTAGGAAACAATTTTCTGTGAAATCCTCACTTTAGAAATAGTAGGTGATCCCATTCATCTTAGTCCAGCTGAGTGGTAGTCCTATTTCCCTGGTTTTTCATGGGAGTCTTCTGTATGAATTAAAATCTGGACTGTTGATAACCTTTAGGTAGTGTCATCTTTTAATGTAGCCACCTCTGCAATGGTGTGTGTAATCTTAGCTTCAGTGTCAAATGTCTGGGGATTTTTTAGTATGAGCTAAGAACTACGGGAGAACGGAGTTATGAAAAGAATGCATGAATGTGCTTACATATACCCATTATGGTGACTCTGAATTCGAAGATGCAGGACCTGGGTGCCGTGGAGGGTAAGAATCATGCCCAGGATGAATGAGATCTTGTCAGGATATAAATGTTGGGCTCCAGTGTTCACAGCGTGTTTTGATCAAACCATCTTCAAAAGCTGAAACTGAAAATATGGAAATCACCCTGCTTGAAGGAGTAATCCAAAACTCTTCCCTGTTAATAACTAACTTCTCAAGGATCATAAAAAACCCCATGATTTCCTTGAAGTTTTGTATAACTAGATGAGAGTTGGGTTCAGCAGGAGTGAGTCTTGGATAGGAGAATGTTTCAGAATCTGGGGGCTGAAAGGCAAGAAAAGAACTGTCCCATCTTGATCTATTTGGGAAAATCAAACTGGATTATGTTAATAAAAAAATTGGAGGGGGCATGTTGGAGAAGGGGTGAAAGAGTCAGCTGAGGTGTGATAGAGGTTTTCCTGTGTTTGAACTTTGATGGAAATCTAAGGAATCTTCACACTCCATTGAAGGTCAGAGTCACTAGTTCCTTAAACTGTTGGATGCCAATGATGATCTTCAGGGCTCAGTGGGCAGGAAGTAGTGTATGTGAGCCATGCATACCACTCCCACCCCTCTGCTGCTGCTGCTGCTGCTGCTGCTGCTGCTGCTTCTGCTTCTGCTGCTTCTGTGCTTAGATTCAAAGCAGCAGGTACTCTGTGGCTTAGCACTGGTGACTGGCTTCATAAAACTTAAATCTTTATAATCAGACATGAGAGCTTCAAAGCATTTATTTTAGATCCTACCCCCGACTCCCTCCCATTAGTCTTCTCCTAGCAGCAGCAGGAAAATCAGCTCAATTCAGCTTCCATCCCTATGGAGGTGTCTCCTTCATAAACTTCCGCTATATCTAGGAGTGGTCACTTGTAGAAGCCCATGAGTTTTGTTCCTTATTTCCTTTTATTACATCTACTGGCTAGTATCCGCATTCCTATCTTGAATGGTCATCATGGCCAGTTGTATCCCCAACGTGGACCAGAGAAGGTAGCCGTGCCTGACCTTGATGGTGCCTCATATTTTTTCTAGGGACCTCAGAGCTAGGCAGACAAACAAGGGATTGCAGAGCCAGAAATAGAACTGAAGTTCCAAAAAGTCCATCTCTTGATAAGCATGAGAAGGTAATGTTAATCAGTTTTATATCAAGGTTCACATAACTACAGACAACCAGCACAGCTCTGCAGAACCTGGTTTTATTCCAGAACTGAAACACTTTGCAGGAAAGAGTAGGTACCCCTGGAGGAGACTGCCATTGACTGAACTTCTGGTTGCAAAGGAAGGAGGACTCTCATAAATCTTGCCATGTGATCAGAATTTGGAAAGAGCTTACAAAAATGGTGACATGAGAAGGCATTTTAGATTTAATACAAACCAAAATTTTAAAGTTACTAAAACAAATTGGATATTTGTCTTCTATGGCAACATTCAGCAGTGCAGGGCTGAATCTTATACTTCTCTTTATGGTTACACCCAGGCTGGCACAGTCAGGTCTTCGGGCTCAGGGGCCAACTCGACCCTCAGCTGAGATGTGCTTTTGTGTAATAAGAAGGCTGAGATTGGGGAGCCAGAGGCTCTTTATGACTACAGAGGCAGCAGGATGTGAGAACTGCAGACACTTAGGGAGAAGGTAATGTTTTTCAAGGGATGGGACGAATGGGTCACAGCCTAAACCAAAATGTGCCAAGTGCTCTGCCGCTGGACATGGGTTGAGAGGTGTGGCAGCACATGGCAACCTTTGACATTTTATTAGACCTGTAAGGTTTGATATTTGAGAAAACACAAAGTATAACACCCCATTGTCCAAGACAGGTCAGTGTAGATGTGAGCCTTTAATGTTGGAGTTTCTTCCATATGAGATTTTGATAACATCCTCATCAGGTCAGGAATGACACAGGCCTGCCTAGGAAAATGACTTGGAGACTGTCTCCTTATACTTTTTGTAGCTTACTTGGCCAAGCTACAGGGTTAAGAATGGTGTTAGCCTTCTTATAGAAGAGCCCTGGATAATTTTTTACTTCAATTACAATTTCGATTGCATTAAAACTGTTTTGAGTAGTGACAACATTTTGACAATATTCTAAATTCAAAGAGACTTTTGTGTTTCAGCCAAGCAGGTTCTAAAGCCAGGATCCTAAGCCAAGTGTCTCATTCAGATAATAAACCTGAAGACAAACCTGTAACTGTCTTGCTGAGGTAGCATGTCTCATGGGATTACTAACCCTGAATCAATGCTGAGGGTAAAGCAGAGTGCTGTGAAAAGAGCATAATTCAGCATCAGACATCTCTGTAATTCACTGGCTGTGTTGCCTGGTATAAAATTCTTATTCTGAATCTGACATCTCACCTGTAAAAATGGACTAATGGTCTCTTTATGATTCTGTGAGTGCTAAAAAATGATTCATGTGGCCTCTTAGGTCAATACCCAGCAGAGAATAAGCATTCAATAAATAGAAGCTATTTTTCCATTCGATACAATTGTATTCAACATTCCAAACCATTATGTTGTCAATTCTTTGCCAGATATTTGCATTACTGACCATTAGAATTCTTTTCACAGGATAATAGAAAACGTACCCTCTTACCTACATAAAAGCTTACAACTTTACCAATTAAACCCTACCCTGTCTTTAAATTTAAGTTTATATGAGCTGAAGGAAAGCATTTATGGAATGCCTTCTATTTCACAGGCTATGTGCCAGCTACCCTAGCCACTCAACTTCATGTACTCAAATCAGTTCATCCAGTGGGCAGTAGCATGCTTTTTAGATGAGGATCATGAGATTCAAAGAATGATAAACATGGCTTAGTATCCTATGGGTGAGTCACAGTCTGAACCAAGGTCTGATAACTTGACATTTTTCCCCACTCTCACGCTGTATATAATAAATGATGCTGACCCATCTGGTTGACTTAGGGTGCAAACCTTTGGGAAAGTAGGCCAGGTTGGGTCTCTGACTCAAGATCAGAGCAATGCTGATTTCTCTTGGTCATTCATTTCATTAAACAGTGTTGGAGCCCCT
This sequence comes from Macaca nemestrina, assembly GCF_043159975.1. Classification (NCBI taxonomy): domain Eukaryota; kingdom Metazoa; phylum Chordata; class Mammalia; order Primates; family Cercopithecidae; genus Macaca; species Macaca nemestrina. Next base: position 6,216,629 of record NC_092132.1, on the reverse strand, counting down.
ACTGTGAACAAGGACTATGGACACAAATTTGATCTTGAAGTTCATAGCCTATAGGCACAGACATTCAAGTGACTGCATGATCACAGTAGTCAATTATTTCACGGAAGGCCATGTAACAAATGAGACTTATGGATTCTCGAATATTTTGCTTGATTTAAAATCTTATAAATGAGGTTCCCAGTTGGACAGTCGAAGTGAAGGGTTTACACATGGTGAGAATATGTGCAAATGCTCAGGAATAGATCAAAGCACCTGATTGGAGGGTTTCACGATCAGCAGACTATTCACAGCTGTGTAAATAGGAAGCTGTTCTGCTCCTGTCAACCGCAAGGTAAAGCTGACACCCAAGCATGACTGAGTCAACTATGGGGAGCTATGTCATAGAAAAGGTCCCTATAAAATGCCGTTACCTAAGACCAAACGGCCACTATTCCAATGTCCATTGGTGTCTTATTTTTCTCATTACTGAAGGACTGATTAGTCCTTTCTAATGAGTAATTTCTCATTGATTGATGTGCAAGACCTGCTTCTCTTCTTGGATCCCATAGTTGCCTGAATCATCTCGTGTGTTATTCCACATGACTTGAATTTCCCACTAGTCAGTAAATGTGGGTTGGCCAGAGCACTTTAGCTTCCTTCTGTAAGCCTTTCAGCTTTCATGTTTCTTGAATGCCTTCTGGTATGGGTTTTCCTTGTAATTTGCATAGTTGAACTAGTTTCTGCTACATGATACAATGTTGCAGAGGCCAGGCATGGAAATGCTATTGCTGTTATCTTGGCATTGGGGTGACAAGATGCTTTTACATAAGGGAAGCTCTCAGGCCTAATTGCATTTGACAGGCTTCCATGCATCCCTAAATTCTGGTGTCTCATCAGTCACTCCAGAGATGAGAATCAATGCAAAATCAAAATCTTGAAGAAAATTGAAAGCAATCAACATGGTCATCTGTGATTCTCTCTCAAGATGAACTTGAACCATGAACAGTTGACCAATTCCTCCATCTTTGGTATGCAGGATTCTGATGAAGGTTGAATGACCCCAACTATATCCTGACATTTTGGATACATAAGTAGCCACATCTAGCTGCAGGTAGTTAATATAGTCATCACTCACTGATTCGTGCCTTGTGATACCTGGGAGTCTGACAGGAAAACAAGTGAGCTGGGATGGGATTGAGACTTACCTATGTTAGACTTAGCAAATATGTGTAGACACCATGGTTACAATTTGCAAAGGTTCCAAAGATTCACCAGTGTCCTCACTGCAGAGTACAAAACATGTTCTACAGGCTTTAAGGGCAACCAGTAGTGTGCATAAGTGATGTCACATATTACCTAAACCTTTCATTCCTGTGTAATTTGACTCGTATACTTATAGCAGCGGGCACTGTCCATGAGTAAGCAAAAGTGACTGGCACTAATGGTGATGTCTTAAACTATCACTCTTCTCAGCTTCTGAGTCTAGAACTTACCCCCATTGAAGGTGGAGCTTTCATTCTTGATTTCACTCTTCAAAAGCGGTTTGTATACACAAGAATGTGTTTTTACTCGCCTGAGTCCTGATTTTGTTGAATTGAACTGGCTTGTCCTGACCTAGGTTCTATTGAGCCACAACAAGAAAGTGATGGGACAGGAGTCAAGGAGGGGGTTTGACTTCTCCAGATGTTGAAGTCACCACTGGATATTGCTGTGATGGGGCATGGGTTTTTCTCAATGAAGGCAGGGACAACTAAGATGGCTCTGGGTGGAGTTTAAACATCCATTATGAAAACAAAATCCCAGCCAGTAACAAGAGCTCCCCCTTCTGTGATTGTCCCCATGAAGGTGTCACAGAGAAGACGCCAGGCCTGTCTTCCATGCTGCTTTATTTCCTGAGATCTCAGTACTGGACAGACAGGATGGCACCTTCTTGGTGAAAATAAACCAATCTTGCTCTTTCAAAATTGCAGTTCTATATCTGGGAGGATAGTCTTCTTATGTAGATAAGAAGGTACAGTCAGTTTTATATCAAGGTTCACATAAATGCAGACTACCAGCACAGGTCAATAGACTTCATCCTTCTAAAACCAGACATTCAGGAGAGATAAAGCAGGCACCCTGAAAGACATTGTATCTACTGAATTTTTGGTTGCAAAGGAAGGATTCTCATAAGTAAGTACTTGCCTAATTATGTTCCCATGACAGTGCTTGCAAAAATGCTGATATCCCATTTAACACCTTGGTACACTAAACCACAATTTCTTAAAAAATATCCTTTAGACAAATTGGATATGTTTGTCTCCTATGGCAACATTAGCAGGTCAGGATTGAATCCTGCAGTTCGCTTTCTGGGTGTACCCAGGTTTGCATGGTCAGGCCTGCAGGTTCAGGGCTCCTCAGGAGCAGCTCAACCCTGAGCTCGGATGTACTGTTGTGTAATGAGATGAATGAAGTCAGAGCAGGGACTTAACGACTACATTGGGGCCAGGATGAAGAAGGGAAAACAAATTGGAAGAGGTAAAACTTAAGAAGGAATGGAAGGGTGGCAGGGCCATAGCTACCTATTCCAAAATGTGCACTAACTGCTCTGCCATTGGACATAGATAGGGAGGGGTAGAACTTGGCAAATTTTGTTGACATAAGATACACCAGGTCATTAAGACTTGATATGTGACAAAAGACAGTGTCATTCCATTGTCCAGGACAGGTCAGTACAGATGTGATTGTTTGTTTTGTTTTGTTTGGTTTTAACCTTAGAGTTTCCTCATTACAAAAGACCCTCACTGGGTATGGGCTGACCCAAGCCTGTCTAGGAAGACAACCTGCACTGTCTCCTCACTTTCTGTGTCTTTGCCAAGCTACAAAGTCAAGATAAAGGTGAAATATTGTTATAGAATAGCATTTATGTGTGGGACTCTCCATTGACTTGAGGGAGTTAGTTAAAATGTAATAGGCAGGTATTGTGATATTGTGACTAAATGGATAGAAAACAATAAAAGATCAGTGAGACCTGGAGCCCAGAGCTTTTGTTTCAAGGTGACCCATGTGCATTTAATTCATATGTGAATGTTCTACCTGGCCTGTGTGAGAGGTCAAAGGAAGCTGTGAATTGGAAAAGCTTTTGGGTCTTCTAATAAGATGAAGATAATGGAGATAATGTCCTTCCTGTCCTAGATTTATATTTGGCTAAAGCCAAGAGTGTCTTTTGAGTTGCCACATCTAACCTCACCACTACAGTTGAGCATGTATGTGATGCTCATCCCAGAATGCAGAGTGGCTAGTAGAAGTTATCTCAACTGTGTCTGAGTGCTGGGCTCTTGAAGTAACTGTTTTCTTTGCCTCAACTAGCTCTGCAGAAGCTAAGACTGTGTTGGCAACATCTCTTCACTTCGAATACCTACGGGTAGGAGAGGTTCGCCTGTCTCTGCTCCTTCTGGGCTCTTATTCCTGAAGCCAGAGGGGCATGTTTCTTTATAGTACAATATCTTCTGAAGCTGAGAATAAGGTGTTTAATGGGCAAAGAGTTTCCATCAGGGTGATAAAACTTTTGGAAATGGATAGTGGTGATGGTTGTACAACATTAAGTATGCCACTGAGTTGTACACTTGAATGGTTGAGGTGGTGAATTTTATGTCATACATAGTTTACCATAACAAAAATGTTAATGTAATTTTTAAAACCCTTCTTAAACCATCTCTTAGATCTCACACAAGATATGACCAGAAGCTAATGGGAGTCCTCCATGATCTGGTCAATCCTTGCTTTCTGGACACATTCTCAAAATAGCTTTAGTAGTTGTCTTCAAATGTGCCACTTTTGAGAGCAAGATGGCATAACCAAGTGCCTCCTAATGGGTTGTAAAGAAAAGAACCATATATTTCACTTGGTCCCCTTTTTCCTTGTGCTTGACAACCAGTTATTCTGAAGTTAGTTTGTCTGAAGCTTACTCAGCACTTAACAAGTACCTGGATGATGAATGGAAAAGACAAGACACAGCAGTTAGAGGAACCAGCAGAGATTAAGGAAGTGTTAGGCTGGAGTTCATCTGGGGAAAAAATGGACCCCCAGGCTTGAGATTCCTCTGAGAAAAGACTTCTTGCCATACTGGAAAGAATATTTACCTGACAGAATATTTACCCAACTGTTAAACTGCGTGTTCAACAGTTTCCAGGCAGGGCATAATTATCCTTAAAAAAAAAAAATGTAGGGATCTGTGTCATCTGATGTTGCCAAGAAGGTTGTTTTATAGCTTAATGGCAGGCTTGTGGTAAGTGTCCTTGGGTCAGCCTGGGAAGCGTGAAAGTTGCTTTATGCTGATAATCCCTGTTCTCAGCTAAAGGCAGAGATTTGAGGCAGAGAAGGGTAGCTGTGTGGACAGTGGTCTAAGACTTCTAGCCAGACAACAAGCAGTTTAAAACCCCATATTGTGACTCACTTCAACCAAAGGGTTAATAAGATAGTTCTGCAACCTACAGATTCCGTTAAAGGAAGGGATTTATAAAACTGAAGGCTGTGGAGTGATGTTAAAGGTTGAAGGAAGACATACGCTCTTAGTCCCTGGAAAGACAACTTACCTTCCACAGAAAGCTTATAAACCTGTGTTACTCATAAGTGGTGGGTTTATCTTTGCTACTTGCCAGGGAAATAGCAGGATTGTCTGCTTGGTCTTGTTGGTTAATAGAACCAAAATATCATCTGCCATGGGATGTTCAATTGATACACTAAACTAGTTATTTGACTATTGTGTAAGAAGGACTTTAAGTCTCTAAATACGATTCATTTTATTGATTCAGTTAACTTATTCCTGTGTGCTTAAGATGCATATTTGGTGCTTCTGAGGTTAATTCTTTGTATGTTGACTTTCAGTTATCTTCAAATATGGAAAAACTGGCCAATATTTCAGTGTTTCCTGCCTCTTCTCTCTTCAGATACTCCAACAGTGCATCTTTTAGGCTAGAGTATGCCCACAATTTTTTTTACATTTTCAAAAATATCTTTATGCTTTTACATATGTGTGCATATTTACTTATGGATAAAGGGAGAAAGAAAAAGCATGCTCTCTATATCTATATATAGATATACAGATATATATAAAGTTCTGTGGTACAGGTGTAGACTGTACAGATTTGTTACATAGGTATACACATGCCATGGTGGTTTGCTGTACCCATCAACCCGTCATCTACATTAGGTATTTCTTCTAATGCTATCCCTTCTCTAATCCCCTGCCCCCCTGACAGGCCCCAGTGTGTGATGTTCCCCTCCCTGTTTCCATGTGTTCGCATTGTTCAATTCCCACTTATGAGTGAGAACATGCAGTGTTTGCTTTTCTGTTTTTGTGTTGGTTTGCTGAGAATGATGGTTTTCAGCTTCATCCATGTCCCTGAAAAGGACATGAATGCATCCTTTTTTATGGCTGCATAGTATTCTGTGGTATATATGTGCCACATTTTCTTTATCCAATATATCATTGATGGGCATTTGGGTTGGTTGCAAGTCTGCTATTGTGAATAGTGCCACAATAAACATACATGTGCATGTGTCTTTATAGTAGAATGATTTATAATCCTTTGGGTATATACCCAGTAATGGGATTGCTGGGTCAAATGGCATTTCTAATTCTAGATCCTTGAGGAATTGCCACACTGGTTCACAATGACTGAATTAATTTACACTTCCACCAACAGTGTTAAAATCATTCCTATTTCTCCACATCCTTTCCAGCATCTGTTGTTTCCTGACTTTCTAATGATCACCATTCTAACTGGTGTGAGATGATATCTCATTGTGGTTTTGATTTGCATTTCTCTGATGACCAGTGATGATCTTTTTTTCATGTTTGTTGGCTGCACAAATGTCATCTTTTGAGAAGTGTCTGTTTATATCCTTCACCCAGTTTTTGATGGGGTTGTTTGCTTTTTTCTTGTAAATTTAAGTTCTTTGTAGATTCTGGATATTAGCCCTTTGTCAAATGGATAGATTGCAAAGGTTTTCTCCCACTCTGTAGGTTGCCTGTTCACTCTGATGATAGTTTCTTTTGCTGTGCAGAAACTCTTTAGTTTAATTAGATCCCATTTGTCAATTTTGGCTTTTGTTGCCATTGCTTTTGGTGTGTTAGTCATGAAATCTTTGCCCATGCCTATATCCTGAATGGTATTGCCTAGGTTTTCTTGTAGGATTTTTAGGTTTTAGGTCTTATGTTTAAGCCTTTAATCTATCTTGAGTTAATTTTTGTATAAGGTGTGAGGAAGGGGTACAGTTTGTTTTGTGCATATGGCCAGCCAGTTTTCCCAACACCATTTATTAAATAGGGAATCCTTTTCCCATTGCTTGTTTTTTTCAGGTTTGTCAAAGATCAGATGGTTGTAGATATGTGGTATTTCCAAGGCCTCTGTTCTGTTCCATTGGTCTATATCTGTTTTGGTACTAGTACCATGCTGTTTTGGTTACTGTAGCCTTGTGGTATAGTTTGAAGTCAGGTAGGGTGATACCTCCAGCTTTGTTCTTTTAACTTAGGATTGTCTTGGCTATGCGGGCTCTTTTTGGTTCCATATGAAATTTAAAGTAGTTTTTTTCTAATTCTGTGAAGAAAGTCAATGGTAGCTTGATGGGGATAGCATTGAATCTATAAATTACTTTGGGCAGTATGGCCATTTTCATGATACTGATTCTTCCTATCCATGAGCATGGGAAGTTCTTCCATTTGTGTTCTTATTTCCTTGAGAAGTGGTTTGTTGCTCTCCTTGAAGAGGTCCTTCACATACCTTGTAAGTTGTATTCGTAGGTATTTTATTCTCTTTGTAGCAGTTGTGAATGGGAATTCACTCATGATTTGGCTCTATTTGTCTGTTAATGGTGTATAGGAATGTTTGTGATTTTTGTACATTGATTTTGTATCCTGAGACTTTGTTGAAGTTGCTTATCAGCTTAAGGAGATTTTGGGCCAAGATGATGGGGTTTTCTAAAGATACAATCATGTCATCTACAGACAGACAATTTGACTTCCTCTTTTCCTATTTTAATACCCTTTATTTCTTTCTTCTGCCTGATTGCCCTGGCCAGAACTTCCAGTACTATGTTGAATAGGAGTGGTGAGAGAGGGCATCCTTGTCTTGTGCTGGTTTTCAAAGGGAATGCTTCCAGTTTTTGCCCATTCAGTATGATACTGGCTGTGGGTTTATCATAAATAGGTCTTATTTTGAGATACATTCCATCAATACCTAGTTTGAGAGTTTTTAGCATGCAGGGCTGTTGAATTTTGTCAAAGGCCTTTTCTGCATCTATTGAGCTAATCATGCGGTTTTTGTCATTGGTTCTTTTTATGTGATAGATTATGTCTATTGATTTGTGTATGTAGAAACAGCCTTGCATCCCAGGGACAAAGCCGACTTGATCGTGGTAGATTAGCTTTTTGATGTACTGCTGGATTTGGTTTGCCAGTATTTTATTGAGGATTTTTGCATCGATGTTTATCAGGGATATTAGCCTGAAATTTTCTTTTTTTGTTGTGCCTCTGCCAGGTTTTGGTATCAGGATGATGCTGGCCTCATAAAATGAGTTAGGGAGGATTCCCTCTTTTTCTATCGATTGGAATAGTTTCAGAAGGAATGGTACCAGCTCCTCCTTGAACCTCTGCTAGAATTCAGCTGTGAATCTGTTTGGTCCTGGACTTTTTCTGGTTGGCAGGCTATTATTGCCTCAGTTTCGGAGCTTGTTATTGATCTATTCAGGGATTCGACTTCTTCCTGGTTTAGAATTGGGAGGGTGCATGTGTCCAGGAATTTATCCATTTCTTCTAGATTTTCTAGTTTATTTGCATAGAGGTGTTTATAGTATTTTCTGATGATAACTTGTATGTCTATGGGATCAGTGGTGATATCTCCTTTATCATTTTTTATTGCATCTATTCTTCTTTTTTTATTAGTCTGGCTAGCAGTCTATTTTGTTGATCTTTTCAAAAAACTCGCTCCTGGATTTATTTTTTTTAAAAGGGATTTTCGTGTCTCTATCTCCTTCAGTTCTTCTCTGATCTTGTTTATTTCTTGTCTTCTGCTGGCTTTTGAATTTGTTTGCTCTTGCTTCTTTAGCTCTTTCAATTTTGATGTTAGTGTCAATTTTAGATCTTTCCTGCTTTCTCTTGTGGGCATTTAGTGCTATAAATTTCCCTCTATTCACTGCTTTAAATGTGTCCCAGAGATTCTGGTATGTTGTGTCTTTGTTCTCATCGGTTTCAAAGAACTTATTTATTTCTGCCTAAATTTTGTTATGTACCCAGTAGTCATTCAGGAACAGGTTGTTCAGTTTCCATGCAGTTGTGCCGTTTTGAGTGAATTTCTTAATCCTGAGTTCTAATTTGATTGCACTGTGGTTTGTCATGATTTGTGTTCTTTTGCATTTGCTGAAGTGTCTTACTTCCAATTATGTGGTCAATTTTAGAATAAGTACGATGTGGTGCTGTGAGAAGAATGTATATTCTGTTGATTTGGGGTGGAGAGTTCTGTAGATGTCTATTAGGTCTGCTTGGTCCAGAGCTGAGTTCAAGTCCTGAGTAGGTTTGCTAATTTTCTGTCTCCATTGATCTAATATTGACAGTGGGCTATTAAAGTCTCACACTATTATTGTATGGGAGTCTAAGTATCTTTGTAGGTGTTTAAGAACTTGCTTTATGAATCTGGGTGCTCCTGTGTTAGATGCATATATATTTAGGATAGTTAGCTCTTGTTTGTGTTTATATATTTTTTAAATTTTATTTTTTTTGAGATGGAGTCTTGTTCTGTTACTCAGGCTGGAGTGCAATGGTGAGATCTCAGCTCACTTCAAGCTCTGCCTCCTGGCTTCACGCCATTCTCCTGCCTAAGCCTCCCAAGTAACTGGGACTACAGGCACCTGCCGCCATGCCCAGCATGGTATTTTTAGTAGAGATGGGGTTTCACTGTGTTAGCCAGGATGGTATCTATCTCCTGGCCTCGTGATCCCCCTGCCTTGGCCTCCCAAAGTGAGTTGTTCTTGTTGCATTGATCCCTATACCATTATGTAATGCCTTTGTCTCTTGATTTTTGTTGGTTTCAAGTCTGTTTTATCAGAGACTAGGACTGCAACCCCTGCTTTTTTTTTTCCATTTACTTGGTAAATATTCCTCCATCCCTTTATTTTGAGCCTATGTGTGTCTTTGCACATGATGTGAGTCTCCTCAACACAGCACACTGATGGGTCTTGTCTCCATCCAATTTGCCAGTCTGTGTGTTTTAATTGGGGCATTTAGCCAGTTTACATTTAAGGTTAATATTGTTATGTGTGAATTTGATCCTGTCATTATGATGTTAGCTGGCTTTTTTGCCTGTTAGTCGATGCAGTTTAACCTTCATAATGTCAATGGCCTTTACAATTTGGTATGTTTTTGCAGTGGCTGGTACCACTTGTTCCTTTCCATGTTTAGTGCTTCCTTTAGGAGCTCTTGCAAGGCAGGCCTGGTAGTGACAAAATCTCTCAGCATTTGTTTGTCTAAAGGATTTTATTTCTCCTTCACTTATGAAGCTTAGTTTGGTTGGATATGAAATTCTGGGTTGAAATTCTTTAAGAATGTTGAATATTGGCCCCCACTCTTTTCCAGCTTGTAGGGTTTCTGCAGAGATCCACTGTTATTCTGATGGGCTTCCCTTTGTGGGTAACCAGACTTTCTCTCTGGCTGCCCTTAACATTTTTTTCTTCATATCAGCCTTGGTGAATCTGATTGTGTCTTGGGGTTGCTCTTCTCAAGGAGTATCTTTGTGGTGGTCTCTGTATTTCCTGAATTTGAATGTTGGCCTGTCTTGCTAGGTTGGGGAAGTTCTCCTTAATATCCTGAAGAGTGTTTTCCAACTTGGTTCCATTCTCCCTGTCACTTTCAGGTACACCAATCAAATGTAGGTTTGGTCTTTTCATATAGTCCCATATTTCTTGGACTTTTGTTCCTTTTCATTCTTTTTTCTCTAATCTTGTCTTCATGCTTTATTTCATTAAGTTGATTTTCAGTCCTGATATCCTTTCTTCTGCTTGATCGATTTGGCTGTTGATACTTGTGTATGCTTCACAAGTTCCCATGCTGTGTTTTTCAGCTCCATCAGGTTATGTTCTTTTCCAAACTGGTTATTCTAGTTAGCAATTCATCTAACCTTTTTTCAAGGTTCTTAGCTTCCTTGCATTAGGTTAGGACATGTTCCTTTAGCTCAGTAGTTACCCACTTTCTGAAGCCTACTTCTGTCATTTCATCAAATTCATTCTCCATCCAGTTTTGTTCCCTTGCTAGCAAGCAGTTGTGATCCTTTGGAGGAGAAGTGGCATTCTGGTTTTTGGAATTTTCAGACTTTTTGCCCTGGTTTCTCCCCATCTTCGTGGATTTATCTACCTTTGGTGTTTGATGTTGGTGATGTTCTGATGGGGCCTCTGAGTGGACATCCTTTTTATTGATGTTGATACTATTCCTTTCTCTTTTAGTTTTCCTTCTAACAGTCAGGACCCTCTGCTGCAGGTCTGCTGGAGTTTGCTGGAGGTTCACACCAGACCCTGTTTGCCTAGGTATGACCAGCAGAGGCTGCAGAACAGCAAAGATTGCTGCCTGTTCCTTCCTCTGGAAGCTTCATCCCAGAGTGGCACCCACTAGATGCCAGCCAGAGCTCTCCTGTATGAGGTGTCTGTCAGCCCCTACTGGGAGGTATCTCCCAGTCAGGAGACATGGGTGTCAGGGACCCACTTGAAGAGACAGTATGACCCTTAGCAGAGCTGAATGCTGTGCTGGGAGATCTGCTTCTCTCTTCAGAGCCATCAGACAGGGATGTTGAAGTCTGCTGAAGCTGCACCCACAGCCGTACCTTCACCCAGGTGCTCTGTCCCAGGGAGATATGGGGGGTTTTATCTATAAGCCCCTGACTGGGGCTGCTGCCTTGTGTTTCAGAGATGCCCAGCCCAGAGAGGAGGAATCTAGAGAGGCAGTCTGGCCATGGCGGCCTTGCTGAGCTGTGGTGAGCTCCACCCAGTTCGAACTTCCTGGTGACTTTGTTTACACTGAGGGTGAAACCACATACTCAAGCCTCAGCAATGGTGGATGCCCCTCCCTCCACCAAGCTCGAGCATCCCAGGTTGACCTCAGACTGCTGTGCTGGCAGAGAGAATTTAAAGCCAGTGGATCTTAACTTGCTGGGCTCCGTGAGGGTGGGACCCACTGAGCAGGACCACTTGGCCCCCTGGCTTCAGCCCCCTTTCCAGGGGAGTAAACGATTCTGTCTCACTGGTGTTGCAGGTACCACTGGGGTATGGGGTGGGCGGGGGGGTGGGGAACAAAAAAACTCCTGCAGCTAGCTCGGTGTCTGCCCAAATGGCTGCCCAGTTTTGTGCTTGAAACCCCAGGACCCTGGTGGTATAGGCACTGGAGGGAATCTCCTGGTGTGCGGGTTGTGAAGACCATGGGGAAAGCACAGTATCTGGGCTGGAGTGTACCATTCACAGTCCCTCCTGACTTCCCTTGGCTAGGGCAGGGAATTCCCCAACCCCTTGCACTTCCCGGGTAAGATGACGCCCCACCCTGCTTAGGCTCACCCTCCATGAGCTGCACCCACAGTCCAATCAGTCCCAGTGAGATGAACCAGGTACCTCAGTTGGAAATGTAGAAATCACCTGCTTTCTGAATCAGTCTCGCTGGGAGCTATAGACAAGCTATTCCTTCCTATTTGGCCATCTTGCCAGCAATCAATTTCTGTTCTTTTCATATCTATTTTCCTTCCTACATTACCTGGCCTCAGGTAGTCCTTTATAGCAACATTAAATGAACTAAGACATAAATATGGGATGATTCCTACAGAGACCTGATGGCAACCTCTTGGTTAAAATAAAGTGAAGCCAAGAGCCAGCTTGAGCTGATACCACCTTTTCTAGTTCTGGTTAGAGGTTGTATATGGGGTGACCTGTTGAAAAATCCCACTACTTTCAAGACAACAAGGAAAGTTCCATTGGCTGTATGAAATCACTACATAATTGAGGTTTTGTGCACACTAACATGCAGGTAGGTTGACCTGAAGGCAAAAAGTAGAAATACAGGAATGAGTAGTCTCTGGCCTAGAAAAAAAAAATTACTGATTCCCAGAAACATTTTTTCTGTGAAATCCTTCATCATTCTAGAAGTAGCAGATGGTACATTCATCTTAGATAAACTGTGAAGTTCCCATTTCTCTTTAATGTATAAATCTATAACTTTCATGAACTTTAGACAATATCATCTGCTTCCTCTAGTGTGGCCTTCTATTCCCTGGAATGGATATCCTTGACTCTGAACATCATATATTGAGGGATTTCTAAGTATGAGCTAATAACAAGGGGAGTAGAAGAGTTACAGGAATGCCTGTGTGTATATATTCACACATTCTAGTCATTCTGAATTCAAAGACGCAGGAGCTCAGGTGCATGGCAGGTAAAATGCATGCCCAGAATGAATGAAGTCTTCTGTTAGAATCTGAATGTTGGCACTAATGTTCTCAGGGTGCTTTGATCAAACCAGTTTCTTTAAAAACTAGAAGTACAGAAATGACTTTGTTTATAGAAGTGGTCCAGAATTCCCTCCCCCATTAACATTTAGAACATTAAGACTTTGAGTCATGGAAAGCAGGTGTTTAGGGAGTACTGTAAAAATAAGTTGAACTGTATTAACAAGAGTGAGCCTTGGATAGGAAGAGTATTCCAGGGCTTGAGGTGGGAAAGTAAGAATTTTCCTCATCTTGGGTCTATTTTCTGAAACTTAAACAGAACTGTTAGGAAAGGGGATGTTAGAGAGAGAGGCCTTGTGTATCCCATGAGACCAATGGGAAGATGAATCAACTGAGATACCACTAAGGATTTTCTGACTTTCAACTGGTATGTGTAGATACCGTATCTAGAAAAATTCCATAGTTTCTCTAAAGGCTTAATAGCCACAAAGCAGTGTGCACAAGGCATGTCACATGTTGCCTAGTCTTTACACTCCTATGTGCTGCTTTTTATTTATAGTCAGTGCAGCAGGCACTCCAAGCACAGGTGTAACTGGTATTAAGTGGTATCTTAAGGAATTCTCTTTATACTTCTGAGCTCTAGAATGTGCCCTGTGGAGAAGCCCATGAGATTTGCTCCAGGTTTCACTCTCAAAGCTGTTACACACACTAAAAATGTCTCCTTCAATCCTACAACAAAACCAGAGCTCCTATGAAGAAATGGTTTGTTCTAACCTAGGACCTATTTAGCCAAGTAATAAAGGTGATGGGAAAAGAGGACAGGATTCAAGGACTATCTAACAAGCTTGGATTTTTTTGACCCAATTGAAGAATTGGTTTGTTCTCACCTAAGTTCTATCAAGCCAAATAAGTGATGTGACAGGATGAAAAATGATCTTTCCCGACGTGAAAGGATTTGGGTAGTCACCCGTTGAATGTTCTCGTGGAGATCAAGTCTGGGACAATCAAGATGGCTGTGGATCTAGCTCAAGTACCCATTATGAATGTTAAAATCTTGACAGGAGGTAACGGAGTGGCCAACGGCCTGCAGAGCAACATGCCCAAGTTTTATTGTGACTACTGTGATACATACCTCACCCATGACTCTCCATCTGTGAGAAAGACACACTGCAGTGGAAGGAAACACAAAGAGAATGTGAAAGACTATTATCAGAAATGGATGGAAGAGCAGGCTCAGAGCCTGATTGACAAAACAACGGCTGCATTTCAACAAGGAAAGATACCTCCTACTCCATTCTCTGCTCCTCCTCCTGCAGGGGCGATGATACCACCTCCCCCCAGCCTTCCGGGTCCTCCTTGCCCTGGTATGATGCCAGCACCCCACATGGGGGGCCCTCCCATGATGCCAATGATGGGCCCTCCTCCTCCTGGGATGATGCCAGTGGGACCTGCTCCTGGAATGAGTCCGCCCATGGGAGGCCACATGCCAATGATGCCTGGGCCCCCAATGATGAGACCTCCTGCCCGTCCCATGATGGTGCCCACTCGGCCCGGAATGACTCGACCAGACAGATAAGGATAGAGGGGAGGCTTCATTGTATCAGTTTTATATTACCTGTTCTGCTTCACCAGGAGATCATGCTGCTGTGATACTGAGTTTTCTAAACAGCATAGGGAAGACTTGCTCCCCTGTCCTATCAAAGAGAGAATAGTTTTGGAGGGGAGAAGTGGGACAAAAAAGATGCAGTTTTCATTTATATTGGGAAATGTGAAAATAAAATTGTCAACTCTTTCAAAAAAAAAAAAAAAATCTTGACAGGCAGCAGGCATTCATCCCTCTGTGGATACTCACCATGGCTGTTTCTAGCCCCACAAGTGGCCCAGAGATGGCACCCAGGGCTGTCCTCCATGTTGCTTCATGTTTGCTTCCTGATATCTCAGTGTTAAAGTGAAAGATTAGGGATGAAACAGGCATAAACCACCCTGCTCCTTCTGAACCAGTTTTGTGTCCAAGGGGAAATGTTTAGAGATGTGAGGAAAAATGCTTTCAGTTTTATGTCAAGGTTCTTATATATTACCAGCACAGGTTGGTAGAACCTGGTTTATTTCCAAAATTGAGACTCGGGAGAAAGAAGCAGGTGTACTCCATGATATGAACATGGCTCTTCTTTCTGTACTGACTGCATCATAGACAAACTCTGGTTGCAGAGGAAGGATTTGCACAGCTATTTCCTAACTATGTTTACACAAAGTGCTTGTAAAAATGCTGACATCCAGTGGATTTTGAAAATTTTGTTTTGATGTAAATTTTCCAAAGTATCCTTTATCCAGACAAATTGGATATATTGGTTTCCTGTGGCAAAATTAGCAGTGGAGAGTTGAATCTTACACTTCCCTTCTTGGAATCACCCAGGTCGACATGGTCAGGTCTTTAGGCTCAGGGATCCTTGGGGCCAGCTTTAAAGTCAACTGGATGTACTTCTTTGTGATGGGAAAAATGAATATAGAGCCTCTTTCGTGACTACATAGGGACCAGGATGAGGGAACTGCAGACAACTTGAAGAAAAGGAATGTTTAGAAAGGAGTGGGACAGATGGGGTCACATCTGCCTGAAGTGAAACATGCACCAATTGCTCCGACATTAGGCTTGGGTTGGGAGGGACAGCACTTGGCACTTCCTTTGCTGAAATGGCATATGATAGGCCAACAAAACTTTGAGAGGACATAAGAGTGACATCCCATTGCCTAGAACAGGTCAGTGGTCAGTGTGGATGTGAGCCTTTATCCTTAGTTTTCTCAGTATAAGACTTACCTAAGATCCTAAGGTCTAGGATGATCCTGTCCTGCCTAGGAAAATAATTTGGGCTGTTTACTCATAGCTTCTGTAGTTCTTTTTCAAGCTACAGAGTTAAGATAAAAGGTATCTTTCAAAGCTCTTGTGACCCACGGACTTGTGCTGAATCGATGAGGAGAAAAAGTGCTCTGGGAAAAACATGATTAGCATCAGCCTCACCTCTCATGTACTGGCTGTATTGCCTGGAACAAAACCCTTAATCTTTCTGAATCTGACACCTGACCTGTAAAAATGGGTTAATTGCTTTATGATACTGTGACAATTTAGAGATTATTCATGTGGCATATTTGGGTTAATCCCCAACATAAGCATCTAACAGAAGCTATTTTGCAATCTAGTAAGTTCTTAGCACTGCACACATCATGCCATTAAATTTTTGCCAAAGATGTCTTAATTATGAAAATTAATTCCTTTCACAATAAAATAGAAACACACCCTCATGTCTATATAAAAAGCTTATAACATTACTAATGGGATCCTAGCCTGTCTTTGAATTCAAATTTGAGCTGTTTATGCAGTGCCTTCTATGTCACAGGCTATGTGCCAGCCACCCTAAATATTCTTCATACTCAACTCTGACACTCACATCAGTTTTTCCAATGCACAGTAGCATGTTCCTCAGATGAGGATGAAATTCAGGAATGATAAAACCATGGCTCTTAGTAGCCTGTTGGTGAATCACAAGCCGAACCAAAGTCTTCCGACACCTTGACGTTTTTTTCCACTCTCCCACACTAGGCATAAAAATGATGCTGGTGACGCCTCAGGATTGAGTGACTCAGGCTGCAAACCTTTGGGGAAGTAGGCTGGGATAAGTTTGACTCTAGATCAAAGCGCTTCAAACCAGTTTCTCAGGATCATTCATCTTTCATTAAGCAGCAATTGAGCCCCTGCTGTGAATAAGGACTTGAGGACATGAATATGACCTTCCTTTAAGGTGTTCAGTCTATACAAGAGGAGCAGACACACAAGTAACTGAACAGTCACAGTATAGTCTGAAATCCTTCAAATACCCACCCACCTGCAAGGTGCATTGGGGCATAGGGAAGGTTTATCAGGGAAGGTGATTCTTCAGTTGAAACCTGAAAGTTAAGGGGCCGCTTAATTGGACACTGTGGGTAAAGGATTTGTACAAAGCCAAAACATGTGCAGATATTCAGAGGACTAGAAGAACAAGGCATCTGACTGGAGAGTTGCTGGGCCTGTGGACTCATCCTAAGACTGTTATAAAACCATTTTTGCTGGAGTCAGCAAGCTTAAACTGGTACCCAAGAGTAACTGTGAATCAACAATTGTTTTGGAGCTATATTCTGCATAGTTAACAAGGGTGTCCATTAAACATTATCTTGAACCTAATGGCCACTAATTCAATGCCTCAGCAGGATACTAAATGGAATTCTGGCAAAAGAACAGACTTCCATATCTGTTCTTAACTTTAAGATGGCCTTAGGAGGTAGAATAGATCCTGAGAACTAAAGAATAAAGCTCACCGGAAGTTAAGAATAGGTAGGAGACCAGTTGTGCCAGTTTATCTTGAGTATCTGAGTATCTGAGCCATGATCAAATGCCTGTCCTAACCTTTTTGGTTTACATAAGCCCACAGTAACACTTCTAAGGAATTCTACATCTCTTGGCATTGAGTTGCCACAGTTACCTACATGCCTGTCAGCTAGGCTAAACTGTGGTTTTCTTATGAGAATAGTAGGGTCCTTAATACATGTCTGCTGAACTTAAACCCTCTTCCTGCTTCCTGCTTCCAACATTCCTTTCAGACTCATGAGGCTACAACCATCTCCTATGAGCTTCTGAAATGGGGACTAGTTAGGGCTGGTTGGAGCATCAGGAAGGAAAGACAGTACACACACTTAGAGAGCTACACTCTCCAAACCAGGAGGTCTATGCCTGCCTTCTGGCTCCCGCAGACACTGGGAAGGTGAGAAAGGTAAAAAGGATTTCAGTTATCAACCATGTATTTTACCCTTAATCTAACAAGTCAATATACTAACAATGAATCCATAAAAGGAGGGGAGGGGAAGGAAAGGAAGAGCATCTCCTTTCTTTTCATCTTTGAAACACTTATGTTAAAACACATCTGCTAGGTCTAATTAGATCCTTTCAAATCCAAGATGGATATTGTTCTCATTTTACACATAGGGTCATTGAGAAGTAGGCTGCTTACACACATATCTCGCATAAAGCTTACATAAATATCAGCTTGATTTTTGGATGTCTCTAACTCTCAGCCTGATGCCCTTTCTCTATAGCTTACTGGCTGAGAAATGGCTTAAATTTACATGTCTGATGGTTTGTTCAAATGCAATAAATTGAAGATCAATTTCAGCTAAAGCAATCTTCGCCCCAAGAGGAAAACAAGTGCAGTTGCAGGTGTATGGACTGAGCATCAGACCTAATTAAAATTACTCTGGCCATGTAAAAGCTATGCAAATTTGTGCAATTTGCCTTATCTCTTAAGCCTCAGCTCTCTAATCTGTAAAGGGGGAGGGGGATAACATACTTCTAATGGTTTTAAGGATAGTATAAAAAATCCTTGAAATACAGCCTGAACCTACTTACAGCAGCCTGATCTAATATTCCAAATTATAATCACTTGAACACACGAGAACGTAAGTAGATTAACAAAATCCACAGCTCTAACTATGGACTTTATCCTTAAGTTTTTGAAAGATTTTAATGGTTATATTACAGATAAAGAAATTCAAGTTTTGGTGCCGGTTTGACTTCTTACTATGTGACAACCATTGTACAAAGTGCTGCTCACACAATACCTCTAATGCTTCCGGTAAACATGAATAGACAAGTAGGCCTTTACAAGTAAAATACGCTTCCAAAGTTCACATAGCTAGAAAGTGGCAGAATTGAAATTAAAATCGGATGGGACTTTTTCTCCATAACATCAAGAACAACTGAATAAATGTTATACAGTCATGAATGAAGCTTAGTTTCCTCCTCCCCATGAAATGAGTTCTGTTGAGCTCAAGACACAATGTGGGAAGAGTCTGCATGAGCAAGCTTCCTTTTGAGCATCAGGAGACACCTCACGCTGGATCACACAGCTGGCCCTCCTTTATTATGTTCCAGCTGATGAAACCACCGCGGCTCCCTTGCCTATAATGGAGTGTTTCAATCTGGGTACAGAATGAAAGATACAGGCTTCCTCTTCTCCTCCAGAATCTTAATGCAGACTGCTGCACAAAGCTTCCATTAAGAGGATGGTTTGAATTTTTCTTCCTGGGTTTGCCAAATACAAGATCAGAATGTTTCATTCTCGGAGGTAACTGATACCAGCACTTGACAATTCAAACCAATAGATACTTGGGGAGCTCCTACTTTGTGAAAGAACCTGAACTAGGTATTGCAGGGCACTCAAAAGTAGATAATATGTGGCTGTATAATTGTAATTATTCAATTGTCACGATGCTGAGTAGTAATTAGTAATAGTTGAATGGGTAGTAATTAGTAATGGTTGCAGTGTTGAAGTTAAAAATGAGGGTAACAAAATACAGTTGTCCTTCAGTATATGTGGCAGATTGGTTCCAGGGCATCTGGGTATCTCAGTCTTTATATGCTCAAGTGTGGAAGTAACCCTGTAGAACCCACGTATGTATAAAAGCCAGCCCTCTGAATATATGGACTTGGCATCCTGCAAATACTGTCTTGTGTTTTTAAGAGACAGGGCCTCCTCTGTCACCCAGGCTGGAGTGCAGTGGTGTAACCATGGCTCACTGCAGCCTTGGACTTGTGGGCTCCAGCAATCCTCCTGCCTCAGCCTCCTGAGTAGCTAGGACTACAGGCATGTACCACCATATCTGGCTATTTATTTTTATTTCTGGATATGGTCTCACCATTTTGACCAGGCTGTTCTAAAACTCCTGGCCTCAAGCAACAGCTTCCCAAGTCACTGGGGTTATAGGCATGAGCCACTGTGCCTAGCTCCTAATATCTTTCCAATTCATATTTGATTGATGGTAACCTGCATATAATCAAGACCAGCATAGTTCAAAAAGGGTCAACTGTATTGTGTTCAAAGACATTTTCTGGTGGGTGTGACTGGATCTCGAACACAGAACCTCTAGTTCTCAACCTTAAGTACATTCCATCATTCATGCTTCTTAAGAGCTCAACACTACAGTTATGTCTCACTGTAATGATTTCTGGGACTTTTTCACATAATGGAGCCATGAACCCATAAGCCTGTGCTGAATTTCCAGCATGTGTGAGGTACCAAGGGTTTGAAGATAAACACACATTGCTCCTGTCCTAAAGAACATTAGTTCTGTGCCTTCTGATAGATGGTCCACATTTATATCAAGATTTCATGGATAGTTTGGTGATGTTTGAAAATGGATTCCCATTAGAAAACAAAATTCCTTCAAATATCCATATATAAAATGTATTCATATCCTAGATTTTATTCTGCAGTGAAGTTCTAGCCTATAGGCCCCCTTCAGAACAACAGACAGTTCTCATGAAAAGCCAGATCCAGATGTCCTTGTGGGTTCAGGACCCCTCCTCATAACTTACACAATGGGCTGTACCAATGACATTAAAAGGTATGTCTCAATTCCCATCAGTTTATTGATATTATGGGCATTTTCGTTTTATTGCACAAACTCCCCAATTGAGCATATTGTACTCAGTCACACACATACTAATCGCTCTGTCTCAGCCCCTTTAACATGCCTGACATTTCTAACTAGTGTTTGATCTATTAATGACTGAGTGGATTTCAGAGAACAAGACCAATGTCGCATTGCAAAAGCAAGTTCTAAGCAACATAATCATAGTTCATATTTCGTGTTGGAATGACTCAAACCCATGTCTGAAAGCCAGATTCTGGCTTTAGAGGGTAGAATTTTTGGAACCCTACTTAATGAGACCATGATGTATCTTTGTGAGAATTAAAGATATCTCCCCTATGGATGGGTATTTAAATGACTATGTGGATGAATTAGGAAAATTTCTGTCTTGGGGAAAGGAGGAATCAGGGAAGCTCAATTCTAGTTAGGATTTTCTGAGATATATGTGACCAGATTAAACAAACATATGCCACAGCTTGGCTTTGGGGACTACCAGGAGAGAATATTTTACACAGCTCTGAGAAGCATTGCTTTAGCCTATGGAGTCTATGGCGAGAATGGCACAGGCCTAAACCCTGGCTTTGTTCTCTTACTGCTTGTGTTGCTTTGAGCAAGTCACTCAGCTGCTCTGAAATCATAGCCTCATTCGTTGGAGGTAGATAACACATTCTCTTGCATACTCAATAGTATGAGAGAGCATATGTGATAGATGCTTACAACAGAGCAAGTATCAATAGTTGTCATTTTCAGACCCAAGACAAATATAGAAATAGAAACATATTTATGCTTATGGAAGGATGACTAGATCAATTAATCTCTGGATGTGAAAAACTATGTATAGAGATTTTTCTTTTCCAGCATTGTTTATCACAGTAGATGTATGCAGCACCTATTGCCTATGGCAGTGGCATCGATGCTGTAAACTTGCAGTGTCTCTGCTGTCTCACTCACTATCCCTGCTCCCTGAGATCATCTTCCACATCAGCCATGTGTACTAGAAGACTTGTCCTTGGCTCTGATTTCATGGGGATCTGAATTACAAAGGACATCTGTGATTTCTGCTTTCAGCTCCAAAATGTAAAGATCTTGAATTTCATGCTTTTATCTTTATGAGAAAAAGCTAAAAACCAATGAAAGTGTTTTGATACCTTTTTAAGAGCTACGCTTGCAGTGCAACTGCCACCCTGAAATCTGAAGAGACAGACAAATCCAGAGTCTCAACTAAAGCCTTTCTACTTGAAGTAGAAGCTGCTGGAGCCAAAAACTGGTAGGAGTTCTTAAGTGGTAATTTTAATAAACTGCTGGGAACTGAGTATGGACTAGCATAATGGACAAACTCCTGGGGGGCTACAGTTTTAAGGGGCCCCCTTACTTTGGGGGGCTTCACCTCCAGGAACTCCACCAAGTTCTCAGGATGCAAGAAAGATTCCCTCCTTGGCTCTGGCAATGGGGTGGAAGAGTAATCCATGTGAAATAAATCCAGAGCCTTCCCCATAACAAAGGTCTTCAGAGCCTTGGGGAAGGGTATGCCTCTCCTCCAGGCCCCTCCATCTGTCCTGTCTCACCCAAGGTTTGAGGGTTATACAAGAAGAATAACTTGTGGAGGTCACAGGCTAAAGAAACCCACCAAGCAACTTGAAATTTAATTGGAAGATGGTACAGAAGTCTCCCTCTTCCTTAGCCCCACATCAACAGAGCCCCAGTAAAGTAACAATGGATTAGAGCTGAAAGAGCTTCAAGACAGGCTGTCATGAGCAAGAATAAGTAAGAAAACCCAAAGTCAAGGAACAAAAACAAGGACATTAGGGGAATTTGAAGCCTCTGGCACCTGTAGCAACATGAAATACTAAAGGTCAAATGCTAGCCAGATTAACATAAGTCCTCATACTAGAGATCCATGTACCTTAGTTCTTATGACCTGAAATACCATAGCTTTAAACAATAACAAAGACACAAGGCAGGCCCAATGGTCAAGTCTGAAAAGAAAAAACAAGCATCAGATCCAGATTCGAATCCTATGACACAAATGTTAGAATTATCAAAGAAATCTTAAAATAGCTGAATATGTCAAGAGCTTTACTAATTGAAAGTTTATTTCCTTGAAAGTCACATACTGAAGGTAGAATAACCCTCAGATTGGCTACCTGTGGAGATAGGGTCTAGACTTATGGTGAAATGCGGTCATGAGGGTGCACCCTGAGTCAATGGGATTAGTGTCTCATGAGAAAAGACACTAAAGAGTTTACATTTTCCTTTTCTCCCCAAGAAGGCTCAGAAGAAAGGCCATATGAGGACAAAGCAGCTCTCTACAAGCTATAGGAAGAAGAGCCTCCACCAGAAGTTGTCTGGAACTTCTGTCTGGGACTTTCCAGCCTCTAGAACTGAGAGAGTAAATTTCTATTGTTCAAGCCATCCTATCTACGGAATTTTGTTCTGGAAGCTCAAGCAGACTAATAGGGACTAACATGGGCTCTAATAAAAAGACAAATGTAAGAACAGATGGGTAATGTAAGCAGAGAAATGGAAATTCTAAGAAGCAGAAGGAAGTGTTCAAAATCAAAATAACAAACGGAGAATGCCTTTGTGCTCATCAGTTGACTTGATGCAGCCAGGAAAATCAATAAGCTTGAATATAGGTCATTAGAAACTTCACAAACTAAAATGCAAAGAGAAAAAATAGAACATTTATATCCAAGAGCAGTAGGACAACTTCCATAAGATGTGTGTGTGTGTGTGTGTGTGTGTGTGTGTGTGTGTGTGTAACTAGAATATTTAGAACAGAAGGAATACTTAAATGGCTTTAAAGAGTTCCAAAAAAATACCAAAACCAGAAAGCTCAACACCAAATGTAATAAACACACACCTAAAAGCTACATATAGGCATATCATGTTACAACTGCGAGAAACCAGCGACATAGAAAAAATATTGACAGAAGCCAGGGTGGAAGGGGCCAGAGGAGAGCAGGTTAGGATAACCTAATGATACTGAAACAAAAACTGGGAAGAATGACTTAGAGAAACAACAGTTCTCATGAGAAGCCATAAAATCAACAATGTTGCTATGGTTTTCATCCCTCAAAGTTCACCTGTTAATCCCTAATGTAGCAGTGTTGAGAGGTAGGATCTTCAAGAGATGATAGGATCACAATAGGGTGCTAGGATGGCTCTGCCATCGTGAATGGATTAATGTCATTATCTTGAGAATGGGTTAGTTATTGCAAGAGTGAGTTTGTCCCTCTCTTGCTCTGTCTTGCAGTCTCTTGCCCTTTTGCCTTAAGTTGATGCAACAAGGCTCTTACCAGGTGGTGGCATGTTGATATTGAATTTTCCAGTCTCAAAACTGACATTTTTCTTTCTAAACTACCCAGTCTGTAGTATTTTGTTACAGAAACGCAAAACAGACAAACACAAGACAAGTACCAAGAAGGAGTGGGGCTTGTTGCTTTAACAAATACTTGAAAACATGAAAGTATAACTAAGGTACAGGCCACACATCTCTTGAAAGCCAAAATTGAGGAGACAAGCTTTTGAAAAGGAAAGTTAGCTGTATTCAAGATGCCAGCCAGCCAGAGGAGGCAGTGAACTTGTGTTTGAAGACTACCTCTCCAAGCTGTAAAATCTGGATCTGGGGTTCTTAAGGGAGGACAAACAATGAACAAAGCATTTCTGAGAAATGATTTCAGTTAATCATTGCTTTCTTGGTCAGTGTCTTGTGGCCTTCTGCAGGTGCCATCAGGCTGCTGTTTTCAGGCTGATCAGCCCATTCCCCAAGTTCTTGGTCAGTGTATTCTTTTATCTCTGAAGGTCCTATTTTCCTGAGGCTGCTTTTTAATCTACAAACTCAAGCAAAGCAATAATATACAAGCAAACAAGCTAGTCTGTTACAGGGCACCTGGATCTGGAAGCAGGGAACCTCAGGCCAATTAACCCAAACTTCCTAAAGTCAAACCCCAAAAGGAGAAACCCCATCTCCCCAGGGCGGAGGAACAAGGGATCAAAGGGTAGTCTCTCTCTGTAGCCCTCTCGCTTCCACCATGTCTCAGGTGGAAAGGGAGAGTGCCTTGGAGTGGCCTTGGGCCAAGCAGGGACCAGCCCTTCCTCTGCATAGAGTGCCAATTCACCTCAGCCTTGAATTAAATTCACCTTAGCCTTCAGCCACAGACCAAGTCCTTCATAAAAGGGGGTAATTGATAGGAATCTCAAAAAGAATACTTAAAACCCAGAAAACTTTGTAACCAGGCCCTTGAGCCATTTCCTCAGGCCCTCTCCCACCCTGTGGAGTGCTTTCTCCCTTTAATAAATTCCTACTTTGTTCCTGTGTCTCACTCCTTTGTTATTTTGTGCGTTTTGTCCAATTCTTTGTTCAAAATACCAAGGGACCTGGACAACTCATACTCACAGCCTTCCAGTAACAGTTTGAATGTGTTTCCCAAGATTCATGGGTTGGAAACAAACTTCAGTGTGAGAGGTAGGACCTTTAAGAGGATATTAGTTTATGAGGGCTCTGCCCTCATGAATGAATGAATGTCATAATTGTGGGAGTAGGTTTGTCACTGAGAGTAAGTTTGTTATGAAAATGAGTTTAGTCTTATTCTCATGTTGTCACCCTTCTGACTTTTGCCACAGGATGACATATCCTTAATATTTTCAGCCTCCCAAACTAGAAACTTAATTTTTAATTCGTGTGTATATACAATAGTTGTATATGTTAATAAGGTACATGTGATTTTGATACAACATACAATGAATAGTGATCAAATAAGGCATCACCTCAAATATTTCTTGTGTTAGAAACATTCCAATTCCACTATTCCATTTTTAAAAATAGAATAAACTGACTATAGCTGCCCTATTGTGCTGCTAGATGGTTAACCTCACCAATGTACTACAATGTAGCAGTCTTCTGTAACCCCCAGGTATCACCTGAAGTTCTTTGACTCAGGTCCAAGAAAGTTAAGGAATGTGGACACCAAGGGTGAAGTTGGAGTGAACGTTTTAATAAGCAAAAGAAGAAAGCTCTCTGCTGCAGAGATGGGACACGGAAGAGCATCGCTGTTTTACAGTTGAATGCAAAGGCTTTTATGAAAAAACAATAAGGGCTGTACATCTTATCTGCATGAGGCATGAATTTCTGGTAGCTTCACCCCATCCTCCTAATGTGCATGCAGGCCCTTTGCTTGAGTTACTCTGCTTTGTTCCCCTTACTGAGCATGTGTCAGGGGATGGAATTTTCCATTGTGGACATGTCTGTACAAGTCACCTGTATAGCCTTTCTTATCCGTGTGGCTGTGGGCATGTCTCAGGCAAGCAAGCCTGTGCAAATTCCCTTGTCTCTGCCTGCAGGCTGTTCTTTTGTTTGGAAGAATTCAACCAAGCACCCACATTAACTGCCTGCCTAACTGATTTATTCCTTTCTCCTCTCAAGATCCTATTTGAATTGCATTTTGTACCCGTTTAATCAGGCCGTCTTCAGGCCCACCTCCCCACTACTCCTTCCAATCCCTAGTCGCTTTCATTTTACTCTCTATCTCCATAAGACCAACTTTTTTTAGCTCTAACATAAGTGATGACATAAACTATTTATCTTTAAAAATTCTGGATACCTTGTGTTTATATATACTTGTGGAGTACATGTGAAATTGTATTACATGCAAAGGCTGTAATCAAGTCAGAACATTTAGGGTATTCATCACCTCATGTATTTTCTGTTCTGGGGAGATTTCAAGTCCTGCCTGGCTTATTTCACTTTAACAAAATATCCAGTTCCATCCATGTTGCCTTGAATTACAGGATTTAAGTATTTAATGGCTGTGTAGTATTCCACTGTGTATATATCCCATACTTATTCATCCACTGTTGGATACTTAGGTTGATCCTATATGTTGGCTATTGTGAATAGTGCTGCAATAAACATAAGAGGGCAGCTATCTCTTCACAATACAGATTTCCTTTCTTTTGAATATATACCCAGCAATGGGATTGCTGAAGCATTTGGTAGTGCTACTTGTAGCTTTTGAAAGAACCTGCATCTTGTTTCTATAGTGGCTCTACCAATTTATATTCCCACTAACAGTATACAAGTATTCTCCCTTTTTCCACATTCTTACCAGCACCTCTTTTTTTAATAAGACGTTTTAAACTACAGTGAGATATGCTACAGTTTTGATTTGCATTTCTGACTAGTGTTGTCAAGTATTCTTGATATTCCTTTGGGTCATTTGTATGTTTCTTGAGAAATGTCTTCAGATCTTCTGCTTTAGTTCCTAATACATCCTGGTGGTTAATCTGTTGAGTTGATTAGTCTGAACATGTTCTATAGGTTGTCTCTTCACTCTATTGTAATCTTTGTGCAGAAGTTTTCACAGAAATACAAAAATTCTAAAATTTACATGGAACAACAAGATCCAGATAGCCAAAGCAAGCTGGGCAAAAATAACGAAGGGAGAAACAACACATTACTGAATAATCTGGTTTGTGTCCCCACCCAAATCTCATTTTGAATTGTAGCTCCCATAATCTCTGTATGTTGTAGGAGGTAATTGAATCATGGGTGTGTGTTTTTCCCACGCTGTTCTCATGAGAGTGAATATTCTCATGAGATCTGATGGTCTTATAAAGGGCAGTTCCTCTTACCTGCCGCTATGTAAGACATGACTTTGCTGCTCATTCACCTTCTTCCATGATTGTGATGTAGCAGGACGAACTGCAGAGAAAACCTCAGACACGGAGTTGTAGAAGGAAGGGCTTTATTCAGCTGGGAGCAGAAGCAAGCTACTGCCTTAAAATCCGAGCTCCCCAAGTGCACAATTTCTGTCCCTTTTAAGGGCTCACAACCCTAAAGATTTCATATGAAAGGGTCGTGATTGATTGAGCAATCTAGGGGATACGTGATGGGGTTTCATGCACTGGTAGTCAGAGAGAAACAGAACAGGGCAGGGAGTTTCACAATGTTCTCCATACAGTGTCTGGAGTCTATGAATAACATCAGTTTCTAAGTTATCAGTTGATTTTTAATTACTGGGTTTAGGCCAGGCCTGCTTTCGGGTCTGGCGCTGGGCTGCCTGTCTTTGATTTTACTTCCTTGTTTTTTTCTTAAAGCAGGTACTGAGCATAAAACAATGTGAGAGGGTCTTTTTCTTTCCTCAGTGAGGCTTCCCCAGCAATGTGGAACTGTGAGTAAATTAAACCTTTTCCTTTATAAATTACCCAGTCTTGAGTGTGTCTTTATTAGCAGGATGAGAACAGATTAATATAGTAAATTGGTACTAGGAGTAGGGCCGGGTGGGGAGTGCTGCCGTAAAGATACCTGAAAATGTAGAAGTGACTTTGGAACTGGGTAACAGGAAGAGGTTGGAACAGTCTGGAGGGTGCAGAAGAAGGCAGGAAAATGTGGCAAAGTTTGGAACTTCCTAGAGATTTAGAGGGCTCAGAAGACATGAGGTTGTGGGAAAGTTTGGAACTTCCTAGAGGCTCGTTGAATGGCTTTGACCAAATGCTGCTCCTCTCAGATGGAGATAAGGAACTTGTTGGGAACTGGAATAAAGGTGAATCTTGCTGTGTTTTAGCAAAGACGCTGGTGGCATTTTGTTCCTGCCCTAGAGATCTGTGGAGCTTTGAGAGAGATGAGTTAGGGTATCTGGAAGAAATTTCTAAGCAGCAAAGCATTCAAGAGGCAGCAGAGCATAAGTTTGGAAAATTTGCAGCCTGATGATGCTGTAGAAAAGAGAACTCCATTTTCTAGGGAGAAATTCAAGCAGGCTGTAGAAATCTGCATAAGTAATGAGGAGCCAAATGTTAATTACCAAGACAGTGGGGAATATGTCTCTGGGGCATATCAGAGAACTTCACAGCAGTCCCTCCCATCACAGGCCTGGAGGCCTAAGAGGGAAATATGGTTTCCTGGGCTGGCCCCAGGGCCTGACTTGCTCTATGCAGGCTCGGGACATGGTGCCCTGTGTCCCAGCTGCTTCAGCTCTGGCCTTGGCTAAAAGGTGCCAACATACAGCTCAGGCCACTGCTTCACAGGATATAAGCCCCAAGCCTTGGTGGCTTACATGTGGTGTTGGGCTTATGGGTGCACAGAAGTCAAGAATTGAGGTTTGAGAACCTCCACCTAGATTTCAGAGGATGTCTGGAAACACATGGATATCCAGGTAGAAGTTTGCTGCAGAGGCAGAACCCTCATGGAGAACTTCTGTTAAGGCAGTATAGAAGAGAAATGTGGGGTCAGAGACCCCATAGAGTCCCCACTGAGGCACTGCCTAGTGGAGCTGTGAGAAGAAGGCCACCATCCCCAAGACCCCAGAATAGTAGATTCACCAACAGCTTGTACCATGCACCTTCAAAAGCTGCAGACATTCAATCCCTGTCCATGAAAGCAGCCAGAAGTGGGGCTGTACCCTGAAAAACCACAGGAGCAGAGCTACCTAAGACCATGGGAGCCCATCTCTTGCATCAGCATGACCTTGGATGTGAGACAGTCAGATCACTTAGGAGCTTTAAGATTTGACTGCCCCATTGGATTTTGGCCTGTAGCCCCTTTGTTTTGATCAATCTCTCCCATTTGGAATGGATGCATTTACCCAATGCCTTTACCCACATTGTATCTAGAAAGTAACTAACTTGCTTTTGATATTATAGGCTCATGGTGGGAGGGACTTTCCTTGTCACAGATGAGAATTTGGGCTGTGGACTTCCGAGTTAATGCTGAAATGAGTTAAGACTTTGAGGAACTATTGGGAAGGCATGATTGATTTAGAAATGTGAGGACATGAGATTTGGGAGGGACCAGGGAGGAATTACATGGTTTGGCTATTTCCCCCACCCAAATCTCATCTTAAGTTGTAGCTCCTGTTATCCCCACATGTCAAGGAAGGGGGAGGGATTAGGTGGGAGGCAATTTAATCATGGAGGTGGGTTTTCCCCATGCTTTTCTCATTGATAGTGAATAAGTCTCATGACATCTGATGGTTTTTATAAAGGGCAGTTCCCCTATACAGGCTCTCTTGCCTGCTACCATGTAAGACATGACTTTGCTCCTCATTCACCTTCTGCCATGATTGTGAGGCCTCCCCAGTCATATGGAACTGTGTCCATTAAAACTTTTTCCTTTATAAATTACCTCATCTTGAGTATATCTTTTATAGCAGCATAAGAACAGACTAATACACCTGACTTTAAATTATACCACAAAGTTATAACAAAACAGCATGAACTGGCATTAACAGACTTATATACCAATGAATTAGAGAACTCAGAAATTCACTTATTTACAGCCAACTGATTTTGACAAAAGTACAAAGAACACTCACGGGGAAGAGGATAGTCTCTTCAATAAATAGTACTGGGACAAATGGATACATTTGCAGAAGAAAGAAATGAGACCCTTTATCTCACTACAAAAATTAACACAAAATGTATCAAAAACCTAAATATAAGACCCAAACTATAAAGCTACTAGAAAACATAGGGAAAACACTTCAGGACACTTGTCTGAAAAACATAAGACCTATAATGTACAGGCATCAAAAATACACAAATGGAATTATATAGAACTAAAGTGTTTCTGCACAGCAAAAGAAAGTGACAAGGTAACCTACAGAATGGAATAAAGTATTTGCAAACTATTCATCCAACAGGGAATTAATAAAATATACAAGAAACTCAACAGCACAAATCTAAAGACAATCTGAACAGGTATCTTCTCAAGAAGATATAAATGGCCAACAATATATTTCAACATCACTAATCTTGAGGTAAATACAAACCACAATGAAGCATCTTCTTACCATAGTTCAGATGGTTATCAAAAACACAAAAATGCTGGTAAGAATGTGAAGAAAAGGGAATTGTACACATTGGTGGGAATGTAAACGAGTACAGTCACCACAGGGAACAGTATGGAGGTTCCTCAAAGTTTAAAAATATAACTACCCTGTGATCAGTAATTCTACTGGGTAGTTACCCAAAGGAATTGAAATCATTACATCATAAGAGACATCTTCACCCCTATATGTATGGCAGCACTATTCCCAGTAGCCAAGATAGTCAAACTAGGTGTCCAACAGACGATAAGGCAAATGTGGATAAGAACAATGGAATATTACTCAGAAATTAAAATCCTATCATTCATGGCAACATGGATGGAACTAGAGGATATTAAGTGAAATAAGCCATGACCAGAAAGCAAAACACATGTTCTGACTGATACATGGAAGCTTAAAGTTGACCTCTTAAGTCAAAAGTAGAAACTCAATGGTATTTTGAGGCTGAGAAGAATAGGAAAGGGAAAAATAGGGAAAGATCTATTAAAGTATACACAATCACAGCTTGAAAGGAGGAATACATTCTAGTATTCTATACCACTAAAGATACTAAAAGGGTATTGAATGTTCCCAACACAAATGATGTTTCAGATGATTACCCTGATCTGGTCACTGTACATTATATGTACTGAAACATCACTGAACCCCATAAATATGTACAACATTGTCAATTAAAATGTATTTAAAAAACAATACTAATGGAAAAAATCAAAGGAAGACAGCAAGAGGAAGAAAGGAGCAAAAGATCTATGAAACAACCAGAAAATGTCAGTACTTACCTATTAATAACTACCTTGAACATAAGAGGACTAAATTCTCCATTTAAAAGGCAGAGTGGCTGAATAGATCTTTTAAAAACACTCCATGCTGCCTTTAATAACTCACTTGACCTGTAAGAACACCCATAGCATAAAAGTGAAGAAATGGAAAAAGATACTCCATGTGATTTGGATCTGTGTCCCCCCACAAATCTCATGTCGGATTGTAATGTTGGAGGTGGGGCCTGGTGGGAGGTGATTGGATCATGGGGGCAGTTTCTCATGGTTTAACACTATCCCTCTTGGTGCCATTGTTGTAATAGTAAAATCTCGTGAGATCTGGTTGTTTAAAAGTGTGTGGCACCACCCCACATGCCCCTTCCTCCTCCTCCTCTAGCCAGGGAAGATGTGCTTGCTTTCTCATCACCATCTGCCATAATTGTAAGTTTCCTGAGGCTTCCCCAGAAGCTGATGCCGCTATGCCTCCTGTACAACCTGTAGAATTGTGAGACAATAACACCTCTTTATAAACTACCTAGTCTCAGGTATTCCTTTACAGCAATGTGAGAACAGACTAATATACCATGCAACTGGAAACCAAAAGACAGCAGGAGTAGCTATACTTACCAGGCAAGCTAAAAGTCAGAAACTTTAAAATTAGACAAGTCATTCATTAATAAAGGGGTCAATTCATCAAGATATAACAAGTATAAATATGTATGAATCCAACTAGGAGCACATAAACATATAAAGCAGATATTAATAGAATTGAAGGGAGAGATAGACTATAAAATAGTAGGGAACTTTACCCTACTTTTAGCAACAGACTGATCATCCAGAGAGAAAAATCAGAAAACATCAGACTTCAACTATACTTTAGATGAACTAAGCCTAGCAAGACATACACAGAACACTTAATCCAAAAATGCATTTTTTTAAAAGCGCAAACAGAATTTTCTCAAAGACAGATTATATGGTAGGTTACAAAGCAAGTTCTAGAAACTTTAAGATGGGAGTATATGCTCAAGGCAACTTGAAGTTCCCAGGTTGCAGAAATTATAAAAGAAAAACCTTAAGATTGAAAATCATGGTAGGTATCTTTTCTGAGTACAATATTAAATTAGAAAATCAGAAAATTTACAAATATATACAAATTATACATGTTGCTGAGCAATCAATGGGTCAATGAAGCAATTAAAATTTAAATGCCTTGAGACAAAGTGGTACATAACATTCCTAAAGTTATCAGATGCAGAAAAAGCCATTCTGAGCGTTTATAGCAATAAATGCCTCTATCAAAGATGTCAAAAAACCTAACATTACACAAGGGACTAGAGCAAACTAAGCCCAAAGTTAGCAACAACATGAAATAAAGGTCATAGCAGAAGTAAACAAAATAGACTAGAAAAAGAATATCAATAAGAGTTTTTTCAAAAATAAGCCATTAGCTAAGACTCAGATTGAAAAATCAGTTCTTCTGAATTTCTGATAAATTCAGAGAATCATAAGAGCCTACTATGAACAATTATGTACCAAGTGGATCACCTAGAAAGTAGATAAACCCCTAGACACATACTGCCTACCCAGATTAAGTCATACAGAAATAAAGAATCTGAACATACCAATAATGAGTAAGACTGAATCAGTAGTAAGGTCTCCCACCAAAGAAAAGCCCAGGACCTGATGGATTTGCTGAATTCCACCAAATACTAAAAGAATGGTTACCAGTCCTTCCCCAACATTTCTAAAAATTCAAGTGAAGGTAATACTTCCAAACGCACTTTATGAAACCAGCATTACCCTGATGCCAAAGCTGACAAGGACACATTAGACTAACATCCCTGAAGAACATAATGCAAAAATCCTCAAAATACTAGCAATCAAATTCAAGAGCACATTAAAAGCATTCACAATCGAGTGGGGCTTATCACAGGGATGCAAGAGTGGTTCAGTATGTGTAAACTCATAAATGTGAAACCACATTAACAGAAGACAAAAACCACAAGACCATATCGGTAGACGCAGAAAAAGCATTTGACAAAACTGCCTTGTAATGAGGCATCTCAAACTAGGTACAGAAGAAATGAACCACAACACGATAAAGGTCATGCGACAAAGCCACAGCTGACATACTTTATGGTGAAAAGCTGAAAGCCTTTCCTCTAAGATCCTGGAGAAAGACAAGGGTGGCCTTTTGGATACCTCTATTTAACATAGTACTAGAAACCCTAGCCAGAACAACTAGGTAAAAAGAAAGTAAAACATTTCAATTAGAACAGAAGTTAAATTATCCCTGTATGCAGATGATCTGATATCATAGGTAGAAAATGCTGAACACATCACTAAAAACATATTAGAATCAATAAATGACTTCAGGAAAGTGGCAGGATACAAAATGAACTTACAAAAATTAGACATGTTTCTAACACTACTCAAAAAATCAGGAAGACCATCCCACTTACAACAGCTAAGAACAGCTAAGTACTCAAAATTAAGCAAGTAAGAACCTGTATGCTGAAAACTACAAGATATTGAAAGAAGTTAGATACAAACAAAAGAGACCTGAGTTCATATTGGAAGAATTCATACTATTAAAATGTCCATACCACTCAAAGCAATCCAGGGATTCAACATAATCCCCTTCAAAATTCCAATGTTATTCACAGAAATAAGACAATCCTAAAACAGGTATGGAACCATAGAAGTGTCTCCCACCACCACCATAGCCAAAGCAATTCTGAGCAAAGAGAACAAAGCTGGAGGCCTCTCACTACCTGTCCTGATTATTATAGTTTTGTAGTATGTTAAAGACAGCATGGTGCTGGCCTAAAAACAGACACATAGACCAATAGAACAGAGCCAGAGAACCTGGAAAAAACTTTCAAATTAGATTTATATTCAAATTAGATTTTGAATTAGATTTCTAATTCAAATTAGAACTTTCAAATTAGATTTATATTTATATTCAACTGATTTCTGACAAAGTTATCAAATATAAAATGGGTACAGGACAATCTCTTTAAGAAATGGTGTTTGACAACTGGATGCAGAAGGATGAAATAATACCCTTATGCCATGTACAAAAATTAACATGGATTACAGACTTAAATGTAAGACCTGAAACTACAAAACTATGAGAAGAAAACATAAGGAAAAATCTCCATGACATTGGTCTGGGAAATGATTTCTTGGATAGAATTCCAAAAATGCAACAAAAGCAAGAACAGACAAATTACATCAAATGAACTTACAGCAGAGGAAATGAGACAACCTATGGATTGAGAATATTTGCAAACACACTTCTGATAAGTGGCTAATATTCAAAACAAATGTACCCACTACATTATTATAAAAGAATGAATTCCCTCAAATTCAGATGTTGAAACTTAATGGCCAATGTGATAGCATTAAGAAGGTGCAGCCTTTAAGAGGTGATCAGTGCATAAGGGCTCCTCCTTCATAGATGGGATTAGGGACCTTATAAAAGAGGACTTATGCAGTGTTGGGTTATCTTGCCCTTCTGCCATGTGAAGACACAGGGTTGTTCCCTGTGTTAGTCCATTCTTGCACTGCTGCAAAAAAATACCTTAGAACTAAGTAACTTATAAAGAAGAGGTTTAACTGTCTCACAGTTCCACAGGCTGTACAGGAAGCATAATTGTGACATCTGCTTGGCTTCTGGGGAGCCCTCAGGAAACTTACAATCGCAGCAGAAGGCAAAGGGGAAGCAGGCTGTATTAGAGTTCTCTAGAGGGAGAGGGACAGGACTAACAAGATAGATATATGAGCGGGAGTTTATTAAGGAGTATTGACTCACACGATCACAAGGTGAAGTCCCACAATAGGCCATCTGCAAGCTAAAGAGCAAGGAAGCCAGTCTGAGTCCCAAAACCTCAAAAGTAGGAAAGCTGACAGCGCAGTCTTCAGTCTGTGGCTGAAGGCACGAGAGCCCCTAACAAACACTGGTGTAGGTCCAAGAGTCCCAAAGCTGAAGAACCTGGAGTCCAATGTTCTAAGGCAGGAAGCATCCAGCACGGGAGAAAGATGAGAGCCGGAAGACTCAGCCAGTCTAGCCCTTCCACGTTCCTCTGCCTGCTTTTATCCTAGCTGCACTGGCAGCTGATTAAGATGGTGCCCACTCAGGTTGAGGATGGGTCTGCCTCCCCCAGTTCACTGACTCAAATGTTAGTCTCCTGTGCCAGCACCCTCACAGATATACCCAGGAACAATATTTTGCATCCTTCAATCCAATCAAGTTGACTCTCAACATTAACATCACACAGGCACATCTTACATGGCTGGAGCAGGTGAAAGAGAGGGAGGGGGAAGGTGCTACACACTTTTAAACAACCAGATCTCATGATAAGTCATGTTACAGTACTAAGGGAGGATGGTGCTAAACTATTCATGAGAACTCAAACCCCATGATCCAATCCGCTCGCACCAAGGCCAAAGCTAGGACAATTGAGGAAAAGTACCTCAACATTGGCGATTACAATTTGACCTGAAATTTGGGTGGGAACACAAATCCAAACCATACCATCTCTACCACAGGATGTAGAAATGAGGTGCTATCATGAAGACAGACTGGGGTTCCTCACTAGACAGAGACTGCTGGTAACTTGATCGTGAACTTCATCTAGATCTAGTACTTGCAGCCTGCATAGCTGAGAAAACGTTGTTTATAAATTACCCAGTCTGTAGTGTTTTACAGGGCTGTGTTTCAGCAGTACAAATAAACTATGACAGTACCCTACTGATATAAGATGTTAATGGGGGAAACTATATGTAGATTTTGTGGGAACACCCTGTACCATCTTTGTAATAATTCTCTTAAGTAAAAAACTGTTCTAAAAAGGATAGCTGACCTGAGCCCATCCTTCTGTTTCTGAAAGGACTGTAAAATCCGTAACTTCATATAGCATACCCTGTTGGGAGTCAGATAGGTTTTGCTTTGTGTGTCTCATCTCCAGCTTTGGATTTTTTTTCAACATGCAGTTATATCTCTTCTTAAACTTCCCTTAGGCTTTCTGGGCCAATCTGTCTCAAACTGCAAATACCCATGAGTTTATATCCCCCCAGGCTGCCCGTAGCCAATGACTGATGGGTCCAGGAATATGGGTTCCCAGGTCTTTTGTCTCAGGTAAGAGTCTGAGTTTAACTACATTCCAGAGCTTCTCGGTGTAATCAGCAGAAGCCAGCCTCCACAGGACCTTATCTGAAATCTTACTTTTACTTGGATTCTTCCCCTTTCCCATCCTGTTTTCTACACTTCATTACCAATTTGCACACTTAAATGAGACATTTGCACACAAACCTTCATCACAGGGAACGTGATGGAAGAGAGAAAGGTAAACATGGTTCTAGGAAACAAATTCTAGGAAGGGAATTCAGGACCCAGATCACTCATTGAGCAGGTGGCAAAATGGACCCCATTAATAACGGTAAACAGTGTTGAATGCTCCTATTAAATGGTAACATTATAACTAAAGCTTTCATCCGTGGAAAACTGGGATGAGATAGACATAGATTTGCACGGACTTGTTTATTTTTGGCACTTAGAAGATGTAGGGGCAATGAAAAGGACCATAGTGGAAAAACGGAGAAACTGAACACAGAAAATGACAGACTCGAATCATCCAATGACAAATTTAAGATGTTGTGCAAATTTCAGAAAGCCATCATGACCACATCTTAAACATACTCCTTGTGGCAGGTGTAGACTATTGAAGACCAGGTCACACAATATTATGGATAATAGATCTTGAGAGAGAACTGAATTTGCTATCTGGGAAAGCTTCCTAGGCCAAAGTCAAGGTCTTTATGGGGAAAGAATGGTACCTTGAAACTTATGGTGAGAGCTTGTGGGTGGATGTGCATAATACTTCTTTAAAAATCCAGATACCCTCAGGCCTCCAGGCATGAAAAACTGGCCACTCACCCTACTAGAAGAAATTGGCCCTCATCCAGTTACTGGTGTCCAAATAGAAGTTCAACTGAGGCAGATACCTTGTCAACATAATACTTGCCTTCCACAATATATGCCCTACTTCTCCTGAACTCTAAACCAATATACTCTCTGCGCTTATGATAACCCAATGGGGGCAATGGTAAAAGAATAACAGAATTACTTACCAAAGAAAGCTGCAAGATCTGACCAAAACATTTTATCCAGAACTAGTATGCCTGGGAGTCAATCTTCAAGGCGCCATCCCAGATCCGGGTAAACTATGAAGCTGAGCAAGAATGAGGAGTAACATATAGAGCACCCTCCCAAGGCTTGGGATTTAATGTGTTGACCAAGCATTCTGGAGGACAGTCTAGTTCACTGCTGGGAGGGATTATATAAGCTTTGAGGGGGAGAAAAAGATATCTCGCATGGAATGAGGCAGAGACGCGAGAACTGTCTCAAAATTTTAAGGTAGTGATCAAAAGGCTTAGCCAAGAAGGCACAAAAGAATGGGTCTGCTATATTCAACTGGAAAACCCATTAACTGATTACAGTTCTCTAGTGAAAATAAAGAATACTGTTCTCAATTAAATGAAATGTCCCAGTGGGGAAACAACTGACATTGTTGAGAAACTCAGCATCACCAGGTGGAGGCTGATGCTGGGAGATGATATGACAGACCTGGGTCCCCTAGTGTCAGTAGGCTGGTGGTGGGATGACAGAACAGCAGAGGCTGGGAGAGACAGCAATCAACCACAGTAACAAGGCTTATATAATCACCATATTAGATAGCAAGGCCACAGTGACAAGCTAGGACCCAATTTACCCACAGGGGTCTTTGTTGATGGACAACAGACCATAGCATTCATAAGGGCAAGATATGTAGGTAGCCAACAAAGGAATTGTTTATTAGTGCGTATATATGTAAAATACACATGCATTAAGATAAAAAGGGAGCTTGGGCGGAGGCAAATAGAAAGTTGTGATCTCTCTCAATTCTTCAGAACTAAGCCAGCTCAGTCTGAGGACACCTCAGTGGAAGGAGGGACAAGTTCACCTTGAGGATGGATCTAGCAACGCCATGATACCCATAGTTAATGATCTAACTAAATCTGAATAAATCACTTGTTACGGTGATTTTCTCAGTCCTTTCCCCCAAAGGATTCTATGGTCATTTTATGAATAATTGCGCAATGGGAAGGAACATTTATTTATAAAGGTTTTGGATATAGATCTGAGCTGGCACAGTTCTTAGGGGTCTTAAAGTCCTTGCAGAGAAAACAAGGCATTACGAAGGTAAGATGACAAATAGAGTTCTGACCCAGCTCTGATAATAGATCCAAATGCGTCCAACAGTCTTCTTAGTCATTTCCCCAGTTTCCAAATGCGTAATCAAAATGGACGTAGTTAGCAGCTGACACAATGCTCACACTAGTTCTGACTAATAGAGAAGTAATTAAACTAGAAAATGCCCCATAGAGTATACAAAACTGACATTCCCTTTAGCCTGCATGGTCATAATCAAGTCGTCTTGTGGAATGGAAGAAATTAGTATGCATGTAGGGAGTTGGTGGGCCCATAATACCTCTGGTTAATTCCCCAGACTGGTCTGTAAAAAGACAGGTGAATCACCACTTTGAGGATGGACATTCTCAAAGTAAATGCTCTTGGACTACGGGGGTCTAAATCAGCTGGAAGTGCCTGGGAGTTTACATCTCCCCAGGGGGACCATTGCCAATGACAGACATGTGCTGGAAGTTGAGAACCCATATCACATTCTCCTGGACTGTTTTACTTCGGCCGTTGAGGATATTCAGCTCTGCAAATGGGATCTGAAAACAGCATTGCCCTAACTGCATGGCACATTTCAAGTTTTCACACTGGGGCCTCTCTCTTCTCAGAGTGGGAAAGAGAAGACTCACTCCCTTGTGAGTAAGACAGCGTTATCAGTTACATTTCAGAGGTGAGGAAACTGGGTGCAGGAAAACTAAACTAAGTAACTCAAAGTCACTGTGCTGGTGAATGTTGAGGTCAGAGTTGTTTCCTGAAATTATTTTCTTCCTCTTCTCTAGGGGGGGCGTATTTTCATAGTGATCGGTTAGCTATGGAGGAAGTATCTTGACACAATACAAAACTGTGCAGCCCAATAGTCTAATTTCCACTTCATTCGTATGGAGACAACTTGAACCTATCCCCTTATCTGTTAAACCACCCCTGGGTAGCTCTGCGTAAGTCATGTCAAACTTCTGTGTCTGTCTGTTCCCCTTTAAAATGAGGAAGACCTGAATAGCTTAGCTGTAAAGTATGTTGTTTTTCTATATTTTGTAACCTCTAGGATATCTTTTCATTTTCAAAAGGAATTAACAGGAACATTTCTAACCTCAAGACTCTTCCAGGAAAATAAGTTTCATCTATTTCACATCTTCATCTGTCCATTATTTATGATGTATTCATTTGTTTTCTAAATAGCAGGGCAAGATAAAAGTCAAATGAGAGAAAGTGGTTAAGGAGTGTATTTAAACACACATGCACATATACACAAACATACACATAACAGTAACAAGAAATTTGAAATTGCCATATGACTTCAAGTGAAACCTATTTTTGGATTTACTACCACATCCCCCTGTTCATTAATGGGTAGGAAATATGAAGATCCTGACACAAGTTCGCAGGCATATCATGCATGAGTCTTCAGGTTTAAGAGCTATTTTGAAAATAGTACCATAAAATGCAGCATTTAAAATACCTATAAGGAAAAAGAATAATTATTCCTCCGGTGGTAAAATGGGAGGGAATTTGGAAGGATGTTTAACATCCCCCAGTCCTCATTCCTAAGCTGAGATTTTTCAGCACATAAGACTACTTATTTATAATGTACACCCTGTCTGCTTCCAGAAAGAGTCAGAACAGTCTTTTCCTTGTCCTGCATTTTGAGCATATGCTGGTAACTAGTTTGGGCTTGACACTTACTTTCAACTGAACTCTGCAGTGAGCCACTCTGAGCAGATGTGGCGTTGCCCTGGCTTCACTCATCTTGGTTGAGCACCATTCCTCTGGCTCACTTGCATCTTCTAAACTACCTTCCAGGCCCAGGGCACTGAATCTTTCCTAAAGTGCCTGCCTATGAATCTGGATGAAAGGAAAGCACTTGTACTCAAACGCAGGTCTGCCTCATTACCCACTTATTATATTGGACACATTGTTGTGCCTTCTTATCCCTCACTCCATGTTACCCTGAAGATCGAGTCTGCTTGGGAATTCCAGAATACTTAGAAATGTCCCTTTATTATCAGTTTTTTATTGCAAATGCTTGTGAATAGTGCTTTCAAATGTGCAAATTTTACATGCAATGATGTTGAGGTTCAGAACCTTTTAAATAACTAGTTCATCCCTTAGTAAAATAATTAAAAATATATGAACAATGTGATGAGATATTTTCTTTATTTCACTAAGAATCTGGTAGGGTTTTAGAATTAACATTCTGATCAATCATTTTGCAAAAACTGTAGGCTGTCAGGAGGTAGAAGAGGAACTGGAGGAGGAGCAGGACAGGAAAATGAGCTGCAATTTCCTCATTTTCGTAGGATTGAAGGACAAAATCTTGCTTGCCTCATTGCAGTTTTATAAAGACCAAAGGAAGTAACTCATGAGTCAGATTTATGATTGGTAAAATTTTACAGTTAAATTGATTATTAGCTAACAGCCATTCACACATGTGCAATTTTCAGATGCTGGTTTTCAATTGCACCTCTCATTAGCTAAACAATTTACTTCAGCTTTGAGTTCAGTTTCCTCATAGATCAAAGGGGGGATTATGTGCCTATCTCACAAGTAACTTATAAATACATAACTATAACATTAGTTCCTAAAGTGTAACCATAGGTTATAAATACATAACTATAATAAACCATTGAGTTTCTAAAGTGTAACCATAGGTTATAATGATGGGCATATGATTCTACATGATATGCACTCTAAGGACATTGGACAAACCTCTTTCAGATTGGGTTATCCATGAAGCAGACTCTTGGGTGGAGTTTCATATATGAAATCCTTATTAGAAACCATTCTGAGGGTTTGGCACCTCTAGAAAAGAAGGAAGCAAGAGAACAGGTAGAGAAAGAAATCACGAAATTACTGAGTAATGTGAAAGCCTCTTAGTGCATTTACTGACACCTAGGCAACTTAGAGTTCAGGGGCTGAGGTGGAACAAGGGAAGGGGAAAACTATTTTTCATGCAAATTCAGCGAACAGCTGTTTGACAATTCTGATGGGCCCATCTTCATAGAAGAAATTTAGAAAACGAAGGTCAGTAGGTATACTGGTCAATTTTTACACTGCTATAAAGATATTACCTGAGACTGGGCAATTTATAAACAAAACAGGTTTAATTGACTCATAGTTCTGCATGGCTGGGGAGGCCTCAGGAAACTTACACTCACAGTGGAAGAAGAAGCAGACACCTTCACAAGGTGGCAGGAGAAACTGCCACTTTTAAACCATCAGATCTCATGAGAACTCCCTATCACAAAAACAGCATGAGGAGAACAGCCCCCCTGATCAAGTTACCTCCCACCAGGTCCCTCCCTCAACACATGGGGATTATGACTCAAGATATGGTTTGGCTCTCTGTCCCCAACCAAATC
Source organism: Macaca nemestrina (assembly GCF_043159975.1). Lineage (NCBI taxonomy): Eukaryota > Metazoa > Chordata > Mammalia > Primates > Cercopithecidae > Macaca > Macaca nemestrina. The sequence goes on along the minus strand of NC_092132.1, from coordinate 6,175,565 downwards.
TTAGTAGGATAAAATACAGCCTCCACCATGGGAACTAATGTTGGGCCCACAACTAATAATCATTGTTTCCTTCCTCCACTATTCATTCTAGACCTTCTTTGTTTTCACCTGGTACCTCTGCTCATCTTGGTGGCTCACCTGGTAGTGACCCAAACTCTCATCCCTGGGGGATTTGAATTGGCTTGCTGCACTTGTCCATTGTATTAGTACATTTTCTCATGCTGCTGATAAAGACATAACCAAGACTGGATAATTTATACAAGAAAAAGGGTTTAATAGACTTACAGATCCACATGTCTGGGGAAGCCTCAATCATGGTGGATGGCAAGGAAGAGCAAGTCACATCTTACATGGATGGCAGCAGGCAAAAAGAGGAAACCTCGCCTTATAGAACTATCAAATCTCATGAGACTTATTCACTATCCTGAGAACAGCATGGGAAAGACCTGCCCCCATGATTCAATTACCTCCCACAGGGTCCCTCCCACAACATGTGGAAATTCAAGATGAGATTTGAGGGGGACACAGCCAAACCATATCATCCATTTACCATCACAATTCAGCAAAGGGAGCTCCAAGAGGTAGCCAAATGGATTACTCAGGTGCTAACCATATTTCTGCCTGCTACTTTTGCATGGCAGCAACCCTACGTCCTCCTGATAATGATCAAGACTACTCCTACTACAATAGTCACTTTCCTTGCTTGCCAGTCCCTGGACATAAGCAGCCTGCAGTTCCCAGAGGGAAGCTATAGCTTATAGTTAAACAGAACACTTACTATACCTGTTAGTGAAATTACTTTCCACTGGGGATCAGAACATCTAATCCTGCAAAGCCCAGAGTTACAGGGTCAGGAGGCAAATTTTCCAAGTGGGTCACTTGGAGTTGTGTGAGGCCCTGCTGGCTTCTGCCTCTTTATTTCAGGACCTACATACTTTTTCCTAATGAGAAGATAGCACCGTAATGTCCGTGATTACCTCCTGCATTCTGGAGGATGGTGCTGAATTTTCTTAAAATACTGCCTCTCAGCTAAGGTTTTAGCTGTGCCTGCAGTTTGCTGGTGATCATAAGATATATATGTCATGTAACATACTGTTGTAACAGTATATAACTTAACAGTCTGTTGTATGACTTGGTGATCATAAGATAACAGTATGTTATGACTTCTATGTCTTATGATCACAAGTTCTCATGTTACATGAAATGGGTACCCTGATCTAATGAGATGTATTATGTAGGACCACAGGCCAGGGGATAAAATATTCAATAAGACCTTGGGTAGGAATTCTGGCTAAAACACATAGAAAAAGCAAACCCATACTCAGAATATGTCTTCCATCAGAATAGATAACTGTCTTTTTTATAATGGAAGGAGCCCAATATACTCAATTTAGCTCCAAGTCCGATCTCCTTGAGTAAATAATCCACTTCAGGGGCTATATTTTAGTCTCTGTAGGGCAGTTGAGGTTCAGAATAGTTAATCTTGGTAAATGACAGACCAGGCTCTTTGCTCCTGTCACCATGGTCATTTGAATCATGTTTTGAAGAGTGTCAACAATTTAGGTAACCAATGACAGCATGGTTATATCAACTGGGCAAGTTGTTTTGTCTAATTGGTTAGCACCTTATCTGTAATGTATAATCTCTGGTTGAGGTAGCAAATGATACCAAGTACTTGAGGCCACTCTTGCATAGCTATAAAGGAATATCTGAGACTAATTTATAAATAAGAGGCTTAATTGGTTCTGCAGACTGTACAGAGAACATGGCACAGCATCTCCTTTGTTTCATTGGAGGCCTCAGGGAGCTTTTACTCATGGCAGAAGGTAAAGTGGAAGCTTGCATGTCACATGGTGAATGCAGGAGCAAAAGAACAAGTATTGCGGGGAGGGTGCCACACATTTCTAAACAACCAGATCTCTCAAATGCATGAGGACAGCACCAGGCCATGAGGCGTTCGGCCCCATGACTCAATACCTCCCCCCAGACCCCACTTCCAATGCTGGGGATTACAATTCAACAGGGGATTTGGTGGAGATATATATTCAAACTGTCACCAAGATATCTTTCCTACTACTAGCTACTCACATATGTAAAATCCTCATACCTCTTTCAGTATTTTTTATCTATAATCTTCCAGTGTTTGTCCTTCCATGTCTCTGAGCAGCTGGCCATGTCAGCTGTGAGTGCACATGAATCATAGTTATCACCTTGGACTTTACACAAGAGGATAACTAGGTGCAGCCTATGAAGCTCTGCCCATTTGGAGGACTGACTTCTTCCTGGGTGAGGGAGGAGGATTAGATGAAGGTAAGGAAAAGAGTGAGACGGCTGAGGACAAAAATAATGCCTCAGCAGTGAAGCTATTCTGTATGATACTATAATGCTGGGTGCATATCATTATGATGGGTACAGGCAAATTCACAGGATGCACAACACCAAGACTGGATCCTTATGTAAACTGCAGACTTTGGATCCATCAGTTGTAACAAATGTACCCTTTTGCTAGGGGTGCTGGTAGAGAAAAGGTGGTGCGTGTGTAGGAGCAGAGTGTGTGTGAAGTCTCTGTACCTTTCACTCCATTTTGCTGTGGATCTAAAACTTCTCTAAAAAGTAAAGTCTATTTTTAAATCTCCATAAAACCTTTTTAAATGAAAAACGAAAAGCCTCGTATTTGTACTTCCAACCACCAGAAACTTTCAGTTTCTCAAACCTACCTCTTCTACCCTCAGACTCTCTGCATGCCTGTTCTGATTGCTGTGATTACTTTTTTCCTCTGTTCTTTGTTCCACTTGATCATTTTGTTCCTTCGGAACTGAGCTTAAATGTTATTTTCCTGGGAAAGCCCTTCCCTTGTCCCTGCCCTGTTATTTTTCAGAAAACTACCACCATCTGTTCTTTTTACAGAATGTTACAATTTATTTCCTGTTCCTGTTTGTCAACCTGAAGATGTAGACCACGCCTTTGTTATTCACTATTGTGTCCCCAGTGCGTAGCACAGGGCTCTCAGAGTAGATATGCACTTCTATAGGGTTCTCCAGAGAAACAACCAATAGGATGAAATATATATGTAATGGTATTGGCTTATGTTTGTGGAGTTGAGAAGTCCCATAATCTGCCACGTGCAACTCCAAGACCCAAGAAAGCCAGTGATGTAGTTTGAAGGCCTGAGGGCTGGAGAGCCAATAGGGTATATATTCTGGTCTGAGTCTGAAGGTATGAGAGCCAGGAGCACCGAGGGCCTGACATCTATGTCTTGGCTAAAGAGATCAGGCAGCAAGGGTAAATCCAAACATCCTCCACATTTTTGTTGTATTCAAGCCCTCAGCAGATTGAGGAAGGTGCATTGGGGACGATGATCTGCTTTACTCTGTCCACCAAATCAAATGCTAATCTCTTCCAGAAAAATACTCGCTGAAAAAACCAGAAATAATGTTTGATCAAATATGTGGGCATCCCAAGGCCCGGTCAAGTTGATACACAAAATTAACCATCACAACACTGATTTCTAATTTGTTAGATAAAAGAACAATAATTATACTACTTGATCTCATTTTTATTTTATGAAAACTTTATACCTTTAAACATCCAAGATTCAACAATGATTATCAATATTTTGTCACATTTGCTTCATGCCCCCCATTTATTCCTTTCGTTTCTTGTTTCATTTAAGTATTTTCAAGCAAATTCAAAACATCATGTCACTTATCTCTACAAGCATCAGCATTGAACTCTAAAAAAAATTAGGATTTTCTGCATGTGCAATATGTGATATAATCACTTATAAAATTATAATGACTACATGTTTTTGTCAAGTGTTGGTGAGGATGTGCAAAAGAACTCTTGCACATTAACGGTAATTATTACAAGCATCATGGAAAACAGTAGCTCCTCAAAAAACTAAAAATATAACTGTAACACGATCCAGCAATCTCACTTCTGGGTATATATCCAAAGAAATTAAAATCAGTATCTCAAAAGAATATCTGTACTCCTATACTAATCGCAGCACTGCTCACAATAGCTGCTGTGTGAAGTCAACCTCTAAGTGTCCATCAATGAATGAAGAAAATATGGTGTGTGTGTATACACACACACACACACACACACACACCATATTGGAATATTCAGCTATATAAACAATTCTGTTATTTGCAATAACGTGGATGGAACTGGAAGTCACTATGTTAAGTGAAATAAGCCAGACACAAATCCTGTATAATCTCACTTATATGTGAAATCTAAAAGTTAAACTTGTCAGTAGAAAGTAAAATGGTTACCAGAGGCTGGGAGCATGGGGCAAGGAGGGAAGGAGGAACTGCTGATCAAAGAGCACAAAGTTTCAGATAGAGGGGTGATAAGTTTTGATTTATTGCAGAGCAGGGTGTTATAGCCAATAATGTGTATTTCCAAATAGCTAAGAATACATTTCCAACAAATGCGAATGAGGGGATGTATATGATAATTAGCTGGATTTAACCATTCTCCGTTACATAGGTCCAAATACATTGTACCCTGTGCATTTTTACAATGACTTATCAATTTAAAATATTAATTTTAAAGCTACATTTTATATTTCTTTAAATCAGGAACCAAACATCCACGTAACATTCAGTCTAGAGCAATCCAGCAACCCATCCCAATGTTTATGCTACAGACTTGTAGAAGCAAGGCTAACTGTTCTGTGATAGGTCTCACATTCTGTTAGTCTATTTGATCCTGCATGCTGTCATTGATCATCTTGTCATAATCTCTCCACGTATTTCTTGTAAAAGTCAGGGGGTTAGCAAACTTTCTCTAAATGGCCAGATAGTAAATGTATCAAGCTTTGGAGGCCACATATGGTCTCTGAAACATACTCTAATTTTACTCACAATCCTATAAAATGTAAAAACAATTCTTACCGTACAGGCCATAGAAACACAGACCATAGTCAGAATTTGGCCAACAGGCTATAGTTTGCTGAACTCTGCCTCTCTAGGGTTTCATTGCATTGCGGTTTAACTTTCTTGCATATAGACTTGATAAGTGGTCCTAGGTGCTTCACTTGCTAACATACCATGAAGCACGTACTGTCTAATAATTACACTGAGGAGTTCAGCTGGGGCTGCCTGATTCTTCAATGTAAAATTTCTTAATGTACCATCTACAATGTAACAATGTAACAATGTTCAAAAGGTGACTTATTGCTTGATTCAATTGTTTGATTCTACCTTTCCTTTAGAACGTATTTGAAATCTTCATAAAATATGTTTGCTCATCAACTAGGGCTATTTGGTTACTCTGAAACACCATTTATTCAGGAATAGTAGAAAGTATGCTTCATTTTTTTTTTTAACTTTTAATGCCTGAGAATCTAATGATTCCTAATGGGTTGGTATTTGTTTTTGATTGGTTTTATGTCTTTGCATTTTTGTGTGTATATCATTATGAATTAATAATTATTGGGGGTTTTGTAGTTGATAATCACAAACTTTAAAAATTACATCTTTGTACAAAGGGAAGCTCCTTCGTGTTGACAGTATACCCTTTGACATGGCCAATTGTTCTGTGATAGCTTCCTTGAATTCTGGTACCAACTCCTTCAGGCTCAACTGGAATATTTCCTACTCCAGGCCAGCAATCATGTTTACTTCCAAGAATTTCTGATTCTCCTTATGGGGAATGATTTGAGGAGACTACCATTTGGAGGGGAATGATAGAAAGGAGAAAAGACAGTAGTCATTAAGTGAAATAAAAAGGGACCTGAATCAGTGATGAAGTCTGAGGCCAACATTATATACAACGTGCCACACTTAAAAGTCCTAAAACTCCAGTTTGTATGAAATTTAACCACATCACAGTACAAACAGAACTTTGCCTGCATAAAAACTCAGGTTCTTATCAGTCGTAAGATGTTAGAAGCAATGATTCCATAGCAATCTTGTAACCCAACTTGCTTCCTTTAGAAAAGAGAAAGCTGAGGCTCAGAGATGGGGGCAGGGACTACTCTGCTGGGGTTGACTGTTGGCCAAATGGACTCTAATACTCAGGTCTCCTGACCCAGATTTTGCTGTCATTTCTATTCTACACCGTACACTCTGCTATATTTATTTCCTTTGCCTTTAGCCTCACATGACATCACTCTCATTTTTCTGTTTTAATCTGTATCCATCCTCCTCTTCCTCTCCTGCCCTTCTGTACACTTATTTGACTTCTTGATCTGGCTATTTAACATTCCATAATGAGCTGTTGTGTGCCAGGCACTGTGATGGGCACTGGAGATGCAATTCATGAGACAGTTGAGGCTTTTGCAAAGTTTCCTGTGCCAGGGAAGCCTGCATGAGGATGGGGCATGAGAGCAGCTCTTTCCTGGGGGAAAGATATATGCTAACAACACATCTTGCTCTTTCCTTTGCACAGAAAAGCATGTCTTGTCCCTTACTCTGCTTTCCCAGGTCTCATCCCATCCTGCATAAATGATTGCTGCACCCATCAATCTCCCTGCTGTGGTGACTGTATCATGGTCAGGTTCCAGCCATACTTCCACAGAAATTAGCAGCTCCACTTTGCCTACAGGATCAAGTTTAAACCCTCCAGCCTGGCCTTGAGGGTCCTCTCGAGGCCAGCATGCACCCCTCCATGCATAGAGTGAATGACTATGTCTCTTATACATGCCCTGGTTAGTGGATGAGCCTGCAGCTTCAGAGGGTGGCCTCTATCTAAATGTTCATTCCAGGCTTTGTCACTGCAGATGTGAATTGCAATTAAGTGCAACACACTCTGTGGACCCTGTGTCTCAGCCCTTCTCTTGCCCCTCGGTAGCTGGTCAGTTCCCCAAAATCTGCTCGCTCCAGAGCGTGAGTCTCAAACACCTTCCCTATGCCACATGTCCCACATCTGTGCAATCAACTCAGACTTCTTTGTGCCTGAATCTTCAGTTATGCCAAACAATACTTAAAGGACCCTCTTGTAAACCCTCTGTAAAGGATGTACAGAAACTATATATAATAGTTATGTGTAAATACTTCCTAGTTATAACTAGTACAAGTGGCAAATCTCACTGAAAAGAAACTCAAATCCAATAAAATAAGTGTTTGGCTTCTTAACCATAGTAAAAAGAAAAAAACAAACACTATCACTGGTGGGGATGGGGTAAAATTCTCTCTGACTCTTAATTGTAATGAACACTTTGGAAAGTGATTTGGCAATGTGCTTTCAGAGCCACAGAAATACTCATATATTTGAGCCAATAACTCACTTCTGGGAACTGAGCCCAAGGATGTAATTCTATATCTGAGAAACAAAAGCAACCTCTATGCATAAATATATTCCCTGAAGCATTATTGTTAATAGGAAAAAAAGCTAGAAAGAGCCTTAAAAGGGAAGTGGATATATAAATTATCATGGATGCAATCAATGGACTCTGGCTACTGTTTCTAAACAAGTTAGGAAAACTCTAGAGCAACAAGGAAAAATATAATACCCATGGACGAAGCAGAAAAAAAAAAAAAACAGGATAGAAAATTAAACATATAGCACTTTGGGAGGCCAAGGCAGGTGGATCGCCTGAGCTCAGGAGTTCGAGACCAGCCTGGGCAACATGACGAGACCCCATCTCTACTAAAAATAGAGAGACCCAGGCAGATGTCAACAGGCCAGGCTCTTGGTGCGCTCAATCTGCGGCAGGGCTGTGGAGGAATCTGCTATGGTGCACTCCCTCCCCCACAGTGTCCTAGCTCTTCTGCTTCCTTTATGGGAAGAGGAGGGGGATATTAAAGGACAAAGGGACTGTTCAGGCCTGCCTATTGGCTTCAAGAGATGGTGCCTGCATCTCTGGGACCTTCAAGTTCTCGTATCACTGAGTACAGTTCTGCTCCAGCTTAAACACCTTTGTCAATAGCCAAATGCAGCACAAGGATCAGAGACAAAGAGGAATTAACACTCAGTGGGCAGCTTCCCTGCCTGATATGGTTTGGCTGGGTCCCCACCCAAATCTCACCTTGAGTTGTATTTTCTAGAATTCCCACGTATTGTGGGAGGAACCCAGGGGGATGGGGGAAGTAAATGAATCATGAGGGCTGGTCTTTCCCATGCTATTATCATGATAGTGAATAAGTTTCATGAGAGTCGATGGGTTTATCGGAGCTTTCTGCTTTTGCTTCTTCCTCGTTTTCTCTTGCCGCTGCCATGTAAGAAGTGCCTTTTGCCTCCCGCCTTGATTATGAGGCCTCCCCAGCCATGTGGAACTATAAGTCCAATTAAACCTTTTTCTTCCCAGTCTCAGATATGTCTTTATCAGTGGCATGAAAGCAGTTTAACACACTGCCCTCGATATGCTGCACCACAGGCCACATTTTCTGCTCACAGCCTCAGTGTCGGCAACACTCTCCCCAGGCTTTCACAGCAGGTGAAGGGAGCTTGGAGAGTTGAGTTGGAGGGTTATCCAAGTATGTGTTCATTCATTTATTCAGCCATTCAATAATACCTATTAAGTATTGTATTGGTCATTTGGGGCAGCTTAGCTCAAAAGCCCTGGGCTTTGTCATCAAATCCTTCTTCATCCAAATTCAGGCCCAGCCCCTCTTACTAGCTATAATGCCTGTGTGGAAGTTCCTTAATCTTCCTAAGCCCTGGGTAATTGAGGTTGATAATGTCTTACCCAGACAATCCTTATGATATTCAAGTGAGACAAGAGTGACAAATTATCTCACACTGGGCACATATTAATGGCACAGTAAATGAGGCTGGATGGTTTGTTTTGTTTTTTTGTTTTTGGTTTTTTTTTTTTGAGACGGAGTCTCACTCTGTCGCCCAGGCTGGAGTGCGGTGGCCGGATCTCAGCTCACTGCAAGCTCCGCCTCCCGGGTTCACGCCATTCTCCTGCCTCAGCCTCCCGAGTAGCTGGGACTACAGGTGCCGCCACTGCGCCCAGCTAATGTTTTGTATTTTTAGTAGAGACGGGGTTTCACCGTGTTGGCCAGGATGGTCTCGATCTCCTGACCTCGTGATCCGCCCGTCTCGGCCTCCCAAAGTGCTGGGATTACAGGCTTGAGCCACCGCGCCCGGCCAGAGGCTGGATGTTCTAACTTGATCACATGTAAGTTTGCACAGGTTCTTGGTGTAAATACCCCTCAAAACCTGTGTTTGGGAAACATTGCAGGAGGTGGGAACTGTGCTGAAGCTCAGAATTTTTACTACCAATTATCCCTGGAAGAACGTCCTGCATTAGAAAATCTTTCATAGATCTGAAAGTAGGGCATGATACCAAGTCCACAGTAGACGAAAAGGACCTGGGGTTAGAGTCCAGCCACAAAACAAAACAAAAAAACTGAGTGGAGACTCAGGGGGAGGCGAGTGATGGGCTGTTAGAGAATCTCAAAGACCAGAATCTGATGGGGTTGGGGGCATAGAAGTTTATCAGTTTATGCATAACAAACTGCCCCAAAAGTTAGAGGCTTAAAATAATAGCTCATTCTCATCCCACTTTCCGTGGGTTGCCTTGTCAGTTCCTCCAACCTTGCCTAGACTTGCGCATTCAGCTGGAAGGTCAGAGGTGAGCTGGATTCAACTGGACAAGGGTGGCTGGGCCTCTGTCACCCTGTGATCCATCACCCTTAAGAAGTCAGACCAGGCTTCTCTGTGGAGTAATGGCAACATTCTAAGAAGGCCAAGTAGAACATGAAAGACCTTCTGAGGCCTGTGTTGCTTCTAACACTATCAGAAGAACAAATGAAAAGGCCAGCCCAGATTCAAGGAGTGGGAGACTAGACTCTACCGCTCCATGGAAAGAATTTATGGTGTGTTTCATCTCCTATGGAGACCAGGAGTATGGATGACATAGAGGAGAAATGAGTCAGGAGCACAACCTTGGTTGGGGCTGCTGGAGGAAGCATTTGTGTTGATGTGCAAGTGTGTGCAGTTGCTAATCTGACCTTGAACATCTTCCCCAACTTGTTTCCCCTTGCTCTGGTCACCCACATTTTCCAGCCACCAATGATTAGTTGTAGTTCCTCCAAATTGCTCTGTGGTCTGTGCCCCGATTTGCCTGGAATATGACCTGTCCCCTTTCTACCCCTACGTGAATTGGCCGGTGTATTAATTTTCCATGGCTTCTTTAATACATTGCCACAAACGTAGTGGCTTAAGACAACAAAGCTCTAAGGGTCAGAAGTCCTAACTCAGTTTTATGTGAGTAAAATTGAGCCATCAACAGAGCCATACTCTTTCCAGAGGTTCCAGAGGAGAGCTCACTGTTCCAGTTTCTGGTAGCTCCAGACATTGCTTTGCTGGTAGCCGCATCACTGAGTCACTCCAATCTCTGTTCCATTTTTACATCACCTTCTCTTCTGTCCGTATCAAATCTTCTGCCTCTCTCTTATAAGGACACTTGTAATTAGATTTAGGACCCTAGCTAATCAAGGACAATCTCCTCAACTCTAGATTAACTTAATCCCATCTGCAGCGCCCCTTCTTCCATATTGAGCAACCTTTACAAGTCCCGGGAATTACGGCCTGGTATTTTGGGAGACCTACTACCCCTGGGGTGTCTCAGATATTTATAATGTCTGATTTCATCCTGTCTTCTCTGAAATGTCCGCTGGCCACAGCCTGTTCCTTGCCAGCAGAGCTTCTCAACCACATACCCCTGATCCCTGCATTTATCAGGTTGGATTAAGATTGCTTTTAGACATGTCTTTGTTCAAATTGAGCTCCTGAGAGCAAGGATTATGCCGCTCTACCTCCACCTCCCCAGTGTCTACCATGGCCCTTGAAGATAGGAAAGGACTTTCAGATGAGTGCGACATTGTTGGAGTGGGGTTTGGAGGTGAGGGGTAAGGGAAGCCTCCATTTCTTGCACAAAGCACATCACATTTATCCCCCAGCACAGGCCACCAGGGTTTAAGTCAATTCTTATGAATCTGATGTGAGCTCTACAAATGCACATTTCTACTGTGTCTGAGATCCATCCTGCTTAAAATACTTAACTAGGGCTCCAGAAAGCAACTTCCTAGGTTAAGACCCAGGCAAAGAGTTATCCAGTGTGATTTGGTGTTTGAGTAGCATGTCTGCAGGGTAATTGAGGCCCAGTGTGGAGAGCTGGACCCTGGGGTATTAAAGATTTCAAACTGAGGAATCTGTATATGAATGTGCTTCTGCCTTCCTTATACACATTTGGCAAACACACAGATGAGAGGCCTGACCACAGAATAGCATGGCTGGTTGCTTTGCTTTAACTTAGCCATGCGTGTTAGTCCACTTGCATTGCTAAAGAGGAATACCTGAGGTTGGGTAACTTACAAAGAGAGGTTTAATGGGCTCACAGTTGTGCAGGCTGTGCAAGAAGCATAGTGCTGGCTTCTGCTTCTAGTGAGGCCTCGGGAAGCTTCCACTTATGGTGGAAGGCAAAGGGGGAGCAGGCATGTCACCTGGCAAAAGAGAGGGAGCAAGAAAAAAGGAGGGAGGTTCCAGGCTCTTTAAACCACCAACTCTTGTGAAGTAACAGAACAAAAACTCACGACTTCAAGGAGAGCGCCAAGCCATTCATGAGGGATCTGCTCCCCTGAACAAAATACCTCCCACCAGGCCCCATCTCCAACACTGGGGATTCCATTTCAGCATGAGATTTGGAAGGGACACACATCCAGACTATATCACCACCACCTAAATTCCTGTTTTGGGGATACCACTGTGTATGTGGAAGCCCATGCCAGGCAGGTGCTCTGCTTGATTCTCCTACCACATACACACCACAAGGGGCAGGGGAATACCATTCCTGCTTCCTAGAGAGCTGACCAGTTACATCAGATTTTCTATGTGTTCCTTGAGCTTCCCACAACAGACTCACCTGGAGTGCTGGCTAACATGCAGACTCCCAAACCACGCAGCTAACACCACTTTGGGCTCTCTGAAGGGCGGGCCCCAGGAAGGTGCATTCGAACACATTCTTGGTATGCTCATGCTCCCTGCAGTCTGGGTCTAGCACAGCAATGCAATGTGTTTGCCAAAGAGAGGATCCCTGGAGGGTAGTTCCGTAAAAGGGCTTCTAAAAGGATGCAGTTTTCTGTCTGCTATGAATGCTATGTCTCTCCCAGGACTCCTCCTTAGACTGTCTTCCCCAGAGAAGCCCCTTTACTTCAGAACTGCCGACAGGTCTGGTGGCTCTTAGAAGCCCAGATGGTCATTCAGGACTCAGTAACCAAGGTCAATTTGAGAAAAAGATTAACAATGGGTATGGGGGCGGGCAGAGATGAGGGATACCAGTGAAAGAATGCTATTGGTGAGCAAATATGCAGCTAGCCTTCCCACCACGTCCTACCCTGGTCTCTCCATCCCTGCCCCAACGCCCCTCAACCCCTACATGTCAGAGCCCATGTCATCTCTTGCCTGGGAATTCACACCAGGTTTGCCTGTCTCAAGTAGCCAAAGACTTGTCTCTGAGCCACAGTGGGATACATGTACTGTTTGCTATTTCTTCTTGTCCCCTGCCCACCTCAGCCTTCCTGTTGTGCTGGGTACCTGCTGGACTTGGTCTCTGCATCCTCTAATCCTGTTACTCACCTTTTCCTGGGGCAGAGTTGACCATAGAGGAAATTGTGACCAAGGATCCAAGTAGAATACAGCAGGCCTTGGGATCCCATCGGCTGCTCAGAAGCTTCTCTGGGGCCACTGATTACTGTAACCTTTCACGAAAGCTACCTGGCTTACCTATTAAAAGTGCTGAACAGGTTCTCTGCTTTTGGAAAAGTAAGATTACATAAAGATGCATGCATGGGTGTGCACACAAGTCTGTTTTAGGGTTTGCTTGTTTGCCCTGTATTGAGACCTCTGTTAGATCCAACCCATTCTCTTTATCTGTACTAACTTGAAAGGATGGCAGTGATCTGCTAAATGCAAAAAACAATTTGCAGAGTAACTTGTAGATAGGCAGCTCTTGTTTCCAAAGACATAGAAAAACTCACATGCAGGCAATGAGACGTGCCCACAGTTTTCTGAGGTAGGATAGGACTCATGGTCCTCACTCACTGCCCACTTGAAGTAGGTTCTCCGTGGGATTCATCTGATGGCCAAAGCTGCCCAGATGACTGTCAAAGGCAGGCCATTCTCAGAAATGCTGACCTCCAGGCTGAACTAGCTGAGCAGCCTCAGTTCTCCGGCTCTCCTGGCAACCTCTGCACAAAATGAGCTGAGACCACAGCCGCACGGGGCCCAGGTAACCTATGCGGGACACACCTGCTCTGTTGCAGAGTCCCATGGCCATCAGTGGTCTGAAAGTCTCAAGAAACCCTCAGCCCTGAAAGAATGTGAGGAACGGTGATCAGCGCCCGGACCTGCCCTACCAGGGTTTTCTGCAAGCCCTGGATCTGAGCTTCTCAGCAGGTGTTTTCTCTGCTGACACTCGCCCTTGTTGTCAGAGGTTGCCAAGCCCAAAAGGAGAGGCCAGGGGAGCACAGGTTCACAGTCACACATTTCATTCAAACTCCACTCTCTCCAGGTATTCACTGTGTAACTTTGGGGAAATTATATAATCTCTCTGAGCCCACAGGGAGAGGGAGCTCAGAGGGCATTAGCCCCTGTCTTGGCTCTGGAAATGACCATTCCTACATAAACAAAGGACTCTGGCTAATGGTCTCCCACCCCTGAGCTTCCTCTGAGGAACGAGGATAGAAATAGAGCATATTGTTTCTCCCAGGAGGACGTTAAATGCCAAAATGAGAGAAAGGAATCCATCAATAAGAACAAAGCTATGGGAATGTCAGTGCAGTGAAAAACGTAGTGGGCAAATGGGGCCTCAACGTTATACCCATGATTGTGCTGGAATTCTATGTCTGCCTTGGGGAGGGCTGTGCTCTCTGGCTGTTTCCCAGGTGTAAAAAGGTGTTTGGGTTAAGAGGTGCTTTGCTTTCTGTTTTCTTTTCTTTTTTTTTTTTTTTTAAGTCAATACTTTGGTTCAAACAAGGTCACAGGGAGAAGCACATAAACAAAGCTGGGAGTGAGAAGGAGGGCACCTAGACCTCAGCTCTCAGTCTTCCTTGCTAAGTCACGTCACCCCAGAAGGGGCTCGGGGTACACAGTTCAAAGTCAGTCACGATTCCTTCCAGCTTCTGGCACAACACTACATAATCAAAGACTCCACAGATTAAGCTTATACCCCTTTCCAGCAATTTCTATAAGCCTGAGCAAGTCACTTTGTTCATCTCATCTTTGAAATATGTAATGTATCCATTCACTAATGCCATAGAATGCTTACTGTGTATCAGGCCCTGCCTTTCTAATGGTCAGAGCAGTTGGTGAAATGGGCCCTATTACTGCATTCACTTGACAGATGGAGAAACTAGGATTAAATGAAGTCTCTTTAAGAAATGTAATACATGGATACCCTCAACTTCTGCACTCTGCCTAAAATTGAGAAGAGACTGAGCTGAAACCAACGGAACTAGTTTGTTATAGTCCCACACCTATGCCACAAATGGAGATATACACATGGATATTTGATATGCTGTGTTTTCATTTTCATTCAGTTTCTATTTTTAAATATCCCTTTTCAGTTATTTTTAGACTCATGGGTTGTTCAGGTATTTTTTTTTAGCTTCCAAACATATAAAAATATTCTAGACCTGTTATTGATTTGTAGCTTAATTCCACTGTTCTCAGAATGTGACATCTCATTCTGAATCTTTTACATGACTAGCCAGTCCTGCTCTTCAGGTAAACATGAGACTGCTAAAATTCAGTGTTCAAGTCATCATGAGATATTGATACTTAGATGAATTTCTTCCTACCCTCATCCAAACTGTGTTCTCAAGAATAGTCCACCTGACCAAGATGTCCTTCAGGTGATATTAATACATAAACAACTAATCTCAACATTGCTCTATGGATTGCCCCAATGATCTGCTATCCATGTTCTCTACTTGAACTCAACATCAGGATATGAAATGAGTACAAACAATGAACAATGACATAACCCAAAGTCTTCTAACCTGGCATAGTGTTGACCTGGCAAAATCACCTGGAAGTTGATTCATGGGAATCTGAAAATGCAGATTCCCAGGCCCATCCTACTCCATCCCATGAGGCCCAGTGTCCATCCAGCAGATTGTGGATGGAGCAAATTCATGAGGTCATGGGACAAAGTCCATCAGCTCTAATGGGCAGCTACACATGGAACCAGTGACTATATAGCTTCTGAAGCTGAGAGGACTGCATTCAGTCCCAGCTCAGACCTGTAATCTGGGAGAAGTCACACTTCTCTTCTGAGTCTGTTTATTCACCTGAAAATGAACAGAATTTATTCCCAATTCTTCTGAAATTGTTTATTATCAACAAAAAGGAGCATGTGCCATATCGGCAGGCGCTGTTTTTGGCTCTGCTGTGCTTGTCTTCAAGGAGCTCACAGTCTAGTGAGAAACCCATATCTGTAACACGTAGATGTAGATGTAATCCTGTGTGCAGTGACGGCAATAGACACATGGGCAGCGCATGCTGAGAGTACAGAGGACAGGGCTCCCAGAGGAGGTGGTGCACATGCAAATAAGCTGGACAGGAAGCCAAAGTGGAGAGAGGTGTCCAAGGCACTATGAGCAAAGATAAGGAACAGCAGAGCACCTTTAGGGCCACGAGGGCTCTGTACAGCTGGTGTCAAAGGACAGGATGGGAAGGAGATGGAGAGGCAAGCGACATTCAGACATCAGGCAAGGGAGTTGGGTTTCAGCCATTCGGGGGTGAGAAATCTTTAAAGGATTGTAAACCAGAGAGCGAAGGGATCAGAGCAATGTCTTAGAAAGGCAGAGAGATGCTCATAGTCTCTTCACCAGTGTCTCACAGTCGGCTATGGTCCATGTTTAGAATTTTGCTGCTTTCCTGTCCATATGGCTGACCTTTCCAGACACCCTCTCATTCTGAGATCCCATCTAAATACTCTCCCTGCCCCATGGAGGGCTCAGATCAAGAACTTCACTCACCCCACTTCTCAGTACCTGGGGTTCCAAGGACTACACCCACAGATAGAACACAGGGAAGAGAAAAGAGCTAGGTGAAGACTTGGTCTCGGTATTATTCCATTTTCATGCTACTAATAAAGACATACCCAAGACTGGGCAATTTATACAAGAAAGTGGTTTAGTGGACTTGGACTTACAGTTCTAAGTGGCTGGGGAGGCCTCACAAGCTTGGCGGAAGGCAAGGAGGAGCAAGTCACATCTTACGTGGATGGCAGCAGGCAAAGAAAGTGAACTTGTGCAGGGAAACTCTGCCTTATAAAGCCATCATATCTTGTGAGACTTATTCACTATCACATAAACAGCACGGGAAAGACCTGCCCCCCTGATTCAATTACCTCCCACAGAGTCCCTCCCACAACATGTGGGAATTCAAGAGGAGATTTGGGCGGGGACATGGCCAAACCATATCAGTCTCCTTCAGTTAAACATCAGTTCTCATAACTGAATGTTCAGAGATTGTTAGTATGTGATTATTATGCTAGAATTTGTTTTATGTTTGGAAGAAGACACAAAGTAGGCCATCTGGGTGGTTATCTGTACAGAGGTTAATGCTCTTTTGTGTATGTGCTGTGTAACAAAGCATGAATGCACATCATTGGCAGCAGGCAAGGTCCGGGGTCAAATCCTGGCCCTGCCATTTGACAACCAATGTTGCTTGCACAAAGTCACATAGTTACTAATCGTCAATTTACTCCTCTATAGAATGCAACATCTACCTCATAGAGTTGCTACAAGGATTAAATACGTGTCTTAGCACTTACTCCTGATGGTAAGGGCAAAGAACTAGAACTTTCTATTAGAAAGTTAAAAGATCATAGAGGAAAGAAGATAGGACAAAGCATGAACCGAAGAATGACTAAACACCCCAACAGCAGCATAGTATCTGACAGTATTCTCTGGGCCAGTGCTTCACAGTCTTTAATGTGCATACAAATCACCTGTTGAGGGATTCTAATTTGATATGGTCTGGGTTGTAATCTAAGATTCTGTATTTTTAACACTCAGGTGATGCCAGTGCTCCTGGTCCGGGGACCGTACTTTAACAAAGGGACTTTAAAGAGATACACTTGTGATTTGAGTACATATTATAGTTTGAGAACTCTATACTGTATCAAGAAGTTGTGGTCACTAAAGAGAAATCATTCGGGATGACTCTAAGAGCTTTGACACTGTTGGCTGTGGGACAACCTTTGGGAATAAGGCATTGACTCAGAAGGTGCAGAGGATGCCACTTTGTGCATGAAAATTTTAGTAGTTCATTGGGGGTAACAGGAAATACAGCTATGGTTTCCTGAGTATTTTCACGCGTTACAGTCCTTTGTATTGTTTAATCCTCACTTTAACTCTCAGAGGCAGGGACTGTTATAATTGCCAAGAAAGCCAAGGATTATGAGGTTGGGTCATGGTTTCATGGATAACCCAGTTAGGTTTGAACAGACCTATTGTGCTCAGAGTCCACAGGATTGAGTATCCTTCCTTCCCAGTTCAGCAACCTGAGAACAATGACAGAAGCAGAGGAACCTCCGTAGTAGGGAGCAATGGCCAGTGACCATGTTCTGGCCTCAGTCCTGGGAGCTCTGGGCCATCTCTGTCCTGCACTTTTTTGTTTCATTGCCTACATTGGCTTTGAAGCTGAAAAACTGAGCCTGCTGCATCCTGGGGTATATGCTGAATCTCTTTCCTCTTTTTTTTCCTTGGTCCATTAGATGTGGCAAGTACCTGCATGTCGGAGCTGGAGGAAAGTACAGACTCCTATCCCGGCTCTGTCTGGGGCTGTGCAATCCTATGAACTTGGAACCCTCTCCAGTGTGTCCTTCAGCACCATGGACAAGGCCGATAGCACCTTTATTTGTTCTCTCATCATTTCGGCCCTAACCTACAAGGCTGTTTGAGGGCACATAAACAGCTAAACTCATTTTCTCCCAAACCCTTTAATTATTGTAAAAATAGAAGTCACTCAGTTATCCAACTCTATAACCATAAATAATGCACATTAATGCACAGGCTAAGAATAGGAGATGGGGGTGCTGATTAAGCCAGCCGTGAGCAACCAAGATTGGGGTAAACGGTATGTATGAAACTTCTAAGAAGTATTTGTCTACACACCATATTATCTATACTTTCAGAGGCACAATGCCGCATGATACACAAACAGGCTGCTTAAAATACCCAGACCAGCAGCGTCAACATCACCTGGCATGAAATTCTGGGGCTGGAGCCCAGCAATCTGTGTGTTAAACAAGTGCTCTAGGTGATTTTGATGCATTAAGAACCATGGTTTTATTTCAAAAATGACTTCACAGGTGAATAACTTCATCAGAACTAGAAAATGTCTCAGAGGAAGGAGAAAAAGCCTGTGTTACCCAGTGCAGTGATTAAGAGTGGAAGGTGGGTTGGGCACAGTGGCTCACGCCTCTAATCCCAGCACTTTGGGAGGCCGAGGTAGGTGGATCACCTGAGGTCAAGAGTTCAAGACCAGCCTGGACAACATGGTGAAACCCTGTCTATACTAAAAAATACAAAAATTACCCAGGCATGGTGGCAGGCACTTGTAATCCCAGCTACTCGGGAGGCTGAGACAGGAGAATTGCTTGAACCCAGGAGGCAGAGGTTGCAGTGAGCTGAGATCGTGCCATTGCACTCCAGCCTGGGCAACAAGAGCGAAACTGTCTCCAAAAAAAAAAAAAAAAAAAAGGTGGAAGGTGGACTGTGTTGGCCAATCAATTCCTTGTGGCCCACATGTCTTTGTCCTGTTATTGATACTGCCTCCATTGTCTGCATTCAGAAAGAATGAGTGGAATAAAATGTGCCTGTTGTCCCCTCCATACTGTCTGTTTCACCTGTACCATCACCCAGGAAAGGATAAATCCTCTAACAGAATATGGAGCCCACACATTCACTGTGGAAGTACCAGAGTATCTTGGAAGAAAATATTTACTTATCAGACTCGCCCACTAATCACGGACCAGACCACCTCCCCTATCCACTTCAGACTCCAAAACATCTTTGAATCTCAATTTCAAACAGCCTCACACTGAAAACCATCAGAAAGATCCAGGTTCTGATTCAAATTCCCTTAGCTCATGGGCTGTTCTCCCTGTAGGAGGAGATGTTATCGTACATCACACCTCTCCTGGTAGGGCCTGTAGGAAGACCAGAGACATTGCAGTGGCTGTTTTGTAAGTAGGCTGCCCTGGGGCAGGATCAGACCAGTGGCTGGCCCAAGGTCTCCTGTCTAATTAGAAGGCAAGTGGCATGGAGACAATGCCACTAGCTACTGCCTCTGCCCTGTCTGTCACATAGCAATGGGATGACCTTTCTAAAGCACAGTTCTTCTGGAAAAGGCCTCATGGAGCGCCTTACTACCTGCAACCAAAGCCAAGGTTCTCAAGTTCTCCAGACATTCCCACCAGCCTTCACTGAGCTAAATCAGTGGTTCTCGAGTGAGGGGCTGGGACTTTTGCCCTGCCTCCAGGGATGTTTGGCAATGTCTGGAGATACTTTTGATTTTCACAATTTGGTAGAAGCCAAGGAAGCACAGGATAGCCCCCACAACAAAGAATTATCCAGCCCAAAATGCCAATACCACTGAGATTGAGAAACCCTGAATTAAATTCTTAGCTCAAATGTTGCCTCTTTCAGGAAGCATTCTGTACCTGCATCCTCTTTAAGAGGACTTAGGTGCCTTTGGGCTTCCATAGAGGTAGCCTAGATAATGCAGAGGGCACTTACACTGTTACATTCATCTAATTGCAGTTCTCTGGCACCGTATATGCCTTCTACTGGACCAGGACGGGGTCTTTTCAGGCAAGATGAAGACCAGTTCCTTTTTACTGTTTGTAGCCTCAGGGGCAGAGCATGGAGACTTTTTATACGAAATAATTAATAGAACTTATCTTCCCATGCAGCGTGTAACAACAGTTTGACACACAGTGGATATTCAATAAATATCTCTCCAATCAATGATATGTCTGGAGATTATAAATCGCTTTTGCCTTCCTGCTACAACCACTTAGCATGGAAAATAAAAGTAACAAAGGCACTGGACACCACGGGAAATGCAGGTCCCTGGCTCACTGTGAGGAAGGGGATTTTCTGGCAGGGCTAAGCCAGATGGGAACCCGAGCCTTCTCAATATTTATGCCAGTGGCTTTACTGGGGTCACACAATCTCTGAAAGGGCACCTGCAGCAGGGTCCAGGGAAGAGTGGGAAGGCTCTGCTTGCCTCTGACTTGAAGACATTGAACAACTCTTGGGAATCAGACAAGGAAGATTTAGGGGCCTCAATGGACCTGCATTTAGAACAAATACTTAGAACAGTACTTGTCCGAGGCCCTGTCGGGAGGCACCACATACCCTCAGTTGATTGATAGAAACCAGTGTGTTGCAATACTTTCCTTTATGTGGGTCTTGGGCTTGCTTTCTCTAGCATCTCATTGGCTCCTGACTTGCTCACCTGCCTAATGAGCCACTGCACAGAGCATCTGGTTCTCTGCTGAACACGCAGGTACCATCTGTGCTGCAGAGGGTAGCTGACGTTCTGTTTGGGAGCGTCCAGAAAAGCCATACGGAAGCAGCACCCTGTGGGACACAGAACAGCCTTGGCTACTTTTTCAGCTCAGACTTACCTCACCATGCTCATCCCCTATCAGGTTTATGGCTCCGGTGAAAATGGAAGAAAACCATACAAGACAATGAATTCCTAGTTGTGCAATCTGAAATTCTGTCTGCTGCCGAGTTGACTATAACTCAAGAGAACTCAGCTGAATTTTCTTTTATTTGCCTGCTGAACTTCTCCAGTGTCACAAGCATGAAATTGGAGCATAAAATCTATATGAACTCTTATTTATTGCCATATGCATTCTGAAATACTGAAGAAATAATTTCTTGGTAATGGCAGCCCCCAAACCTAAGAGTTTTTGACAACAGACATAAGCATGTTTTTGTGGGACAAGATGCTTGTCCCCACATCTTCCCTTATAAGTCTCCAAAGTCCCTCTAGGATAAAATCCAAACTCCATGGGTACCCAGGCCCTTCCTCAGCTTTACCCCATAACGTTATCTGCTTTCTACTCCAAGGAAATTGGAACTGCTCTGGAATCTAACATTGTATCTCCAGGCCCTTCCTAGTCTCCACTAGAAGGCTCTCCCCCTATCTCTTACAGCACTAACTACAACAAGGATGGTGATGAGACTATAAGGAGAAGACATCAAAAATACTAGCTCCACATACTATTCAAACTCTTCTCAAATACTAACATAAATCTCATAAGGTTCCTGTAAGACAGATCCTATTATTCTAACTTTACCAGTGAGGACACTGAGTCACAAAGGGTTTAGGTAACTTCCCAGGTCAAACAGCAAGATGGGCAAATTTGAATCTAGGACGTAGGTTTTAGAAATTGGGGAATGCATCACTCTTTAGCATTTGACTAACATCTATTAAAAGAACAAAAAGCTCACTTTTCTGGATTTTAGCAATTTTATCTAGAAGAGAAAGGAAAATATTGAAGGCAAGATAATTAATTTTTAATGTGAAACTACTGGGTGTCAGAAAACAAGGTGCTTCCAGGTGTACTGTCTGCCTTCTTTCATCTTATAGCACAGCTATGAGGACCCAGGCTCAAAGAGCCTAGGCAGATAATTGCAGGTCATCTGGCCAGTTAGCAGCACACCTGAGGTCCGTCACAGGCGCCCATCTTGGAACACGACAGGAGGTCTTCCTTCCTCTTCGTTCTCAGGACTCCGGGTTCCAAAGAGAAGCAGCACAACACAGCCCCTAGGAGGGTGGGAAGCCCAGGAGCTCCCCTTCTGCAGCGGCACCTGCAGAGGAAACCTGGAGTGGATGCTCGGGCTCTGAGCCACAAGAGGGCGCTGCAGGCCCAGGAAGAGGCGGCCGCGGGGCCTCTACCTCCCACCTCCTCCATCGTCTTCCTCTGGTCTCTAGACAGAGGCTCTCTCAGGATTCACTGAAACCGAACTCAGTGCAAACAGCACAATTTAGAAAAGGCAACAAAACCAGCCCACGCCTTTTTCTACTCATAGATTTCATGGCCCAGTGGAATCCACTCTCCACATCCCTCTAAGCCAGGATGACTCGGCAGCTCACCTACGGCAGCCCGACGCCAGCATCTGTCCTGGGCTTATTTTATTGCATTTCCTAGAATCGATGGCTAAACGCCTGGAAAGGGTCTACTGGAGCTCCTTGCACCCCTGACCCCAGGCTTTGCCCGTCTGGACTTGGCCCACTCAGCCCAGGACTGTTGGCCAGACTTCATCATTGCCATCATCTTCGTAAGTTAAAAATCAGTTACAGTAGAACAGCATCAGCAAGAGCTAACATTTGCTCAGTACTTACTGTGTCAGGCACTAGGCCCAACATTTTAATCCTCCCAGCAACCACACAGGTAAGAACTTGCCATCCTCTTTTAGAAAAAAGAGAACTGAGTCTCAAATGTCATGAATACACATCAACACCAGCATGTGAAGTCACATCTGTTTGGCATCAGTCGGTGATGCCTTCAGCACCTTCTGCTGAACTGAGTCATTTTGGTTCTCTGATCACTTTGAGTCCACATCCTGGATGTGTGAAAGTCAGACTCTCATTCTTTTGCTCATTTAGTCAACAGGTAATTATTAAGCACCTACTGTATATACTCACACACTCTGACTATACTTGCAATATAATCTGATATGGAGTCTGACACTGAACTACGGCAAATATCACCCCAGGATTGTTCTAAGCACACTATTCAGGAACCAAGAAGACAGTGATTCTGAAAGACAGGTAATGAGATGACCAAAATTACCAGGATAATACAAAATGGCAGACTACTTAGTACTGTTCTCAGCTTCTCTCTCTCACCAAGGCCATCTGAATCTATGCCGTCCTCTCTCCACTCTCCATGACGCTGCAGGTGGCTCTTTGGGGACACTCTTATCTTGTCTGTCTTAAAATGCTGAGTCAGATTTTCTCCAAAAGGACTTGCAACTGTGGATGGATATGCCTGAATCCATGGACATCTCTGAATACTGGAAAGAGGGCTCATTTCCAAAATGAACCTAGCAGAGGCAGCCCAGTGACACAGACATCAAGCAATAGTCTTAGAGCCAATGGTGGATTAAAGGAGAGAGGCAGCATGAAGGCTGTGGAAGAGAGAGGGAGGTCTGAGTCCTTGAAATACCATTCAGCTGTGTGAACTTGGACCTGCTCCCCGTCATCTCTAAGCCTCATTCTCCTCATTCGTAAAAGAGAAAGATTTAATAAGCTTTCCAGCATATTCCTATTTTAATAATCACCAATTTCATTGTACAGCTCACTACTAGCTGTCTGACAGCCAGTCATCTCTAAATCTAATCTCTAATATGCAATATCCTCATCTTGGAAATAGGGATAACATTAATGTCCTTGAAACATTGACATAAGAATTAGATAGAAAACATTGGTCTACCTTGCACTTGCTTATAATAGGAACCCAACACCTCATAGTCATAGCTGTAATTAGCAAAATAAAGGTCGATAACGGAAAACTGAAATCAGAAATGCAATTCCTCGGGGCGTGAGACTCCATCCTAATGACTTTCCTCGTTCCGCAAAGGAGGCGGCTGTCAAATCCCCCCCATGAGTCATCAGCTCCCTCCTCCTTCCTGAGGTCCTCTCTTCAGTGACTTCAAGCCACCACTGTTCTAGGGAAGGGGGTGAGGGTGAGAGTGAGCCAAGGCTGATCAATGAGGCCACAGAGTGCTTGGGCTGGGGGTGGAGTGATTGTTTGTTCACCAGGAAAAAAAAAAAAAAAAAACCAAATGAGAAGGTTCGACATGATGAGGCATAAAGGCCCTTTCAGGTGGGAGATCTGAAATTGGCAGAGGCCCAGAGAGAGGAAGTGACTCACCCCAAAATCATACAGCTAAAAAGACTAGGCAGAGCTTGAATTTAAACATTGATTAAAAAAAAAAAAAAAAAAAAAGCCCAACTGCAAGCGTGTCAGTGAGGCCTGGGCTTAGGTATTCCAGAGCCTGTGTTATTGTCCTTGTCATCCATCAGTACTTGAAGCAAGACCCATGCTATGTGTGCAGGGGGTTCATAGGAGGTGCTGTGTTTATACCTGTCTGTGCTTTGTGGTCATAAATTAATTGAGGTCATCAAAGACACAGAAGAGGATGAGCAGAGATGTCTCCGTTCTTCCTAAGGAGAAAGGATGACCTATGACCATCCTTGCCCTGACTAACGTCATTAACATACAGAAACACAGACACTCCAGAGCAGGGCAGGGCAGTCCATGGAGAACAGAAAGAAAGAAGGTCATCAAGGCCAACTTTGGCCGTGCCCAGCAAGTGCTGCCCTGGGCCCAGCTGCCTTCACCCCAAGGACACTCGCAGCTGCATGCCCTGAAGCCAGGAAAATGTCGAACCATCCAATCAGCAGCCTTTGCTCTGAGTCACAAAATCACATCTGCAAGAGCCCCTGCATGGAAGAAAACTGAGTCATCTTCTCCTTTCACAATAATAAAAATAGTTCCCTCATTTGAGCACTCATGATATGCTAAATGCTTTACATTTTAGCTCACAAAAATCATATAAGGTAGTTCTCATTTATCCCCATTTTAAATAAACAAATGCAAAGAAAGGTAAATTATCTTTTTTAAAACCTAAGCTCTAAAAGCTAGAAATTGGCAGTCTTGATTTCAGACAGATCTGCCTGACTCCAAAAGGTTTCTGCTAGGATACTCTGCTGTCTGAAACTTCTAAATCCATGTCATATGTTATGTGGTGTGTAAGCATACATATAAACATACTTTAAATGTAAACATGGTAAATGTTCGTTAGGAGTAAATGGAAAATTCAGGCAAATACAAGGACAATCACTGTGGGATAAATGTCAAAAATGTAATGTTTTACTCTAGCCTCTCTGCACACATACTCAATGATGACACATACCTTTTCAATCTGCTTTGTTAAATGAATATATTGCCTGCATTTTGCACATTATCAAATATAATTTTAAATCATTGCCTGCTAGTTCATTATTTGGCTCTACCATAATTTATTCAACTGATCCCCTCGCTGCAGGGTGTTTAATTGTTGTGTTTCTATCACAAATTACACGGTAACATTTGCGCATGTAAATATTTGTGTGCATAGCTCTTTTCCTGAATTAGTAATTCTGTTTCTTGGAATTTATTCAAAGGTTCCAGGTATTTCTGATAGGTTTGCTTAACAGGGAGAGAATGGAATTGACACATGAACATACGTCTACCAGTGTGGCAGAACTACTTCTCATTGTAATTTAATAAAGTGGCATTTGGTTCACTTTATCCACTCCCGCGCGATTAGCTAATGTGAGCGCCCTCTGAGCAAAGCCAGCACCCCCAGGGGCTGTTGAAATCATCTTTCTGAGCCTGCAAGCCCCTGGATGCTGGTGCATTAATCAAGGTGAATGCTCCCTCGTGAGGCTTCCTGCCTGCCAGGCGGTGAACTAGCTCTCCTGAGAAAGATGCACACTCACCAGGCGATTGCTTTCCGACCTGAACCTTTGTCCCAGAGGAAAGCAAACACTGATTGATCATTATAATGGTATGAATGAGAAATGTCGTTCTTAGCCTCTGCCTTTTATAAATTTTTACGGATACAAAGCCAGGCAGCTGCTTCCCTCTTAGAAGGATTTACAAATGAGAAAGAAAAACTTTTTATCTGAGGAATGTGAGCTCCTTGAAATTATCAGGTTCAGGGAGGCATTGAAATGTGGCGGTCACATCCCACTCCCTGCTAGAGGTAAGTAATCACTTCTGGAAGCTACTTGCTATGTGGGCTCTAGACTAGCTGACAGCAAGTAGCCAGAAATTAACCTAACAATGCCAAACACTGGACACAATAACTCACATTCTAAACCTGAATAACATGAGCCAGTAACACATCAACGTCATTCCTGTAAAACAGTGAGATTACCTGAAACACGACTTTTGTAATCATCCCCTCTCCTGAGTTGTCCTTTTTTTCTCTAAAATCTCTAACCGCCACCTTTGTTCTCTGGAGTATTTCCCAGAGTGTCCCGAGCTGGGCAGCCATGCTCAACCTTGGCCCAGATAAAACTCTCTATGTTAATTTTGCCTTGTTTTTTAGAATGTAAGTTGAAACATATGTCTGCAGATTCGTGACTCATGAATGGCCAGCTTAATAGGAAAGACAACACAACATTAAGCTCAGGAAGAATTTTCAGGATTCCCCCAGGGTCTCCTCCACACCTCTCTTCCTATCTAGTCCTGCCGCACTCCCCCACACCCCACACATACATCATTACAAATGCTACCCTCTCCTGTTAACCTGCTGTTTCCCCAGCTCCTTTGGTCTCCTCCATCTCAGACCCATAGGGTGCTTCACTGAACTGTCAGAACTGTCTGCTGAAAGGTTTCTCAGAAATTCCAGCCTTGGTGAAATCTCTTAATAGCTTCCTGCTGTGTCAGGGAGGGGGAGCCCAAATTCAAGGTTCTTCAAAGTTGGCCACCAAACCACTTCTCCAGCTTCAGTCCCCATAATAAAATAGCTCCAGCCATTCTGAACTATTCATTTCCTACCCCAGTGTTCACCATTTCTTCCTCCTTACTTTGCTTATGCTTTTTACTCTGCTTACAACCTGCCTCTGCCATAGCTTCATTTCTGAAGCTGCCAAGTGACTTGCCTATATCAGCTCCATTTCTTGGGTTCATCAGAAATGCTGTCACCTAGATTGAATTCTCCCTTGAGGACTTCTGCCTCCAGCCATGATGGAGTGGCAAGCAGCAGAGCAATGCAACCTCAAGAACAAATAGAAAGCCCGCAAAAGACCAGAAGATGTCTTCCAAGGAATCAGATCGCTATGGCAGCATTTGGGATTTGGGGAAACAGGAGTCTTGAAAGGAAATGCAGAAAAATATACTTACATTCTGCACCTGCCTTTTCCTCAGTGTATTTGCGAATTCATGATTGAGGGTATGGGGGCTACAATTCCACATAAAGGAGCTGACAAAGGACCACTGCTGGAAGGCAGATAAATCAGAATGGAAACCTTACAGGGCAGGAGAGACCCCAAAAATGGGAGTTGGGGGTGTCAAGGCAGCCAGGACTTAGGACCCAAGATGCCAGTAAGAAACTAGGCACAGAAAAGTGGGCCTAGCATTCAGCTGGTTTCTCTACAAATCGTTGATATTCTTCAAGTAAGCAGTGCTTAGAGCCTAAGAAGATTGGCCAAAGCCACTGAAAAAAATCGATCAATGTTGAACATCATCCTAAGGTGTTGAGAAGACAAACCTTGTTTCACAACCAACAGAGACCACATGTTCTCACTTAAGTGGGAGCTGAATAATGACAACACATGGGGGAACAACACACACTGGGGCTTGTCAGAGTTCTTCAAAGTTGGCCACCAAACCACTTCTCCAGCTTCATTCCCCCTTCCTTGTAAGGACCATAATAGCTCCAGCCTCCTGTGCAGAGTGAGAGGAGGGAGAGCATCAGGAAGAACAGATGCTGGGCTTAATACCTAGGTAATGGGATGATCTCTGCAGTGAACCACCTATGGCACACATTTACCTGTGTAACAAACCTGCACATCCTGCACATGTACCCTGGAGCTTAAAAGTTGGAAATAAAAATATACAGCCTGAACTAGAAAGGTCCTCTAAGCAGATCCCCTGTGAGAAGGATTTGTAATGAACAAATATAAAAACCTACAGATCTCAGATGCTAGATGCTAAAATAAAATAAGAGAAACTAACAGGTAGAATAAAATATTATTCTGTTTGTTCAAAACATACACACACACACCCCTGGGAGGCCAGCTCACCCACTCAGCAAAACTCAGAGCCATAAACATCCTGCCACTTCCACAGAAACCCTCCCCCAACCCCCCAAGCTGTTGTACAAATATGAGATTAACCAAGTTCAGATGTGAGCCAGAAGCAGCCTTGAGCTTCCCTCCAATACCCTTGAAACAAGCAATATTGGTCATCTTTCATTCTTAGCACATGTACTCTCCCTCCTTCCCTCCCGCTCTTCCTCCCGCTCTTCCTCCCGCTCTTCCTCCCGCTCTTCCTCCCGCTCTTCCTCCCGCTCTTCCTCCCGCTCTTCCTCCCGCTCTTCCTCCCGCTCTTCCTCCCGCTCTTCCTCCCGCTCTTCCTCCCGCTCTTCCTCCCGCTCTTCCTCCCGCTCTTCCTCCCGCTCTTCCTCCCGCTCTTCATTCAAGAACTGTGGGACAATATAAAATGGTAACAACATAACATGCAGACAACTGAAAAGCCAAATGAACAAGAAAGAACAGGATATAAATAGTCGAAGTAATGGCTGGAAATACTTCAAAATGGGTGACAGATACACAACCACAGAACCAAAAAGCTCAGAAAATATCAAGCAGGATGAACACCAAAAATAAAGTTACCTAGGCATATTATACTCCAACTGAAGGAAACCGAAAGAAAAATATTAAAGGTCACCAGAAAATGAAGTCTTAAGAAAACTTAAACATTTTGTGAAGTTAAAATAATGCAATTATTAAAACTTACGAGATGCAGCAAAAGAAGTACTTAGAAGGAATTTAGAACGTTAAATGCCTATAATTAAGAAAGCAGAAAGACATAAAATTAGTACCCTAAGCTTACACTTTAGGAAATTTGAAAAAGGAAAACACAACTAAAACAAGTGGAAGAAAGGAAATAGTAAAATTATAGCTGAAATAATGAAATCAAAAGCAGGAAAACAATAGAGGAAATCAGAATCAAAAGTTGGCTCATTGAAAAGTTCAAATAAAATGGATAACCCTATAGCCAGAAAAATTGAAGAAAAAAACATAAATTAGAAATGAAAAAAGGTCATTGCTACTGATCCCACGGAAGTTAAAAAGATAAGGAAACACCATGAGCAACTCTATGCTCATAAATGTAATAACTTAGATGAAATAGATGAATTTCTTGAAAGAAACAAAGCTTATTCAAGAAGAAATAGATAACCTAAATAGTCTTAAAGTGAGATCCATCCCAGAAAGGCAATGCAGGTTCAACATTCATAAATCATTATAATTCATATTAACAGACTAAATAAGAAATCATACAGATACAGAAAAAGCATTCTACAAAAATATAATACCAATTCATAATAAAAACTCTCAAAAAACTAAGAATATACAGAAGCTTTCTTCATTTAGTGAACATGAAACTCTTCATTTCATGAACAGTATTCATGAAAAATCTATAGCTAACATATTTAATGGTGGAAAACTGAAAGCTTTCCTGAGATCAGAAGCAAAGGATGTTCTTTTACCTAAACTCCTTTTTAATGTCGGACTGGAAGTCCTTGATGGTGCAACAATACAAGAATGAAAAACGGGCACACAGGTTGGAAAGCAAGTAAAATCATCAACCCCAAGGAACCTTCAAACTAATTTTTGGCGTTAATAAGCAAGCTTAGCAAGGTTGCAGGTCACGTGGTCAATTGCGTCCTTATATATCAGAAATGAACGATTAGAATTTGAAGTTTTTTGAAAACTATGGTAGCTCCAAAAATTAAGTATAAATACAACAATGCATGTACAGGGTCTGTATGCAGAAAACTACGAAGAAATCAAAGATCTAAATGAGAATAGCCAAAACAATTCTGAAAAAGAAAATGCAGAACTCACATTACCCAATTTTAAGACTTACTTTATCTTTTCACTAATACAACACTCTTGATTTCTGTAAATTTATAGTATCAATGGAATAAAAGAGCCCAGACAATGGTCTACTCAGTCTGATTTGTAACAAGGTGGAAAGGCAATTCAATGAAGAAAAGATAGTCTTTTCTTTCAATACACAGTACTGGAACAATCGGACTTCCAAAAGCAAAACAAAAAACTTCAATACCTCACATCTCACACCAAAACATTAGCTCAAAATGGATCACACACTTGATGTAAAACACAAAAATATAAAACTTCTACAAGATAACTTGGGAGAAACTCCTCGTGAACTTGAGTTTGTGATGAGTTTTCAGACATATCACCAAAAGCACAATCCATGAAAAAAATTAATAAATTGAACTTTAAATAGAAAACTTTTTCTCTGTGAAGACATTATTAAGAGAATGAAAAGAGAAACTACAGATTAGGAGAAAATATTTGCAAAATACATATCTGATAAATGACTTTTTATTCAAGATATACAAAGAACCCTTAGAACCTAATAAGAAAACAAATAACCCAATTTAATAATGAGCAAAAGATTTGTACTGGCATCCACCAAGGAAGATAGATGGAAAATAAGCATATGAAAGGATGCTTGACATCATTTGTCATTCAAGAAACACTAATTAAAAACAAAATGAGATAACACACCTATTAGAATGACTCTGCAAAAAAAATAAAATGAAATTGGCAATACCGGTTATTGGCAAGGATGTGGAAAAACAAACTCTCATTCATTGCTGATGGGAATAGAAAATTGCACAACTACTACGGAAGATAGTTTGGCAGTTTCTTACAAAGTTAGACATATGTTTATCCTACAACCTAGCCATCACACTCCTAGGCATTTGCTCGCCCACACAAGAATGTTTATAATAGTTTAATTCCTAATTGCCAAAAACTGAAAGCAACCAAGGCAAGATGTCTTAACCATCAAATAGACAAGACAAAGTGCAGTACGGCTATACAATGGAATACCATTTAGCAATAACAAGAAATGAACTATTAACCCACACAAAACATGGATGGATAATACATAGATTTCATGAACTGAAAGAAGCCAGATGTAAAAAGCTGCATCATCCTGTATAATTCTGATCATATGGCATTCTGGCAAAGGCAAAACTCCAGAGACTTAAAACCCATCAGTGCTTGTCAGAGGTTTTGGGGAGGAGGAGGTTATCTGTCTAGCGGATGCCCAGGGCACATCCTCATGATGGTGGCACTGGTCTGTATGGTACGTTCTGTAGCACTGGATACATGGTGCTATGTGCTGGTCAAAACTCACACGTTTATAGCACAAAACATGGACCTTAATGTATAAAAGTTTTGAAAAATCCATCGGGAAATGGGGGATCTCAAGATCCGACTACTGTGACAAACTAACATGTTACAGAGGTAATAGAGACCCTCCCTGCGGGAGTGAAGGACAGCGGTACTGACCTTTGGAAAGCGTTGTCTTGACTGGAAACTGGAAGATTAAAGACAGAAGGAATTTTACATCAACACTGTAACCTTAATAACCATTTCTCACAGGGGTATAGATGAACCATTCAGAAACTGTTGCTGGATGGACTAAATAAACAGATGGTGGAAGATGGGGACAAGGTTTCTCACTATTGGAGGGAGAAGTTACAGATAATTAAGAGGCAAAGGCTACAATGAACCATGTGGGACTGGATCAGGGTCAGAGACTCCAGTATGAACTCATGGTTAGCTTTAGATACAAAGTAATCTGTTCAAAAGACATTGTTAGGAAGATGAAAAGACAAACTATACACTGGGGAAAAAAACATTTGCGAATCACACATCTGACAAAAAGGCTTATATCCATAATATACAAGGAAATTTCAAAATTTAGGAATAAGAAACCAACTCAGTAGGTGGTCAAAGATTTCAACATACCACTCACCAGAGAAGACATACACATGGCAAATAAGCAGGTGAAAAGATTCTTAACCTCATTAGTCATCAAGGAAATGCAAATTAAAACCACAATAAAACAGTGCTGGTTAAGATGTATGTCACCTGGAACTGTCATACATTACTACTAGGAAGGTAAATGATAACAGCCAGCTGGGACAACAGCTTGATGGTTTCTTAAAGTTAAACATGCTTTTCTTTTCTTTCTTTTTCTTTCTTCTTTTTTTTTTTTTTTTTTTTTAACCCCAGTAATCTTTCCTAAGCATTTACCCCGGGTGAAATGAAAACTAGGTTTACACAGAAACCTTTACCTGAATGTTGGCAGTGACTCTGTTCATAATCACCAATGACTGGAAGCAGCTCAGGTATTTAACATGTGAATAATACGTGAATAACATGAGATAAAGAACATGTGAATTTAACACGTGGATAAACAATGTTATACCCACAAAAAGGAATGAACTGCTGCACCCAGAAATGTAGATGGATAGGTGCCAAACATACTATGCCCAATGAAAGACAGCAGGCTCAAGAGGCTACACGCTGTGTGATTTCATTTATATGACATTCTTGCAAAGGCAAAGCCATAGGAAAAACAGATAGATCGACAGGGCTTCTGGGTGGGGGTATGGATCAGCCACAGGGGGGGCATGTCAGCATTTTTTGGAGTGGAACTTTTTTATGTCTTGATTTTTTGGTAGTTACACAACTTTATGCATTTGTCAAACCTTGCAGAACTGTTCAGTACAATAAGTAAATGGTACTGTAGAATAATGCTGTGCCCAAAGGGTCTCTAACAAGTACCCTGTGAAACAGAAGCATCAGAAGTGAGTTCGATGGCGAAGGAGCCCTCAGAAGACAAAATGCCCCTTAGCCCTCTTCAAGTGTAGCCTCCCATCTCTTGGTCTGTGGACAGGAGGTATGGAATGGGTATGAGGCATGCAATTGCAGAAACTGGAATGCATGTGTTCAAATGCATATTCAGTGGGAAACATAAACAACCAAGTAAGAAGACATATAGCTTCCATTTCTCCCCTAGGAAGTCAGGATGCAGAAGCAGAGCTTTCCAGCAGATTTCGAGCAGTCAGAGGTCGTAGATCAGGGTCAAGGCACGCTATTGTGGCAGGCTGCGTCACGGTAATGCTCACATGTAAGAGTTGACCATACCGGCAAAACAACAATCTTTGGTTTTCCTGTTTTCCCTTCTGCAACCACTTTCCTTTTCATGCTCTTTTTCCCCCAATTCATTTGAATTTTTCTCCTCTTATTGTTTGGCAGAGCTTAAGGGTCATTATTTTATATTAAACTGAAGAACGCAGGAAAGAACTAGGCTCGCAGTTCTGCATAAAGTGAAAGGTAATTTTTAAAAATGTTAATAGAGGACATGATGTGCTTTGGGAGAGTGGAGTAATTGGAGCATCATAGGCTTTGGAGAGGCTGGCAGAGTTTGAATGTGAGCATTGTCTCTTTCTAGCTAGGTGACATGGCCTAGTTATATAACATCTCAGAGCTTGCAATGCCATTCTGATACGGAGCTGCCTACCTCACAGGACTGTTGTGAGAATTATATGAAAAGTTACATAGAGCCTTTAGCGTTGTATAGCATGTCAATACTGCACTGCTATTATTATTATTGTAACTTGCTGTTATTATCACTATTTCCCCTCAAATATGACAGGGCTAAAACATTTTCCAAACCACTCCGGGCCTCCCCAGGGCTGGAGATGGGCAGGCCTCCCTTGGAAAGAACCTAAGTTCATCTGTCTTGGTCTCTTCAGTGCTGCTTCCCCACAAAACTTCCTTCTAATGCCATTTGCATTTTCAGAGAGTACTTGAGAGAGGCTGTGTAGATATATCATTTTTGCAGTGAAATACACCCTATGTAGCATACAGTGAGATCTGCAAGTGTGAGCTCAGGACTTGTTTGGGGTTGCTGCAAGACACAGAACTCAGATTGTACTCAGTGAAAGAAATGGCAGGCAGGGCCAACTGGGTTTAGCATCATGGTGAATGTTTTTGAGCAATGGAGTCAGGCTTGGGCTATATTCTATATCCATCACTTCCTAGCTATGTTGACTCAGGCAAGTTCCAGGATTCATCTAAGCCTCAGTTTCCTCATCTGTAAAACGGGAATGATAATGATATGTGACTTCAATCAAATGACATACAACCTCTTTATTATAATACCTGAAACTTAAGAAAGTATAGTTATAACATTTTACTATCAGTATCACCGTTTGTCATTTTCACATAAAGAAGTATTTTCGAATACTGAATTCTGCCCAACACATCTTTCTGTCACTTCCTTATTCACCATGTATTTGAGTCACTACCAGGGGGAGAGAGGAGGCAGCAAGACACAGTCCCTGCTTTCATAGCATTTATAGAATTTTATTTTGGTGTAAGATGAAAATAAGGTAACAAATACATAACTTCAGGTAGGGATAATATCTCTGATGTATAATTCAGCAGGATTAGGGTTTGGAGATTGAGATGAGGGTGGTCAGGGCAGATGTCCTTGAAGACTTTTCAGTAGAAGTCAGAACCTCATAGGAGCAGGTCAAGCGATGATCTGGGGAAGAAGGTTCCAGATTTGGAGGGGCTGGTAGGATGGTGGACTGGAGCCTGCTGGACCCTCCCCAGGCTGAGATTATCTGATTTGCTGAAAATGACTAACAGGCATCTTCTTGCGTTGTCTTTGCTCCCCAGTTTGTTCTATTTCCAGATGGAACTTCTAATGTTAAATAACTCTGGGGCCTTGAAAGACCCAAAATAAAATAGAGGCCGAGTTTATTTCATTCTAGATTGACATGCAAATATCCCCAAGGACCTGGCCTGTGGGCAGCCAGAGAGGAGAAGCAGAGAGAGCCCTGTCACAACCCCAGTGGGTGTCAGGAGAAAACCTTACCTTCTGCTAGTTTTCCCCCCTCAACAGTTTCATGGGGAAGGGGATACAAAGAAAAGCAAAGCTGTATTTCCAGTGTATTTTACAACAATGAAAAAACAAACAAAACCCTATTTCCTGGGTAGCGAATAAAAAAACTAAACTTCAACTTGAAAAACTTCGAACAACAAGCAATTAACTAGGTGGCAGCAAAGGGCACCAAGAGAAAAGATGAATTGCTTGAAATAAATAAGGGCTGGGAATGAAAATGAAAAATGTTCCCGAGGTAAATGGACTATAATGCAAGGCGCTGTGAAATAAAGAAGCAATTGTTTAATGCAAAAACAATGGGAAAGGCATCTCACTCAAGCCGCAGTCATCGAGGGAGACGATGGGTGATTTTTTTAGCTGCTGGTTGAATGGCTGCACCTACTGCATGCCAAGTGCCTACCACACGTTTCTCTACTCATGCTTTGCAGATCTGCCTTGGAAATGCATCTTTTCTGACTCCCCTAGGCAGGATTACTTGCTCTGGATCTGCAGTGGCTCAGATTAAGGTGCTCTGCAATGTGGCTACTTATTTCTCTGTCTCACTAAATGGCATCCTCTGTAGGTATGAGCAGGTGTAGTGTATTTATTCATCCCTTAAAAATGCCTGTGCATTTTTATTCTTGTTAATTGGATTGAGATACTCTGTTAAAGCTGAGAGAAGGCAGGTGGAGACAAAGGAATTTGATTAATATTTATTAAAGATCTTCCATTACGTAGTTCAGATTCCAACAATTAACATGATAAAAATCTCTGCTTTCTGGGAGCTCAATGGGAGAAATACACATGAATATGTCATTTCAGTATCATGAGCAAATGATAAAGTGGGGGATATCCAAGATACTACTACATGAGTACCTGGATTATTTTTCTTACCCAGCTGAGAACTTAGCAGGGATTTCTGAAAGAGGCAAGTCCTGATCTGAATTTCAGAAATTTGGAAGGACAAGCCAAAACTGACCAGACAAGGGGAATGCCGTGCAGACTCATGCACATGTGCAAAGGCCAGAGGGTCTGATTGAGTCAAGTTCCTTCTGGGAATAGCTATTGGAATGGGGGGAGCTTGAGGTGAGTGCATGAATACCTGATGGAACTGCCTGGGGATTAAGTGGGGTTGTGACCTCCGGGGCCAGATTAATCTGAGCTATTGGCCACATGGGCATGTTTGACTTCCTCCCCCTCACAGGTAATGGGGGGCCATGAAAAGATGACAAGCATGAGGAGGTGCAGGAGGCATGATTGGAGTGATGTTTTCAGATGTCCTCCTGCAAGCCAGGTATGGAGTAGTGAGCAGGGCAAGACTGGAAGCACAAAGACCCACCAGAAGACTGAATAGGTCCCGATGAAATAGTGGTGGCTTTATCCAACAGTGGCAGGGGGAATGGAAACAAGTAGTTGGATTGGAGAGAGATTAAAGGGTAGAATGAATTAGAATGAATCAGAATTGGAAACGTGTGGGATGTGGGGTTGAGAATAAAGAGGAATCCAGGATGTCTGGTGTTAAATTTCAGATTTGCATCACATCTATGTTTACATTTAAATATGAAATAGTTATTCCACGCAAGTTGTGTGAGATGTTTAGTAACTAAAAGTCACAGACCTATGAATAATTAGAGGAACCCTTTAGCCTGATCTCTATTTGTATCTAGAAGCAGGATGAGCTACATAATTTGCATACGAAAAGAAAATATGGAGCCCTTTTGTAAACTAGAAAAAAATGCCAGTAAACACACTAAAACATACAACTTGTTTTGCTTTCGAGGTCTCTTGAAATATTAGTGTTTTTGACTCACTAATGTCATTCTAGGCAAATAAATTTTTAAGTGAGCACAACTTTTACTGTTCATCTTTATACAATGTGCAATGCCAGTTCTAAAGGCAAATATCAGAATATTTAACTTGTATGCAGAATCACCAAAAGTACAAAATTTGTAGCTCATTCATACAAATGGAATTTGTTCTTACCAAAGCAATGAAAACACTGCATGAAACCAACTCGACTGTCTATTTCACTTCTTAATATGCTTCTGTTTTAAGACTCTTTACCGGCCAGGCGAGGTGGCTCACGCCTATAATCCCAGCACTTTGGGAAGCCAAGGTGGGAGGATCACAAGGTCAGGAGATCGAGACCTTCCTGGCTAACACGTGAAACCCCGTCTCTACTAAAAATATAAAAAATTAGCCAGGGGTGCTGGCAGGCGCCTGTAGTCCCAGCTACTTAGGAGGCTGAGGTAGGAGAATGGCATGAACCTGGGAGGCAGAGCTTGCAGTGAGCCAAGATCGCGCCACTGTACTCCAGCCTGGGCGACAGAGCAAGACTCTGTCTCAAAAAAAAAAC
Source organism: Macaca nemestrina (assembly GCF_043159975.1). Classification (NCBI taxonomy): domain Eukaryota; kingdom Metazoa; phylum Chordata; class Mammalia; order Primates; family Cercopithecidae; genus Macaca; species Macaca nemestrina. Next base: position 6,138,702 of record NC_092132.1, on the reverse strand, counting down.
CAAAAAAACAAAAAAAACCACAACTCTTTACTGTGGTTTACTGATGGGTAGGGAAGGACTGGAAAGAAAAGGAACTAGGGGTTCTTACCCTTCCCTTTCCTGCCATGTCCTTATGTTCAGCATAAGTGGTTAGCAAATACAGGGAAGTAACGCGAGTAAGAAAGGCCACTGTAGGGTTTCTTGGTTCCTTAATCATCTTAGAACACCACTGCTGCCTTTTGGCTTTCCAAATAAGTTCTGGTCCCAATGGAAGTGTGGCTTCTCAGGGCTGCCAGCGCACCTGCTCACGCCACCATCAATGAAACCTGCTTTCCTTGTATCACTTCTAAAAGGCTCCCTGAGCTCCCACACACTGGGGGTCCACTGGAATTCTCTGCTCCTGGAAAATCATCATAAACACTCCATGCCAGTAGGGCAGCAAGCAACGGTGGACAGACAGTGCAGGTGCCTCCTCTGCTAATGCACATGTTCCACTGTCCCATCAGACTTCAGCTACAAAATACAAGCTCAAAGGAAAGAATTTCAAGATGGCAGCAGCAGAGCACTAAACCAGGACGGGCCCCTCTGAGCACGCAAGAGTTGCATGCCCCATGCCCCTGAAGTTGGGTCTGGCGGTAGGGAAACTGAGGCTCACTGACCTCACCGGATCTCATTAAGGCTGGGCCATATACAGCTGGTGAGCAGCAGAGCCTAGTCAAAGGTGTGTTTCTCTAAGTCCCTGGGTCTGGTATTTTTCTCCTACAGCATACAGACCCCCATCTTTATATCCAGGCCATTCTAACGGCCTGTTCTATTAATAGCCTCAGCTACTTAATGGAAACAACTAAATGTAAATACTTGAGGGAAGTGAATTACATTTAGCATATACAAGCTGCACCTATTCCTCAATTGTATTTTCATTGGAAGGAAGAGGTTTCCATTTCTTGCTCCAGCCGCGACCTAGTTGGAGCTTTCTCTAGTCAGATTATGATGATAGCAAATGGTAGATAAAGCCCTTTGTGTGCCTGGAGCCGTACAGACAGGACTCCCACTCTACATGCTAATGAAGGCCCAATGGCATTGTGATTTATTTCCCAGGACCACAGAGCTCATGGAGGGGAAAGGGAGGCTTCAAGGCTTATCTGCCTGGGTGGAGACACCAGTGGATTCTGAAGAAAAGAATCCCATTTCTATCCAATCAGCAAGCATGCTCTTCAGAGGAGCCTCTTCATTATACCCTGTGCTATGTTCAGAGTCTAGGGAAAGAGGGATAAGAAATCTGAACACTTTGAAACGTGGAAACAGCAGACAAATGCAGGCATTCTTTCATTTACTCGTGCGTATTCCTATATTATCCCTTCAATCATGCATCGTATCTTCATATTTATGCACGCATTGAACAAACATTTCTGAAGTGCCAGGTGCCCTGCTAGGCCGTCAGTCTGCAGAGATGAATGCACACACCTGAGTTAGATGCTGCTTTTGAGCATCTTACAAGTTGGATGGGGAGGTCTGATTGGGATTATCAACTGGGTAGCATTTGCACTGGGCTTTGGGGGACGAGTAAGAGTCCACCAGCTAGACTAGGTCAGGAAGAGCACAGAAAGTCAAAGGAATACAAACAAAAGCAAGTATTCTTTTGGTCTCAGTGAGTACTGCAGTACTGGTAGACACAGAATTTGTTAGCATAGGTGAGACCTTTATGCTGGACCAGGGAGCATGATGCATATGAGTCCCGGTGGTTAGAAAACCGCTTTATTCTGAATCAGGATTTTAGGAAAACAACTCAAGTGGCATGTCTGAGAGATGGAAGGTTGTGGGGAGGACTGTGCTGGAGGGTGGCTGGCTAAGAGTGCCTAGCAGCAATGCAGGTAAGACACTGTGGCAGCAGCTGAGATGGAGAAAACTCAGGCATGAGGAAACTTCAGGAGGTAAACCTCAAGTTACCCAGCTCAGTGAGAGGAACCATCATAGACTTTGTTTTCTAAGCCAGCAGCCTGGGACTTTCCCCTTGTGGCCAATACAACACCCACTTTTATAATCTTGCTTAGCTTTGTTGCCTTTGAGATTCTGCTTACACATTGGTTTTTGTCTGCTTGTTTGTCTTGTAAAGGGTTCTTCAGTAAATCCCCGTGTCAGACTCAACTTCTAGAGAAGCCAACCTGAGTTAGTTGTATGAGAAGCAGTCCCAGGAAATAGAAATTCAACCCAAGTTAGTTGTATGAGAAGCAGTGTCAGGAGACAGAGATTAGGATGGGCTCTGGAGTTGGGTCACCCATCACTAAGCTGGAAATAAGGATGTATCACTCTGGGGAGGAGGAGTAGTATGGTCCCTGGCATGCTTTTGCAGCATGAACAGCAAGATGCTAACCTATGGTGAAATTGGATGGAATGCAGGTGGAAGGTTATACACTGGCTGGGAGAAATAGTCATGGACTGTGAGCATGTGGCTGTTGTTAGGAGCAATTGATGTACTGAAGAGAAAATGACAGGCTCCCTGGTCAGTTAATCACTATAACATAAGGCAAAGCATGAAAGTCAGAGGGTATTGTTGGTAGCATCTGAACACGCACTCATCCCTTGCAGCTGGAGAGCAGACCCAGCTGACAGGCAGGCGTAGAAGTCAATTGTAAGCATGACAGGAGTTCAGAGAAGCCTGAATAATCAGGTTGGACAATTCTGCTATAACAACTTTGGGGTCACAAAAGGGAGGAGGGCTTGAGATTGGGTTGGGGACATCCGTGCAGATGCACTTACAAACCTCGAGTCCTCAGACTGCCCTGAACCATCTGCACCTGAAGAAACAGCCCCACCATGTAAGAAACTGCCATTAGAGAAAGTAACCTATAGGATACGCTTGCCCTCAAAATTGACCCCACCACTGCCCCTGGCCACCAGATGCATATCTAGGATAAGACCCACAGCATGGCCCACCAGGGCTAAAAAAAAAAGGAAAGGAGTTGCAGGGTGTGGCTACTCTTTGTCAGGAGGAATTTAAAAAGGCACACTTGAGAATGCTGGATAGAGGGGCAGATAATAAGACCAGTTAAATCCTGTGACAAAATCTTTAACACTCTTGTGGGAGACTTGAGGCATGGTTTTGATATCTGCCTGAACATTACTTGGAAACTTGGAAAAACTGGCCTGCACGAAATGAATTCCAAATGCAGAAACTGCTGTGGCTGGACTGTGGCAAGGAGGAATATGCAAGTAGGGAAGACCAGCACCACTTGAAACCTAGGTGGTGCTGACATACATAGACGAGGTGACCATAGGAGATGCTGGCTTCCATGGCAACAGACATGAAAATCTCAGGGCAGCAGAGGCTGAGGGGGAAGCGCCCAGCCTTTAGACCTCAGCTGGGCATAATATGCCATAAAGGGTAGTGAGATTTGGAGGAACACAGGTCACCTGACCTTCATGGATCTATGGAGATGGAAATAAGGATGAACACTCCTGAGGATAAGACAGATGGGCCTCCAGCCTGGCTAATTTTTGTATTTTTAGTAGAGACAGGGTTTTGCCATGTTGGCCAGGCTGGTCTCGAACTCCTGACCTCAGGTGATCCACCCACCTCAGCTTCCCAAAGTGCTAGGATTATAGGTATGAGCCACCACACCCAGCCAAAACCACTGGTTATTTAAGAAAAATAAAATATAGGACAAAACAGAAAGTTCAAACAGGTTGTCAAAGGTCTGTGCAGGTCGCAAAATACTCATGAAGAAAAATTGATAAAGGGAATCTTATGTGTAATTAAATTGGCTATAATTAGATGTAAGTCTTTCTAAAAATTTAGTTTTGGTATTAAAAACACACAGATACAAAACTAAAAGGGCATTCTCTTATGTTAGAACTACGGGGTTTTTTTGAAGTATTGATTGGCTCTTAGTAAAATTTGCAAGACTTTTTTTCTTGCATTCTAAAATCTATTTAACAACCATCTTATCTGCAGACAGTTTCTATTTCTGCTACGTTTCTTTCTGAGATCCATTTTATTTCCCTAGTTTCAGGTTGGAAAAGCTGTCTTCCTTATTTTGAATGGTAATGTGATTTCTGGAGGTGGAGTTTTCATCCCGAAGCTTCTCGGACGTGGGTCTCGCCAGTTCCACTTTTGCTGCCTCTCGCAGCACGTGATTTGCGGATCATGCATCTTTGCCTTCAACTCTTTCTTCTCCCCATGAAAAGGTGTATCTTTTAGCTTGGCTGGAGTGATCATTCTCTTCTGACTTTCCATCAGCTCTTATGACTTTTTCTCTCAATCTAACTCTGCTTTTACCTGAGACTGAAATGTTCTGTCTTAAAGGCTTAGAAAAACAACGTTTTCCCCCAGTATAACTTGATTCTTTCGTTTCTCTTAATACATCTGAATTGTTCCAAGTAACTAGGAAACTTCCCATGCTATTACTAAGAACCAGGTATTCTCCTGTTCAAGAAACTAGTTTTCTTGTTTATCTTCCTTTATAATATGGTGTACATTCATAAACTTGGACAAACTCTTCCTGTGTGTAATTAAATTTAAGTACCTTTCTCATCAAGTTCAACTTCCAGTTTATCTAAACGGGCTTCCCATAAGGAAAATAAATCGCATTGCAGAAGGGTTTGTTTTTACCTTTTTAGTGTCAGGCCTAAGAATCAAAGATTTTCTTATCCAGATAACTTTGTGTATTGTCTCTACTCCGTTTTGTTTTGTTTTGTTTTGTTTTAATTTGGGAAAATTGATCTTTGAAAGGATTAACATTTCAAACATTCTTTAACATTATGTAGCTTTATTGCTTTAAAAGTCTTTCATTATCACTGGTTAAATGAATATCAAGAATTTTGAGTTTTTTTTTTTTTACACATCTTTGATGGATTTCTCTAATATCTAAATTCCAAATTAAGTCTTTTTGCCCTAAAAGTTGAGATTTTCCAGTTGGGCCCCTGGAGAGCCTCAAAAAACGTATCTCTCATCTTGGAGGTATTAAATGATTAGGCTTATTTGGTAAATTGGATGGGATACATTGTCAAATGATAAGTGATGTTAAATTTTTTTGCAGTTACATCTGTTATATGAATGTATAAATTGTACAAAACTTTTAGAAATCTAATATTTCATCAGTCATAGTTCCTGTTACTATGTTGTATACGACAAAAATAACCAAGTTTCCTTGGCAATTGCTGATTATAATGAACTCCCATCAGATTTTTAACTATGGCTATTTTATGTTTCTGTCATCTAATTATTGTTTTTTCTCTAAAGGCATCTGCCATCAGAATCATGAAAAGGACTTTAACAAATATTCTTAAATGTAAATTTCTAATAAGTTTAAGATCAATGAACTAAATAAACATTTTCCAGAACTCTAATAATCTGATGGGTTCATAAAACTGCTAATCAAGATCAAGCAGAACAAGAATTAATTACATGAGTTAAGTACCTGAAGATAATGTTTTTGATTTTTATTTGAAAAATGTTGTCTCTTAAATGTTTTGCTTTCCATAGTTAAGGAAATTTTTTCTTAAGCTATCTATAGATTACAATAATGTGGTAATATATACTTTTGCGAACAAAGATGGAAACATTTGCTTTTTCTGTTATCTCTAAAATTCAGAAAATATTTGTGAGTATTCTTATGGAAATAGGGTTATTTGCATAAGTTCAATAAAAATTTGCTGTCCCTTTATAACAGAATACAATTGAAAACACTTGTTATATTACCAAGACTGTGACTGAAATGTCGTATTGGAGAATGTGCATAAAGTGGCAGACCTCCAGGATTTCTGACTTTACAATAAGGGAGTGAAATTATAACTTCCTATGAGGCCCTGGAGGAAACGTAGAATCTGCCTTGTTTTGACTATCCTCAAGAGATTTTTACATCTGAGATTGCTATGTGATCAACAGAGAGAGAAAGTTGTGCTTCTAAAAGAAAAACCATAATACACCTATAATTAGATCGTAGCTCTGTGCATCGTTTTTGAGTTCTTCTCTAGCTACAGACAAGACTAGATCCTGAATTATTCTAGATTCCTCCTCTCCAACTTTATTTCATGAAATTATTAAAACTAAAAACTGCTGTTCCTGAAGCCCTTTAGGATGAAACGCGATGAAATATAAGGAATATAGTGCCATAGGTATGGGTCACACCAAAAGTTCGCCAAAGCACCCAAACCCCAAACCAGACATTCAAACTGCAAACCAGCATGAGAAGTTGACATTTTCATGCTGTAGGAAGCTTTTCCTAAGGTGTCAGAATAAGATTCCATATCATAATGAGACTCACAGGTCCCCCTTTATGCTACCTTTTTTACTTGGCAGAATAATGGTGTCATCGAAATGTCGTACCCAGTAGCTTCTGGTAATTTGACAGGAGCTAACCAGAAAGATGCTTTAGTCCACTTCGTGGCTGGCTTTTGACATCATCCCTAATATAACTTCTGCTCATTCTCTGCTTTAATTTGACCTGGTCGTGGGATACCTAATGCAGAATATTGCTCTATATTACCTATTGGTTAAATTTTAAAAATGTCTGTGCTATTGCTAACTCTACATGCTGTACCAGGATAAATTCCTCTTGGGAAGCTGAGACCCATATGTATACAGCATCAGAAAACAAGCAACCTATTTGACAACAGATGCCTCCTAATTTCCTCTGATCATTTGTTGTATTCAGTTGGTTGATTTTTAAGCCTTTGGTTCATGGCTCAAAACCATTATGCAAACTGGGTTGTCATATTACTGTTGTATATTTTCCTTTTTATATGTTGTACCTGTTACTTAAATTTTTTCAGAAGTACAACTCCTAAGAGAAAAATGCTGGCCCAAGCACTTTGAGATAACAAAAATCTATGGAACAGATGAAATTGAACTTAATGGATTCCAGGTCACAACCCGAGAGCCACTCCCTTTGAATCTCTCTTGTTGCTCAAATGTGGCTATGAGGGTTTTGACATGGACTCCCTCCCAATGGGACCAGACTAGCAACCCAGCATAGGACTATCAAGGCACTGAAGAATAGTTGAAACCTAGCTACAGAATGATTGATGCTTTTGGAGAAAGACTTGATCAAAAGAAGAAAATGTGAAAGTTGTCAGATTCAAAATGAAGTAACTTGTGGGTTTTCTTGTTTTATATGTTTTTAAAAACCTGACAAATAGAGCTGGGGAAGCCTATGAAGAGATGGTTCTTATAATTCCTGACATAAATTCCTGATAACAAAAACTCACAGGAGTCTGCAAACAGCACAACTTTGCCCAAAAGCCTTTGCAACCTTATACAACACAAAAATTATTTCTGCAATGACATCAATCCAGCAACTACCTGTCCAAACTTGTTATAAATTCTTATAGCCAAGCATAATTGTCTCCATTATGTAATCCTCCTCATTTTTCTTTTAGAATTCTTTGTCCTCCTATACTGTCTTGAATAACACATAGTTTACCATTATGGCATGTGTATTCCCATTGCAATGCCCTATTCCCAAATATTTTCTTTTAAAGAAGTTATTTAGGTGGCAATGGCTATCTTCCCTCTGTACTTCTTCACATCATCTTCCCTCTGCACATGCCTTTCTCCGCGCAAATCTTCCTTTTACCTAAAGGATACCAGTCATTGGATTAGGACCCACGTTAGTAATCACATTTTAACCTGATTATTATCCCTGTAAATATCCTATTTCCAAATAAGGTTACATTCTGAGGTTACTGGCATTAAGACTTCATCATGTCGTTTTTAGGGGGGTGATGGGGAAGGCTTAGAATGTAACCTTTGACAATAGAGACCCAGCAAAGTAAATCAAGGGTAATATCACATGCTGCACATACTCTGATTAAACTTTATGCGTGGAGAGGGAATGCAGGGAACAGGGGAAGCCCTGACCTAGCCTGGAAAAGGCAGGGATGCCTCCACTAAAGATCATAGCTGCAGTTTGTTGTAAAAGAATAGATGTCAGCTAAAAGGCAAAAGAAAGGAATGATATTGCAAAGATAGACAAGAAGAATTGTAGCTAATTTGGAAGTTACTGATGAGGCTAGAATGACGAGCAAACATCAGATTATGAAATTGTCTTACATACCATAAGGAGGAGCTCTGGGTACAATTCTGAAAGAATGGGGAAGAAAATAATTATAAGTTGTGAGTATAATTAGAATTGATATTAGAATCTTTGAAAGAGCTGAAACAACATTATACCTTGGGGTGATTTTAGCACTCACCATTATTCTCAGTACAGATAAGATTTTTGTTTATGGCAACTGTCTCTCTGAGGAAAAGTACCATAAGCTAAATTGACCCAAATCAATTGAGACTTTTCATTAGACCAAATGTTTTAATAGTAAATTATGTGCTTGTTTGAGAACTGAGAATAAATGTTGTAGACATAGGGACACAAACGAAATTTTAATTAACCAAAACTCATTCTCATGTTCTCTACAGCACAAAAGTTTCTAAATTATAAAAATAAGAAAAAACAGTGGAGGAAGTCAAAATAGCCATCCATGTTGAATTTACCATGACAATCTTATCTATAACTTTTTTTCTTTTTTTTTGGAGATGGAGTCTTGCTCTGTCACCCAGGTTGGAGTACAATGACACTCCACCTCCCAGGTTCAAGCAATTCTCCTGCCTTAGGCTCCCGAGTAGCTGGGATTACAGGTGTGGGCCACCACGCCTGGCTAATTTATATATTTTTTAGTAGAGACAGGGTTTTGCCATGTTGGCCAGGCTGGTCTCAAACTCCTTACCTCAGATGATCCACCCGCCTTGGCCTCCCAAAGTGCTGGGATTATATGTGTGAGCCACTGCACCTGGCCTATAATTTTTTTTAAAAAAAGGTCATAGTCTTTCATGTGTTACCCCCACTGCCCCCAAAATTCATATGTTGAAATCCTATTCCTCAGTACCTCAGAATGTGCCCTTATTTTGAAATGGAGCCATTGCAGGTCATTTAGTCAAGATTAGATGAAGTTATACTGGAGTGGGGTGGACCCCTCATCCAATATAACTGATGTCCTTGCAAACATTTGGATATGAGACATTCAGCTTGAGAATTGAATATGAATATTAGAGACAAGGGACTTACCAGGAGCTAGGAGGGGCCAGAAACAGGTCCTTCCCTAAAACCTTCAGAGGGGCATGGCCCTGTCAACACTGTGATGTTAGACTTTCGGCCTCTAGAACCTTGCGACAATACATTTCTATTAAGGTACTCGGTATGTGATATTTTGCTATGGCAGCCCTAGCAAACTAATGTTTCAGAAACAGCAATATGTTGCTTGTCCAGACCCTATAATTCAGGCAGATGGAGCAGTATTTAAACTGCAGGTCCAGCAAACCAATGGCTTTGGTTATATGTTGATTGTCACAACCCATTGCTTTAACTTTGGCAGCCCAGCAGAAAAAATGATTTGGCAACAGGTGTCATTTAAAAGCCATTTCATTAGAAGGTTCTTTTACTTGGCCACAAAGAAGGCTTTGAGGACTTTAGCTAGAGACACCATTCCAAGATGAACCTCTGAGTCATGGCTCTGCACACACCCTGAGGAGACAGTACTGTCTCCAAACCCAGGTAAGGAAAGTCATTCCTCACAATAGGAAAACAAAGAAGATGACATCTTTCTAAGGCTTTTAAACCTTATGCCCCAAATGGGTAATGTTTTATTTCTTTATTTTTTAAACTATACTTTAAGTTCTAGGGTACATGTGCACAACGTGCAGGTTTGTTACATATGTATACATGTGCCATGTTGGTGTGCTGCACCCATGGTAATGTTTTATTTAGCCTTGAATTGATCAACAAGCTGCCTTCTGGTGTTCTGGGTAAATGTCCTGACTTTAAGTTGCTGAAAAGACAGTTCACAGTTAACTTGGATGAATCAGAGCAAATGCCTCTTGAAATACACCCTCCACCAAGTTTCCTGGGTATGCATTTTGGTTTTAGTTGGGTGGGTATTTGATATTTAGTATAAAACATGTGATTTCATTTGGGTAGGTATTGGTTTTTTCCATTGAATATTGGGCAGGAAGGCAGGATTAGCATCTATGATGGTTAATTTTATGGATAAACTTGACTGGGTCACAGGATGCCCAGATATGTGGTTAAACATTATTTCTGGGTATGTCTGTGAGGGCATTTCTGGAAGAGATTCACATTTGTTTTGATGGACTGAGTAGAGCAGATGGCCCTGCAACATGGGGAGAGTGGGGAGGTGTCATCCAATCCCTTGTGGACCTGAGTAGAATAACAAGGTGGGGAATGGGAGAATTTGCTCTCTCTGCCTAATTGTTTGAGATAGGACAGTTTCTCCTGCCTTCAGAACTGGACTTCAGAACTGGACCTCCTGCCTTCAGAACAGGACCATCAACACTCAAGGTTCTCGGGTCTTCAGACTTGGACTGGAACCACTAGCTTTCCTAAGTTTCCAGTTGCAGATGGCAGATCATGAGGTTTCTCAGCCTCTATAATGATGTCAGCCAATTCCTCATTATATATCTATTTTTAATGTATATGATATATATATCATATAGGAATGTATCATATATATCATAGTAGGGAGATATATATATCTACTGGTTCTGTTTCTCTGGAAAATGCTGATACTGCCTCCAATGCCCTGCTTACTCTATAATTATAAGCTTTTTGTCCTATATATTTTGGCGAAAACTTTGAGAGTAGAAATAAATCACCAAAGCTTTAATACTGCTCTATTTCATTTATATCTTTATCCCTTAATTCATTTATCCAAACGCACACACAAAAATGTTGGACTCCAGCTACATGCCGGCCACTGAGTCAGGAATGCAGAGATATAACGTACAGGGATCCAGCCAGGGCACAGAGATGGATAGTGCACAAGTTACAGTCCCTGCCCACAAGCAGCTCTTGGGCTGGCTGAGGAGACAGACCCAATAAACATAAGGGACATAAAATATTCCAGCTGCTGTGACATCCTGCCTGCCGAGGGATGGGAGGGCACTTCTGAATGAGACTTGTCCTCCTCATCCTTAAATCAGCCCAGGGGCCTCACTCCCTTCCCATGTCAAGCTGTGTAGGAGACCTTCTGTGTCCCCAAGTTTCCTGGATGGATAGGGAAAGTGATGGATAGGGCCGGGCATGATGGCTCATGCCTGTAATCCCAGCACTTTGAGATGCCAAGGCAGGTGGATCACCTGAGGGTCAGGAGTTCAAGACCGGGCTGACCAATATGGTGAAACCTATCTCTACTAAAAACACAAAAATCAGCTGGGCCTGCTGGCATGTGCCTGTAGTCCCAGCTACTCGGGAGGCTGAGACAGGAGAATCGCTTGAACCTAAGAGGTGGAGGTTGCAGTGAGCCAAGATGGTGCCACTGCATTCCAGCCTGGGTGACAGCACAAGACACTGTTTGAAAAAAATAAAGTGATGGATGGAAATGCTGGTTCTCCCACTGGATTGGGAACTCTTCAAGGACAGCCCTGGATCTTATTCATCTCTGTATCTCCAGCATGAAGATCAGGCCCTGGCACATTTTTGGCCAGAGGTAAACATCCAGTTGAACAAAGCAAGCCATCATACCTGAGTGGAACAGTAGTAGCTGAGCCTAAGGACAAGGGCTGGGTGGAGGGAGGTTCCAGATGTGCCCATAACCTATATAGGGTCCATGAGCAGCTTTCCATGTGAAGGGAAAATTTTAATAAAAGTACTTATTTCCATGTGGAGGTTTTGCACATAGCCCCTCAGCTCCAGCCACTTAGATGTGCAGATTCCATTAGTTTACAATCAAAAAGCCAGTCTCAATTTCTCCATTGCTGAAAGAACCCTAATTTGACTTAAAATATCACTGTGCCCATCCCGAAGGGATGAGTTGTGGTTGACCTATGTCTACTCCAATTACAATAATCCCATGTCTAACTTTCCTGGCCTCCAATAAAGCTAAGGATAGCCATGTGATCTATAAAATAGCAGAGATTAGCTGCAGTTGTACTGAGAAAGTATATGTTTTGATGTTGTTTTGAGACAGAGTCTCGCTTTTGTCACCCAGGCTGGAGTGCAATGGTGCAACCTCGGCTCACTGCAACCTCCGCCCCCAGATTCAAGCGATTCTCCTGCCTCAGCTTCCCGAGTAGCTTGGATTACAGGCATGCGCCACCACGCCTGGCTAATTTCTATATTTTCAGTAGTGACAAGGTTTCACCGCGTTGGCCAGGCTGGTCTCCAACTCCTGACCTCAGGTGATCCACATGCCTCAGCTGCCCAAAGTTCTGGGATTACAGGCATGGGCCACAGCACCCCACCAAAAGTGTTTGTTTTTGATTAAAAAAAAAAAAAAAGTGGCTGGTCATGGTCCCCACCCACTTTCTAGGTATTGAATGTGGATGTGACATCTGGAGCTGCAGCAGCTGTCTTGCCATCACGTGAGAAAGACCAAGAGAATCAGGAAGGTGTGGGCCCTGACATGAATCAATACTATCTATCTCTAGGCTTTTTGTTTTGTGAGGAAAAATAAACCAACTCTTATTTGTTTCAGTCACTGAATTTGAGATGTCTGTTACTGGCAGATGAATACATGTATAGTATTGTGCCCTTTTACCTCCTCAGAACCCCACTTCCAAGATGACTGAATGGATCTGGGGACCAAATTTTCTCCTGGATTTCCAAATCCAATTAATGAGGGTCTGAAGAGAAATGCTTCATTCTCTAGTAAAGCAGCAACTGACTAGAGCACTGTTGTCACCATGAGCCTTGGATCCAGCTGGCAATCACTTAGGAACAATCAGAGAAATAGTGTTCTTACTGAGAAGAGAGAGTTAGCAGGCCTCAGGATTGTATCTAATTAGCTATTGGTGGATTGGTTTGCTCCACTGAATAATATGAGGGATAAATGGCTTACTATCAGCCTGACCACTGGGAATTATCTTTTTCTAGGGATCTGTTTTGTTTTTGTTTTTTTTTAATTTAGTTACTTGCATTTCCCTCAGATCTTGTGTGACTAAAGCCCTCCTAGAATCCTGGAGGTGAAAAAGATGCCTTCACACAGAAGTGAGCTCCCTATTCCTAGAAGCAATTAAGCAGATGCTGGATGCCTGTTGCTCATGGCTGCTCCTCTGAGGAAAACCTTGTAGCTGTGAGGTACAGCGATTCTGCAGCATCCAATATCAACTGTGTGGCCTGTGGTAAGCCCTTTTAACCTACTGGGGCTCATTTTCCTCCGTGGCAAGATGGGAACATGTGTGTTGTGAAGATGGGAGGAGGGGGAGGCACAGGTTCACACAGGATGTCTTTGAGGACCATCACCTCCAGGTACCCTCAGTGCTTTCTACAGAGCACACAGCCATTCCCCATCTCTGCTCTTCCTGTGTCCCTATGTCTGAGTTGCCTGACTATTCCTCCAAGGGCCAGGCAGCAGAGGAGGGTGTGAAGGTGGAGAGAATGCCCTCTGGGCACTGATGGGCACTTTCCAGAGAGCAGCATCTTGGGGGTGTAGATTTCTTTTCTCACTACACATATGAGTAAACCAGTGCTCAGAGTTTTAGTAGTTGGAAGAGGTGGGCTGTAAATATATCCTTCCAAATAGACAGTCATATGTTAAAATTCAGATGTATTTGAAACCTTGGAGTGGAGATAGCAGGACCTAAGTAGCGGATCAGCAGGACCCACAGAAACAAGGGAAGGATGCTGGGACAGCCCCACTGGGTACCAGGCAGGAAGAAATCATGGCTCATCCATCACCTCACAGCAGCCGCTGCTGAGTGCAGCTAACCACAGACAAGATGTATGACATCCAAGTGGGAAGGGGAAGAGGCGGAAGAGGGAAGAGCTGAAGCAGACGCCCAGCAGACACAAGGTCCAGTTCCTCCGCTGCTCTGAGGCCAGCCAGCTAACACCAGGATTGGTAGGAGAATCAGTGATAATGATCTCAATGGCATGAGGGACTGAGGGCCAGAGAAGATCCCATAACAGATCACTATACGGTGATGAGAAGATCCCATATAGATCACTATACGGTGGATGACAGGAGGCAGCTCCATGAGGCTGATGCACTCCCGAGCTCACAGAGCAGCCACATAGTGGGTGGCATCAAGCACAGGCCTCTCTGCCTTCTGTTTTGCCATTAAACATCTCTGTGTGTGAAGATCTTTGAGAACCTGAGCTTGTCTTCCAACTCCTTTTAAGTTTTTAAATCTAATACTATTCTGGGAATTCATTTGCTAATTTATTCAATCCTTCATTTCTTCATTAAGCAAACATTTATTGTGTGCCTGCTAAGCACCTGGAACCGAGCTGAGAACTGGAACTCAGTGAAGGACAAGCACTTGAGGCCCTGCCCTCTGCAGCATCCAGCCATTTGTGGTGTTTCAGTCTGTGTGCATTGCTACAAAGAAATACCTGAGGTTGGGAAATTTATAAAGAAAAGAGATGTATTTGGCTTATGGTTCTACAGGCTGTACAAGAAGCATGGAGCCAGTATCTGCTTGAGAGTTGCCTTCACTCATGACAGAAGGGCCAATGGGAGCTGAGCCAGCATGTTCAGATATCATGTGGTGAGAGAGAGGAAGCCTAAGAGAGGGGAGGGAGGTGCCAGGCTCTTCTTAATAGTCAACTCTCACGGGGACTAATAGAGCAAGAACTCTCACTAACCAAGGACAGCACCAAGCCATTCATGAAGGATCCGTCCCCATGGCCCAAGCACTTTACCTGGCCCCACCTTCAACACTGGGGATCAGATTTCAACATGACATCTGGCAGGGGCCAAACAAACCATATCTAAACCATAGCACAGGGGAAAGGAAGGCAGGTCTACACCATTTTGCTCATGAAAGTCATTAAGACAGGAGTGGAAGGAGCCGTCTTTTCTCCAGGCTCAACTTCCCTGGCCCCAAAGTTCTCTCACCCAGAAATGCATGCAGAGTAGAGTGAATGGTAAGATGTAGATCTGAAACAATCTCTCTCTGTCTCTCTGTCTCCCTCTCCTTCACTGCATCACAATCCTTAGCAGGACGTCTGGTACTTAATGATTGCTCAAACAATACATACACGTGCTGGTTTCTAAGGCGCTCTCATGAACCAGCATTGCATTATCAATTATCAATCTCCTTGGCCATCATTATTCATCTCCTGTAACCTTCACAGCATCCCTATGTTGTAGGCATCCTAAAGCTACTGTTATGAGGTAAGAAAATTAAGGCTGAGAGAGCAGCTGACTTGTTCGAGGTCAACAGCTAGTGAGTGATTGAAACAGCATTCAAACTCAATGTTCTTCCAGAAGTTGCATCCTTCTTCACCAAATTACTCTGCATCAAGGGAAATCATACTTCTAAAATCTAAAAGAATGTACTCGAAAATGTTGACAGTGGTGGCATTTTTGTCTGGTTTTGGTGTATCTGTATTCTCCTTTCCCCAAAAAATAATTGTTCATGGGTATAAATTACTTGTATGATTTCTTATGCAAGTCTAACACTTGTTACAGTTTGAGCACATAAGTGCCCCATAATGGAGATAATAGCCACAATTTGCTCAATTGTTAGAAAATTAAACAAGATAAAGTACATGATGAGCTGACAGTGCTTGGTTTGTGATAGGCACATTACGATTCCTCTTGGAAGAAGGAGAGACCATGTCTCGGCTCAGCATTGTCTCCACAGTAGGTACCAGAGCACTCACTCTGGGAGGGATTTTTGCAGACCCCACACCTCCTCGAGCTGGAATAGAAAGGAAGAGAACCTGCAGCTGAACTCATTGCCCCTCCTACCTCCCAAAGATATGGTAGCACCACCAGGACACTGGAGATGAAAGGAAGTTAAAGCCAGGCTGAGGGGACCCCTGTGGAGACCCCAGGACTGGGCCCTGCCAGGGCTGACTGCTGGGTGTTCCTCAGAGGCATGTTCTGGGTGCAGCAACTCTACCTCCTCTCGTGTATGAACAGCTGCACATGCACAGCCTCCAAGAAGAATGCTTTTGTGGCCAGTGGGCAGTAGCTGGAGTCCCCACCCAGCCAAGAGGGAGAATGTCAAGACAGAAACGATCACTAAGGGGCTTGGGCTTCTCGAAAGCCCATTGATGTGAATCAGAAACAGGAAGGAAGAGAAAAGAGTTGGCAGAACACTTCCCTAGATGGAAAAAAAAGCCCCATGCAGCCTCAAAGACAGGCAAAAGGAGAAGGGAACTTATATTTTAAAGCACCAAAGGAGTATGTTACAGCCTCTGAGTTAAGGTGTTCTAGTCTCTTTGGCCTCAGTGGATTTGCACAGCAACCCTGTGAGCTTAGCATTTTTTTACAGATATTAAAATGGAGGCCCAGATTGGTTAAGTGACTTACCCAATATCACACAGCAGAAGTGGCACAGGCAGGATTAGAATCACAGTTCTGACTTGAGTGCTGGCTCTCATATTCCCAATGCGCTGCTTCCCGGCGAGCACCCACCTAAAGGTCATCTAGCTGCACTGACACCGAACACCTGCTTTGGTGTCTCATTGCACCCTCACATACTAAAGACAGAGCTGAAGTCATTAAAGGTTTTTGGATGGAGAAATTGGTCCCCAGAAAATGGAAATGACCTGCCCACAGTCACAGCCTGTTACTCTGTTCTCACATTACTACAAAGAAATATGAGACTGGGTAATTTAAAAAGAAAAGAAGCCAGGTGCAGTGGCTCATGCCTGTAATCCCAACACTTTGGGAGGCCGAAGTGGGTGGATCACAAGGTCAGGAGTTCAAGACTAGCCTGGCCAAGAGTGAAACCGCGTGTCTACTAAAAATACAAAATTAGCCAGGTGTGGTGGCAGGTGCCTGTAATCCCAGCTACTCAGGAGGCTAAGACAGAGAATTGCTTGAACCTGGGAGGCAGAGGTTGCAGAAAGCCGAGATCTCACCACTGCACTCCAGCCTCGGCAACAGAGTGTGACTCTGTCTCAAAAAAAGAAAAGAGGTTTAATTGGCTCACAGTCCTATGGCAGCCAGATGCATAACACAGGCACCTGCTTCTGGGGAGACCTCAGGAAGTTTCCAATCATGGTAGAAGGCAAAGTGGGAGCAGGCATGTCACGTGGTGAAGGCAGGAGGAAGAGAGGCGAAGGAGGTGCCACATACTTTTCACCAGATCTCACCAAGAACTCAGTCACTATCATGGCAACAGCACCGAGGGGATGGTGCTAAGCCATTCATGAGGGATCCACCCCCGTGACCCAGTCACCACCTACCAGGCCCCACTTCTGACACTGGGGATTACAACTCAGTAGGAGATTTGGATGGGAACACAGATCCAAACGACATCACAGCTCCTGTACAGAGCAGCACTAGGAACAAAACGAGGCCCTCTGATTCATGATGCAGAGCTCTTCCCATACAGATGATGGTGCCCAATCCACACATCTTTTAGGAGGGTGGGTAGTGGGGAGCTGGTGTTTTCAGGGGAGAGAAATGCCTTCTTCAAATTTTCTCCAAAATCTTAAACGTAGAACAGTTTCAAGGGGCAGGGGCATGGCCTTACCCCATAGTCTCTAAGGAGCTCCTTGGAGCACTAAAAGCCTCCATCCTGGTCCTTCATGCAGTCTGAGCTGGAAATCCCAAGAATAAAGCCTGGCAATCAGCCTTCAGATGCTAGTCAACTACACTGTGCCAGGAACCCTGTATGGGCACGGTACCTGTAGCAGGGTATATAAACCTCGCAGCAATCTGGCAGGACATCCTTTCGCCTGTATTTTACAGATTTAAAATTCAGTTTAGTGCCTGCCTCACCTCACCAGGTTGGGGCACAGACAAATGAAGGCACCACTTTGGTGATGTCAGGGAAGCACTGCCTTGGCCACAACAGAAATGCATCTCAAAGACGAGGGTCTGCATCTCTACATTGGCTTTGTCAGATGTAACCCAGCACCAAGGACAGTGCCTGGCACATGTCAGGTGCTTAATAAACACAATCAAAATGTGAAGGATCCTGGTGCTCTGTGGCCACCTCTGGCATGTTTGGAAGCACTTGTACATCTTCACATTCAAGATCAAGGTGTTACCGACTTTTGGGCCGCTCCCCAGTGATCTTAGACCCTTATACTGTTGAAGCCACAGCAAATCCTTACCTCCAGTCCTTTAGGCTGGAAGGGAGGGGGTGTGTGTGTGTGTCCATGGTTCCCAGTATAATCTGAGCATGACAGGATTTTAATAAAAGTTTCAGAGGCAGCCTGGTAGAACAGGGAGAGTATCCCCAGGAGTGGAAAAAATACCCTTAATCTGCTGACAGCTGTCCATACAGGGCCCCGAGGCGTCCTCTTTCTCCATGTCTTTATCTGAAGAAGCAAATGTCTAGCAAGATGTGTGATGAGTGGTGAGTCCAGAGGAAGAAATTAAGCCCTGGGCCTGCCTGAGCTTAGCAGGCCCTGGTAGCACTATCTGTCTTCACCTGGTGCAGAGGCACACACCTGCTCACTGGGGCCAGGCAGGAACCAAGGCACAACTGAGCAGAATATGCTCCTCCCCACGCAGTCAGGAAAGAGGTTGAGTCTGCCAGCCCTAGGTTCAAGCCCAGGGTTCATCTCTTGTTTGCCAAGGGACTTACCTACAAATACTTTCCATCCAGCTTCATGTGAAAATCAATTTACATCTGTGAAATTCCCCCAAGATGCCGTGCGTGCACCACAAGCTTCATTCATTCATTGGACCCCCAATTTTTACTGAGTTAAGTCCCTGGCACTGAAGATCAGTACAAACCCGGCCACAAGATAATGAAATGGGCCTGGCCAACCCTGGCCTGCCTGGGGGAATGATCTTGACAGCATCAACTTGTCCCAGATGTCCCCTGAAACCCCAGTGAAGATACATGTGCACTGTTGTGCACTGTGGGATCTTGAAGGGGAATTTACCGGGGCTGGAGGTGGCTGTTTGGCAGCAGCCCTTTATAGGCCAGATGTGACTGGAACAGTGGAAAAGTTTGAGAGATCAAGGCTGGAGCTTCTTTCTGCCCAGGTGACCCCCATACAGCTTTGTCCCTGTCTATCACCAGCAGACATGCCCTGGATGTGAGGCCTAAGGAAACTGTATATTCTAGAGCTGCTGGGTCTTGCAGTGGATGGAGATGCTGAACTTCCTGTGTTGGTTTCCTTTGTAAAGGCTGAGTGAAGGCAATGTCTTTTGAAAGTCCATCATGCCTACAAGTTTGCAAACCCCAGTAGCTGTGTGTGTCTGTACAGAGGGAGAAAGGCAGGTCCCTGCCCTCCAGGGGCTCATATTCTAGGGGATGTAAACTAAAGAAAGGAATGAAGACATAGGTTAAATGATCATTGTTAAGGAACCGAGCAGAGTATTGTGAGGTGTGGGCTGCGGTGGGCACTTCACACAAGGTAGGTGGGTCAGGAAAGTCTGTGGAGGGGGTGTCCTTCCTTAGCCAAGAGCTAAGGACGTAAAGGAGCCATAGGACAAGGATGTTCAAGGTGGAAGGACCAGCATGGGCCTTGCTGATATCACAACAAAAAGGAAGGGGATGAGATAAGAGGTAAAGGAAGGAACACTGCCAGGGCCTGGTCACACAGGGTCTTGTCATCCAGGCACGGAGGGTGACGTGTGTCCTTGTTGTAAGGGAGCCGAGAGTGGGCTTGCAGCAGGGCAGCCTTTTATATCCAATGTATGCTTTCAGAGGTTCTTCCAGCTGCTGAATGCAGAGTGGTTTGTGGGGCATAGGCGTGGAAGCAGAGAAATTTGGCAGTGGGCGATCTCAGTGCGGTGTGATTGTCATCACTGGCTGTAATGTGGGGTATTATAAGCTCCAGTTCCAGACACCCTGTAATTTGAGATGTCTCTGGGCTTCCTCCTCCCCACGGGCCAGGCACCAGTAGGTGTCACCAGAGACTAGGGGAAACTTTCACTGTGGGGGACAATGGTAGAGAGGGTCTTGCAGAATTCCTGCTGAATCCTGGAGATTTTTCTAGAGCATTAGCTCCAACAAATGTACAGAAACACTAAGTAGCTCCAGGATTCAAATGAGAAAACTGAGGCTCGGTAAGGTTTCATGATTCTCCCAGCAGTAACCTGTATCACAACTGGTGCCCTCAGAATTCAAGCTGATGCTTGATACCCAAATCCCCATCTTTCTGACACAGGAGACCACTGCAGGAGGACTGACAGCAAAATTCCAGACCAGTGCAGAGTGAGAGGAGCCATTTCTTCTGAGAAGCTAAAGTCAAGGGAGCTTCTAGGGGCATCAGGAAGTATCTCTCTGCTAAGCATAATCTGTGGGACTCTGCCTGATGATAGCCAGGGATAGTGTGACCCACAGGCAGTCCTAGACCAGTGGCCAGCAGGAATGAGAGGGGATGCCCTGTCAGGAATGTTAGACATTTATGTTCTGTTAGGATGGGACAATTGAGCTGTTAGTCTCACTAAACAATGGACAGAGAGCTAATGAGCTGTCATTTAGTGAGAATCCACTCTCATGCCAGCCCATGCCTCATCAAATCCCTTTGTTTATGAAATATTTATTGAACATCTGCTAAGCAGACATTCTCCTCACTGCTAAGAGAGCAGTGAAGAAAGAAGATAGAAAATGCTGCCCTCTTGAAGTTCCATTTCTGCTTGCTGGATGATTTTGGTTTGTCAACAGCTTTCCGGCTGGGTTTAACTTGCCTCATTTTACAGATGAGCAAACTGAGACTGAAAGGTTAAATCGTATGCCCAAGGCAGAGCTGGGACACAACAGAGGATTCATACACAGATATGGCTTGGCTGTGTTCCCATTCAAATCTCAACTTGAATTGTATCTCCCAGAATTACCATGTGCTGTGAGAGGGACTCAGCAGGAGGTAATTGAATCACAGGGGCTGGTCTTTCCCATGCTATTCTCACAATAGTGAAAAAGTCTCACTAGATCTGATGGGTTTATCAGGGGTTTCTGCTTTTGCTTCTTCCTCATTTTTTCTCTCACCGCTGCCATGTAAGAAGTGCCTTTCACCTCCCACTGTGATTTTGAGGCCTCCCCAGCCATGTGGAACTGTAAGTCCAATTAAACTTTTTGTTCCCAGTTTCGGTTATGTCTTTATCAGCAGCGTGAAAATGGACTAACACCGTAAATTGGTACCAGTAGAGTGGGGTGTTGCTGAAAAGATACCTGAAAATGTGGAAGAGACTTTGGAACTGGGTGACAGGTAGAGGTTGGAACAGTTTGGAGGGCTCAGAAGAAGACAGAAAAATGTGGGAAAGTTTGGAACTTCCTAGGGACTTGCTGTGAATGGCTTTGCCCAAAATGCTGATAGTGGATATGAACAATAAGGTCCAGGCTGAGATGGTCTCAGATGGAGATGAGGAACTTGTTGGGAACTGGAGCAAAGATGACTCTTGTTATGTTTTAGTAAAGAGACTGGCAGTATGTTGCCCCTGCCCTAGAGATTTGTGGAATTTTGAACTTGAGAAAGATGATTTAGGGTATCTGGTGGAAGACATTTCTAAACAGCAAAGCATTCAAGAGGTGACTTGGGTACTGTTAAAAGCATTCCATTCTAAAAAGGAAACAGAGCATAAAAGTTTGGAAAATTTGCAGCTTGATGATGCAGTAGAAAAGAAAAACTATTTTTTGAGGAGAAGTTCAAGCCGGCTGCAGAAATTTGCATAAGTAGCAAGGAGCCTAACATTAATCCCCAAGACCCTGGGGAAAATGTCTCCAGACCATGTCAGAGACCTTCACAGCAGCCCGTCCCATCACAGGCCCAGAGGCCCAGGAGGAAAAAGTGGTTTTGTGGGCCAGGCCCCGGGTCCCCATGCTGTGTACAGCCTACGGATTTGGTGCCCTGTGTCCCAACCACTCCAGCATGGCTGAAAGGGGTCAATGTGTAGCTTGGGCTATGGCTTCAGAGGGTGGAAACCCCAAGCCTTGGCAGCTTCCACATGGTGTTGAGCCCGTGGGTGCATGGAAGTCAAGAATTGAGGTTTGGGACCCTCTGCCTAGATTTCATAAGATGTATGGAAATGCCTGGATGCCCAAGCAAAAATTTGCTGCAGGGGTGGGGCCCTCATGAAGAACCTCTGTTAGGGCAGTGCAGACGCAAAATGTGGGATCAGAGGCCCCACACAGAGTCCCTACTGGGGCATTGTCTCGTGGAGCTGTGAGAAAAAGGCCACCATCCTTCAGACCCCAGAGTGGTAGATCCAATGACAGCTTGCACTGTGTGCCTGAAAAAGCTTCAGACACTCAATGCCAGCTGGTGAAAGCAGCCAGGAGGGAGGCTGTATCCTGTAAAGCCACAGGGGCAGAGCTGCCCAAGACCATGGGAACCCATCTCTTGCATCAGCATGACCTGGATGTGAAATCTAGAGTCAAAGGAGATCATTTTGGAGCTTTAAGATTTGACTGCCCTGCTGGATTTCGGAATTGCATGGGCCTTGTAACCCCTTTGTTTTGACCAATTTCTCCCATTTGGAACAGCTGTATTTACCCAATGCCTGTACCCCCATTGTATCTAGGAATTGACTAGCTTGCTTTTGATTTTACAGGCTCACAGGCAGAAGGGACTTGCCTTGCCTCCGATGAGATTTTGGACTGTGGACTTTTGGGTTAATGCTGAAATGAGTTAAGACTGGGGGACTGTTGGGAAGCCATGATTGGTTTTGAAATGTGAGGATGTGAGATTTAGAGGGGCCAGGGGCAGAATGAGATTTGACTGTGTCGCCACCCAAATCTCAACTTGAATTGTGTCTTCCAGAATTCCCACACATTGTGGGAGGGACCCAGGGGGAGGTAACTGAATCACGGGGCCCAGTCTCTCCCATGCTATTCTTGTGATAGTGAATAAGTCTCATGAGATCTGATGGGTTTATCAGGGGTTTTCCACTTTTGCTTCTTCGTTTTCTCTTACCGCCATGATGTAAGAAGTACTTTTGCCTCCCACCATGATTCTGAGGCCTCCCTAGCCATGTGGAACTGTAACCTGTAACTCCAACTAAACCTCTCTTTCTTCCCAGTCTTGGGTATGTCTTTTTTTTTTTTTTTTTTTTTTTTGAGATGGAGTCTTACTCTGTCACCCAGGCTGGAATGCAGTGGTGGGATCTCGGGTCTCTGCAAGCTCCGCCTCCTGGGTTCATGCCATTGTCCTGCCTCAGCCTCCCAAGTAGCTGCGACTACAGGCATCTGCCACCACACCTGGCTAGTTTTTTTTATTTTTAGTGGAGACGGGGTTTCACCGTGTTAGCCGGGATGGGCTCCATCTCCTGACCTCATGATCTGCCCACCTCAGCCTCCCAAAGTGCCGGGATTACAGGTGTAAGCTGCTGCGCCCAGCCTCGGCTATATCTTTATCAGCAGTGTGAATACAGACTAATACACACGTAGGTCTGGCTGGCTCTCAGAAATGACGTGCTCCTGTGGGAGTGGGATAGGGGTTGCAGTCAGAGATGGGAAGCCTGACCCTGCAGGGCTCTGGGAAACAGCGGGCCCACGGTTCCCACATGAGTCCATCTTTATTCCACTCTTCTGACCCAACTCTGCCTCCAAAGCGCACCCAATTCTGTGGTCTGTCCCTTCTCAGAGCAAGGTGGTAGGAGTGAGAACCACAGGACTGGAAAGCAAGGCACCTGGGTTCTCTCTGTACCTTTCTAGTCCTCAGTTTCCTCAGCTATAAAATGGGCATACTACCTGCTATGGAGGATTGTGTAAAGATGTGTAAAATGCCCAAGCTTGTCACATCATAACTCACAATTACTATGTGTGGGGGAATTTGGCTAAAAAACTTCAAATATATTATTTCATCTCAGAGCAACTCTGAAGCAAATACAATTACTAGTCCTGCTACATGCAATAACACAGAGGTGCAGCGAGGACCTTGCTTAAGGTCGCACAGCCGGCCATGGCAGAGCTGGAGTTTAAACGCTGACCATAGAGTTTCAAAGGTGGTGCTGTCACCCCTTGGTTCTCGGCCTCTCACGCAGCTGGTGATCCACACGGTGGCTGCCCTGGCTGACCATCTCCAGAGGTGCTGGGGTCTCCACTCATCGAGCACAGGAGTCTCTGGGCCAGAAAGACCCCCAGAGCCCACCCTGCACAAGCTCTGCCTCACCTCTCCCTTGAACACTTCTGAAAACAGGGAGCTCACCACCTCCTGTGGGAGGCTGGCCATGTATCCAATGTTACGGGTAGATTTTATCCTGTTGTAACTTTCCTGAATTGCCCCCTGTTCCGCCCTCTGGCCCTTCGTGTATAGGGCTAGATCAATCTGTGTCCCCAAGAAAGCCCTTCTGAGATGTGGGGTCCTGCCTGTCTCCCCAACCCCACACATGAAGTGTCCTTGGTATCCTGGCCTCGCAGTCACCTTTTCTGACCCATTGTTGTTCACTCCTCCCAGCCCAAATGTGGGAGTCAGTTCCCTCCCGTCCCTGCTCAGGCAAGAGGCCTATTACAACTAGGGGTACCCCAGGCTGGCTGAGAACCAGCGGGGGAAGGGAGTGGCAGGGGCAGGCCACAGCTCGAGGGGGACAAAGACACACGGAGGTGAGAGAGGTGCATAAAGCAGGATCTCAGCCGGGAAGCCTGCTCTCTTCCCTTTGGGGCTGGGCTGGTGCTCAGCCACAGACGACACAGGCAGTCATGCTTTCTGACCCCTCCTGTTGGGGAATGTCCTTGACTTTGTGGGGGATGTTCTGGCATTCTCACAACTTCCTTGGTGAGATAGGCCCCTAAGTAGGGACTCTTACCAAAGCATCCCGAGTACTTGTCACTCCTTAGTTATCAAGCATGATCCCATGATGTCAATACAGTTGACAGACGCCAGACAGTCCCTATCTCTTCCAACAATTTTGTTATCAAGGGCAGCAGAGCAGCTCCTCTGATATTCATGCATCACCCCAAATTGGTCAGTTTGTTATTTGCTCTCTTCAAAAGCTCGATGGCACTTGGCTACTCAATTCCATTGTCCTTATATTACTATTTCTCCTGGAGTAGGATCCTCGTCACCAGACAGCCAGTGTGGATCCCAACTTTAAAACTCCATCCTGCTCTTGAGAACCACTTCTGCCACAGACCCCACATGCACACCACACGTGCACACTGTGCTAAGCATTCTTCTCTGTGTACCTCTCAACCCTGCTGCAGAAAACAGTCTTGGATGCTGCCCAGAGAGTTTGTATCCCACAGAGCAGGGTCCCTGATATCTCGTAAGTGGAAAACACAGCAAGGTCCCCAAACTTTCAGGAGGGATGTTTCATTTGTCCCCAGTGAGGCATGCAGAGATGGAAGCTGGTGGAGGCCCTGTGCGGAGGCAAGCCCTTCCTCCTCCCTGTCCCTGGATTGGCTGTTTTCAGAATGGACCCCAGCAGGTTGCTACAGATAAGGCTGCCTGATCAGTGACTCAGGGGTATCACCTGTTAGAACCACCAAAGTCTACACCAGTAAGGGTAGAGACCATAGATCATCTCCAGGCAAAAATTCAAGTGGTCTCATGGGAACACAGTCCAGGACATCATGAGAATATTGGACTCAGGTTTTGTGAACCCTAACGCTATTTTCCGCCATTCTCTTGCTTGTCTTCACACCAATAGGACAGGTCTCCACATGGGGTTGGTCTACCCAGCTCTTCCTCTCTCCTGCTTGCAATTCTCAGAATAATCCCAGCATGTACCAAGAATGCAACATCGAGAGATAAGGAGAAAGTGTCTGAAACACCCTGGACTAGGTCCTTGTTTCTCTTAAGAATGGAGGTGTTCATCACTTGGACTCTGGAAGGGGAACATCACATACCGGGGCCTATCATGGGGAGGGGGGAGGGGGGAGGGGGGAGGGGGGAGGGATTGCATTGGGAGTTACACCTGATGTAAATGACGAGTTGATGGGTGCTGACAAGTTGATGGGTGCAGCACACCAATATGGCACAAGTATACATATGTAACACACCTGCACGTTGTGCACATGTACCCTAGAACTTAAAGTATAATAATAATAAAAAAAGAATGAGGTGTTCTATAACACTTGTGCTGAGCAAGTCCACTGGTGTCAAGGGAATGTAAACCCAGGACACTTGTTGGGCCCCTCAGCTGGGGCGCAACATGGGGCACATACACAAAAGACTCTATCCACCCTGAGTGGCTTTCCTCAGCTGGCTTGCCCTGAATCCCAGCCTTCTGTTTGTTCTTTCTGCCTACCCATCAGGAACACATCTGTTCAGCCTGCTTAGTGTGAGGGCTCTGTCTCACTGGATTCCTGCAAATGGTACAGTTGCCAGAGCTCCTTTCACTGCTCCCAGCTGTCCTCATGGTGTTGGAATGGCTGCAGCAGCTGGTTTTACTCTCAGGCCCTGCCAGACTTAAAGACCTTTGCAACATCAACCTCCTTGGCAGGGAAAAGGAACTGATGTATGTTGCACCCCTAGTGAGTGCCATGCCAGGTACTTGAACAGGTGCTTCACATGCTTCACCGTCTCTATCTTGGCTATCCTAGGAATTCAGTTCCCACTTCACTGAAGAAGATGGCTATGCTCTGAGAGGCTAAGCCATTTGCCATCAGTGGTAGAATGAGCATCTCCATGTGAAGTCCTCTGTTTGCATCCCCTAAAGCTGCCTCCCAGGGAAGGTGGGCTGGAGGAAAGGGGCAGACAGTTGTTGATAGCAGGCACCTTGCTGTTTCTTCATTGGGTGTATGTGTTGCTTGAACCTGGAAAGTATGTGTTCCAACCCACCTGGACTACCTGCTGGCTCTGTGTCTTTTAAGCAATCTTTCAAGCTCTATGTGAAATGAGTACAATGATGTATCTACCCAATTTCCTCTTCAGGTTGGCCATGCTGGGGAAATTGGCTTGTAAGTGACTAAACATCATACAGAGGGAGGGGCTTTCTTCAACTCTCTGCTGAGATTTGTCATGCAGACTTGGAGAAAACTTCATCACCCACCCCTCTGCCGGCCAAATTACTCACTTTCACACAGTGCCACAGCCTGCCCTGGACCTTGTGAATGGTATTGAAGGCTGAGATGGGAAGGCATGGGCAGATTTGGGCTCAGATGCAGTCTCATTGGCTCTTCCTTCAGGGCCCACACCCATGCCAACCTTTTAGTGGCACTTGGGGGAGGTCACGGTGGCCACCAGGCAACTCCAACATAGAAGATGCTCTTGGAACATCCCAGAAGGCTGAAGCGGTCCAGCTTGAAGGCTGCGGTGGGGTGGTCGCTATAGTGCCCCGTGTCCCTGGAGGTGCAGCTGGGGCCATGCTGGACCTTCTCAAAGTCCTCTTTAGCCATGCTGGAAGACACAGGTCTGAGATGAGGACCAGAGTGTAGTGAAATTTTACTAGCAGAGCTTAAAGGAAAAGAGAGAGTCAGGACAAATGTGAAATGGGATGTGCAATGACAAGCAAGGCTACAAGGCGTGCATTTTGAGGTCAGAGAACTGGGTCCATTCCTTGACACTTGGAGCCTTGGCTTCCCCAACCATCTCGTGGCATATGGAGAAAATAACAGCATGCACACAGATGCTGAAAATGTCAAAAGATAATAAGCATTTACTGAGTACCTATTAGGCACTGTTAATAATGTTGATGTTGGTGTTGCTGTTATAAAATTGACTTTTTCTTGTTACAAGCATAAAAAGTGTTCCTACGTACTCAGAAACAATCACTGCTAATACAAAAATGTATGTTTTCAGATAGTTTTCTATTTGTATATGGTTATGTGTTAAAAAAAAAAAAAAAAAAGGAATATACCATATGTACCTCTACGTAAACTGCTGTTTCCTCCAGTTAATTTATCACAATCACTTTTCCAGCTCACTAGACTCGTTTCTACAATGCCGTTACGATGACTGCAGTGTTTCATTCTACGGATGGCACACACTATTGGACTCATTTCCAGTGACTGACTACATAAGTGGTTTCCTATTTTTATATTAGAAAGAGTGCTACATTATAAAGTATTAGAGACCACATTTCTAGTACTCGTGCAGCAACCTGTGAGGTGAGTCTTATCGCTCTTGTTTTGCAAATTATGTTTTGGAAGGTATGTTTTAAGCCATGTAGCATCAGAGACATCACATCAAAGGGTTGTTACAGAGAAGCCCCAGTCCCACCTTTCCCTGCATCTTGAGCATAATGATATCCTTGACAGCAGCAGAAAAGCCTTAAGACACCTCTCACAGGTTGCTACACACCCCCTTTCATGCCCCCTGCACCCCACAACCACCCCACTACATATGTACCCCACACCACTCACCTGTGCTGCACACACCACACCCACACCACGCACACATACCATGTACACACCCCACACCACTCACCCATACCACACACGCCACACCCACACCACACACGCACACCACGCACACCATGCACACACCCCACACCACTCACCCGTACCACACATCATACACACATACACTCCACACCACTAACCCATACCACCCACACCATGCATGCACACACCCCACCACTCACTCATACCACACACCACACCCACACCACGCACACATACCACGCCACTCACTCGTACCACACATACCACACCCACACCACGCACACACACCATGCACACATACAGCCCCTCCCCCACACTCATACAGTGGAATTGCAGGCAGCTCTTAAAATGATGGCTGTAAGAATGTATGTCTATTTTCCAACATGAGAGATAATTTCAAATTATTGTGGATTGGAAAGCAGATTAAAAAATCTTGTGTATAATATGACCATCTCTTATTAAAAAAATATATTTGTGGCCAGGTGCAGTGGCTCACATCTGTAATCCCAGCACTTTGGGAGGCTGAGGTGGGTGGATCACCTGAGGTCAGGAGTTCAAGACCAGCCTGGCCAACATGGTGAAACCCCATTTCTACTAAAAATACAAAAATTCACCAGACATAGTCATCCCAGCTACCCAGGAGGCTGAGGCCAGATAATCACTTGAATCTGGGAGGTGGAGGTTGTAGTGAGCCGAGATTGTGCCTCTGCACTCCGGCCTGGGCCACAGAGCAAGACTCCATTCAAGAAAAAAAAGAAAAAAGAAAATATATTTATATATCTTTGTGAGCATGTGTGATTATGCTTGGAATAATATGCAGGAGAAAATAATGCTAATATGTAGAAGGGAAGGATCGTAAAAAATGTTTTCCTTTGTGCTTTCTGGCATTTTCTAAATATACTGTGCAAATAATTTATTAATGTCAAAAAACGAATAGCAACGAAGCTACTTTCACACGCATGCTTGCATGTGTGGATGTGTGGACAGGCTTTCCAAGTTGGTCTCAGGTCCATTCCACTCTTCTTCCTTTCCCTCTGTATCCTGCTGTTTTGTTTACTTAACAGCTTTATTGAGGTACAATTTGCATTAAATAGAATTCATTAATTGTAATTGTAGTTTGAGATATGACAAATACACATAGTCATGAAGCCACTAACACAATCAACCAATATGGGTCACGATAGGAAGCACTTCCATCCACCATACAAAGCTCACACTGATCTGTTGTTCATCACTATGTATTCTCAGCATTGATCACAGTACTAATCACAGTATTGATCAATGCTTTCCATGTGGGCTGGTGGAAAGTTAAAATCTGTCATCTTGCTATTTATTTTCTGTTTGTTCCATCTTCTTAAAATTTTCTGTTTCATTTTATCTCTGATGACTTAGCTCTACCTCTTAGTTTTGTTTTTTGTAAGTAGGCATTCAGGTTTTTGAATAATATTATATCTCTGACATAGAACCTTAAAACCATCCGACAGTGTACCTCCATATTGCTTTCCTGGCTTTTACACTATGGTTTTTATACATTTAACTTCTACATTTGTTTTAAATCCCATAATTAAGATTACTTTTCCTTTAAACATGAATTATCTTTCGAATGTGTTTAAAAATGAGATAGTATGTTTTGTCGCATACGTACTACTTATTCTTTCATTCCTCTGTGTAGATCAAGTTCATTTGGTATCATTTTCCTCCTGCCTGAAACATATCAGCATTTGTCATAATGCAGATTTGCTGGTGAATGTCTGAAAATTCTTATTTCACTTCTGAAAGATATTTCTGCCAGTTATACAAGGCTAGGTTAATTTTTTAAATTTTATTTTACATTTTAAGACATCACTCTATTGTCTTCCGATCTGCTTAATTTATGGTTAAAAATGTTTTGTTATCTCTTTGTGTGAAATGTGTAAGAAGCCCTTTTCTAGAAAATTTGGTTGCTTTAAGATTTTCACTTGATCACTGATTTTTCAACAATTTGGGTGATATGTCTCATTTTTTTTTTTTCTCTTGCTTTGGAGTTTGTGAATCCTCTTTCTTTGGGTTTATGTTTTTCATCAATTTGGAAAATTGCAGCTATTATTTTTTTCAAATACTTTTTCTAGCTGCTTCTAATAACTCGAATTGCATTTATACGAAACATATTCCTATTATGAAAACGCCCGGGGCTGGGCGCGGTGGCTCAAGCCTGTAATCCCAGCACTTTGGGAGGCCGAGACGGGCGGATCACGAGTTCAGGAGATCGAGACCATCCTGGCTAACACGGTGAAACCCCGTCTCTACTAAAATACAAAAAAAATTAGCCGGGCGAGGTGGCGGGCGCCTGTAGTCCCAGCTACTCGGAAGGCTGAGGCAGGAGAATGGCGTGAACCCGGGAGGCGGGGCTTGCAGTGAGCTGAGATCCGGCCATTGCACTCCAGCCTGGGCAACAGAGCTAGACTCCGTCTCAAAAAAAAAAAAAAAGAAAAAGAAAACGCCCTTGATCCTCTGTTCACTTGCTTCCTGCTTTTTCCCTCCCTGTGCCTCACCTGGAATAGTTGCTGCTACTGTGCATTCAAGCTCACTGGTTGTTTCTTCAATGTCGATTTTGTTGTTAATTCCAACATATATTTTTCACTTCAGACATAATAGTTTTCAACTCTTCACTTTGTAAAGATATTTTTAGTATATCTTCCACTTCTCTCCTTATCCATGTTTTTCTTCCTTAATATGTGGCACAATCTATAATAACTGTTTTAATGGCCCTATCTGATCATTCTGTCATCTGTTATTCTTTTGTCTGTTTCTGTTGAAACAGATTGATTTTTTTTTTCTCCCAGTCTTGATTATATTTTCCTGCTTCTTTACCTGCTTGGCGAGTTTCTCTGAGATCTAGACATTGCTTTGGTGCTGAATATTGTGGTATACTTTTAAATAGTGTTTGACTTTGTTCTGGGATGGGGTTAAGGTATTGAGATCAGTTCAATCCTTTTGAAGCTTGCATTTCAGCTATGTAATGGCAGGACCATTGCAGCCTTTAGACTAGAGCTAATTTACCTGCACTACTAAAGCAATATCCTTCGGAGGATTCTTCCAAATGCCCCAGGGGTCTTTCCACACGGGCTGGTGGAAACATAACCTATTCCAAGACCTGTCTGAGTTCCAGGGATTGTCTGCTCTTCTGATTTCCAGGGGGTTCTTCACTGATCTCTTCGCACAGAGCCTCAAATGCCTGCCCAGATCAGAATCAGCCAGAGTGACGGGGCTCCCCCTGCAGACCGCAGGTTGTCCCATTGCAGCGCTCTTCCCTCTGGCATCCTGCCCTGCAGGTGTTTTTTCCTCCACCTCCCAAACTCCTTTCTGTGTTCTCAGCTTAGTGTGACTGCCAGGTGCTGTCTGGATGCCCCTTTCCCCTCCTGCCTTCATATATATTCATTTGTCTAGTTGTTAAAGGTGGAAAGTAAACATGTTCAAATCATGTTAACATCTACATTCTGTAAAGCAGAGCTAGAGCCTTTAGCAAAGTTGGTCATTGATAGAATTAGAGTGTTTTGAGTGTGGTTAGCTATCACGTTGAAAGATAATTGAGTTTTTCTTCTTGACAAGAAAACATATCCTTTTGTCCTGGGGAGAATAACTTCTCCAATGCTTTTAGGATACTGTGGCTGAGGGCCTGGCAGGTCTCAATCGTGGGGGTTAGATAATCTTAGAGAAAATTTGTTTTAAGCCTCCAAAGGGTTCATGAGTTTGGGAAGCCCTTATAGCCAAAGAACTCTTTAGAGTTTTTAAAAATGGTTTCCTGGAGGCCCAGGAATGGCCCAAATTGTGAGTGTGTTCGAATAAAGCGTAAAGTGGCAAAAACATTCCTCCAAGAGGCCAATCAGGCATCCTGGCCTCTGGCCCCTGTGCTGACTTCAGGGGTGGTTTGAGATTTGAAAACCCCAGTGTATCCCTCTGGGAGTCCAGCATCTCCCCTCTATGAAGAAGGCAGCCTCTACTGTCCTTGAAAGTATGTAACACTGTGTCCACACATCGACGTGAGAAGGTCCAGTTCTCTAAATTTTCTTGTAAAACTGGATATGAAGTCTCCTTGTATGTACAAGAGGGTGTTATAAATTAAATTGCATCCCCCATAATTCATACACTGAAGCCTTAACCCCCAGTACCTCAGAATGACGTTATTTGGAAATAGGATCACTGCAGACACACTCAGAGAAGTTGAGCTCCCGCTATAACATGGCGGGCCCTTAATCCAATACAACTGGTATCCTTATAAGAAGCAGAAATTTGAGCACAGACATCTACATAGGAGAATGCCATGTGAGAGTGAAGGCAGCGATGAGGGTGATGCTTCTGTATGCCAAGGAACGCCAAAGCTTGCACAACACCGGAAGCTGGACAGTGAGCGTGGAACTGATTCTCCCACAGCCTCAAGGGAAGCAACCTTGCTGCCACCTTCGTCTCAAACATGTAGCCTCCAAGGAGACACTAAACTTGTCTTTAAAAGCCACCAGTTTGTGGTACTTTGTGGCAGCCAAGGAAACGAATGCAAGAGAGACGTCCATAGTACAACACAGATTTCACTAGCTAGACGCCTGTGAGGCTCAAAGAACAATTCATCATCATGTCACTTTTTTATCATAAGAAAACTGTTTAAGTTATATCCATACATGTGAGGACTTTGCATTTTATTTTGAGGCTCAAGCATACTAGCTTGAACTTGAAGAAACATTAACCTGAGTTCCTCATCCAGTTTTCTGTGTAAATTAATAAACATCTCTGCACTTCCCCAAAGTGGGGAGAATAATGTTAAAGTGTTAATGTTGTGTAAAAAAATAATAATTCTTATGAAAGAGTCCAATGATCACACTTCCTAGAGTCCCCACACTTGTGTGTTTCCTCCCACAGTGGATTGGAGCTACCTTCCTGGACCAGTAGGATGCAGTGGAGAGAGCACCCTGCCACTCCTACAGTCCAGGCCTTGAGAGGCATTGAAGCTTTTGCTTGTGCTGTCTTGGAATTCAGCCCTGATGCCACCTTGTCATCAAGCCAGTCCAGCCTACTGGAAGATAAGCAGCCGCATGGAGGAGAACCAAGGGGCACAGCCAACAGCCAGCACCAACTTCTGACATAGGGGTGAAACATCATGGACCTTCCAGCCCAGTTACTCCTCCAGAGCCACAGGAGGGAACCCAGGAAAAACCAGCAGAGAGGCCAGCCAACACATGGAACTGTAGGAAATAAATCCTTGCCATTTTACATGCCTGCCTCATATAGGCATGTACAATAACAAGGATCATTTACATGCCTTCATAATACAATATTATAGGTATGTAAAATACTTATGCCACATGCAGGGGAGATGCCCTTTCCTCCCAGCAAGTCGGTCCCACAGCCCAACAAATTCCTCCCGCCCCACCCAGACTCTGTCAGGAGAGCCCTGCCATCTGAATCCACCCTGTTTGCCAAGTTCCAATGTGTAACACAGTTCTTAGCAAAACACATTGGATTTGGGTTTTGTTATGTTTTGTTTAAAGCTTTCTCCCAAATCCACATGCACACAATTGGCTGGGGTTTGTCAAATATCTGCTGGATCCAAGCTTGCAGCCTCTATTATCCCACTCCCCATCTGGATGGCAGCTCTGTACATCAGCTGGCTGAGTTCTGCCTATCCAAGAACCCTTCTCTCTCCCTATATCCTCGGTTGCTTCTGCGGGGTTGGTGCCTCAAGCTTCTGGGCTTGGCTATAAACATTACAGGGAGGCTTTATTTGGAATGCCTTCCCGTAAGTAGATGTGACTAACTCCATTGCAGTCATCGGAGGCTTGAATTCCATGGCATTTATCTGCATCACGAAGAGCCAGATCCATCATGGTACCTGTTCCAGGCCTCTGTCGGAGCTCCTAGCACACACGCTGCCAGGATTCGTTTGTGTTTGTCGTCCCTTCCAGCCTCTGGTCTCTTTGAGGCAGGGACCCTGCTTCACTGGGATTGATACCACCAGAGCCCAACACAGAGCTCAGCCCATTCGTGTTAATGGGAGGAAAGGAGGGAAGAGACAGCGAGGAATGAAGGAGGGAAAGCGAGGTCAGGAGGGAAGGAATGAGTAAAGTTTGGCCCATTCAGAGAAATAGAGAATTGGGAAGATTATTCAGCCTCCAAGTACCCTAGGACCCACTGCCGTATTTTTTTTTTCTTTTAACAAAAATAGCTCACACTCAGTAATTGCTTTTCCAGAAATGGATATATATATTTTATTTTTTGTTTGCTTTGTAAATCATCTAAGTTAATTCCCAGTCCTACCTTGTGAGAAAAATGCCACTATTTCCCTCATTTGATAGCCAAAAAATACTTAACTGTTTAACTAGGTTAAATAATCAGGTCAAACACATAGCAAGCAGTACAGGCACTGTGATTTGAACCCAGGGAATGGAAAACCATAGCCCGTGCTCTTCATCAGATGGCAGCTACATTGCATGTCATCTTCTCTGCTTAAAGGAACAGTTTGTACGCAGTAATGTTTTTCTCCAAAACTTTGCAGTTTGTGTCAAAATTTCAGATAAACTTCCATTGCTGGGAAGAGAGAATGAACATAATTTTCCCTTTTCTTGTCTCTAAGAAACCCTGAAAACCCTGAAAACCCCGAATGTTATATATAACATTGGATTTGGGTTTTGTTATGTTGGGTTTGTTATGTTTTGTTTAAAGCATTCTCCCAAATCCACATGCACTCAATTGGCTGGAGCCTCATGACCGAAGCAAGAATGTGACAGTGAGGTCCCCAGGTTTTCATTTTGACTCAAAAATCTTAGACCAGATATGGGAGAAACTGGCAACTCAGAAATGCCGGTGAGTAGATATACGAAAAGAGCTCAACAACAATAAAGCCCATTCTCTCTAACCTGATGACCAGGCTAGAAGCAGCCTAGCAAGCCAGACAACTGCTCTATTCCAGCCAAAAAACACAGGAAAAGCTGTGGCCTCATGTCTATCCCTACCAGCAAAGTCCAAGCGGGAGAACCTAAGTCCTTTCTTGCCAGGACATAGGGAAGCATCCCAGTCCTCCTCCTTCCTCCCTGCTCCCTACCAGGGTGGGGTCAGAGGAGGTCAAGCAGGAAGCCAAAACTTTCATCCGCACCGGGCAGTAGAGACCCCCTCACGGTGTCAGTGAAGACACCATGTGGGGAGCATGTGTGTGTCCCATGCTCATAGTATAGAGGTGCCATCTCCCTTGGTAGGGGCCTAGTGAAGAGTGTGCAGACATGAGACCAAAAAAATTCATAGAAGAACAAACTGATGCATGGGCACTATCAGAACTAATAGCTTTTACCCTAACCAGCCTAGGTAACATAGGGAGACTTGGTATCTCCAAAACAAAGAAAAAATTAAGTTAAAAAAATTAAAAGATTAGCCAGTCATGGTGGCATGTACCTGTGGTCCCAGCTACTCGGGAGGCTGAGGTGGCAGGATCACTGGATCCTAGAGTTTCGAGGCTGCAGTGAGCTGTGATTGTGCCACTGCACTCCAGCCTGGGTGACAGAGCAAGACCCTGTCTCAAGAAACAAAAACATTTGCCAAAGACTCTGTTAAAAGGAAGAAAAGACAAACTACGTACTGGGGAAAAAAATATTTGCAAACCATGTATCTGACAACAGACTCATATCTAAGGTAAACAAGGAACACTCAAAACTCAACTAGAAAAACAAACAAGCAATCCAATTAGAAAACAAGCACCAGACTTGAGGAAATATTTCACCAAAGAGGATGTACAGATGGCAAATAAGCACATGAAAAATTTGAACATCATTAGCAATTAGGGAAATGGAAATTAAGAGCATGGTGAGATATCACTACACATTTGTTAGACAACTCTTTTTAAAAAATGACAATACCAAATGCTGGAAAGGATAGAGAGAAATTGCTGATGGGAATGTAAAATAGTACAACCACTACAGAAAAGAGTTTTACAGATTCTTGAGAACCTAAACATATGCTTACCATGTCACCCAGCAATTGTACAGTGGGGCATTTATCCCAGAGAAACAAAAACCTATGTCCACACAAAAATCTGGACATGAATGTTCATAGCAGATTCATTTGTAATATCCAAAAGCTGGAAATAGCCAATCTCCTTTAAAATTTGAATGGTTAGACAGTATTTTATCCATACTATGGAAAACCACTCAGTAGAAAAGGAGCAAACTATTGATATATGCAACAACATGGACTGATTATGCAGAGTGAAAAAAAAGCTAACCTTGAAAGATTTCCTACAGTATGATTCCATTTATCTAACATTCTTGACAAAATTATAGAGATGGAATTATTGGTTGCCAAGGGTTAGGGATGGTGGCAACAATTACCTTTAGTCTTCCATTTATGAATTATTCTATGACTTAAGCACTATTATCAGCATTTTGGAGAAGACAGTGACTCAGGTTATGTAACTTCCTCAAAAAAAATGGAGCTAATGCAAAGCCAGGGCTGGGAGGCACATCTGGACCTGCCTACTTCCCAAGCCACACGTGATGGAAGGTGCCTCCCACACTGGGGACACCCCACTATTGATGGAGAATCTCTGTGCTCGATACATTGATTTCTGTTTTATCTGCAACCCCAGGGACTAGTCATTGCACTGCTAAGACCCACACAGTGAGGAAACTTGCCCAAGAAATAAGGCAAGAACTGGATTTTGAATGCAGATAAAGCTAACATAACGCACTTCAGACAAAGCATGTGTCACACCCTCAGGACAGGGACAGTGGCAGGAGCTTGGGGTAGTTGGAAGGGGAATGTGGTTGGATTATGTGAATCTGAGTTTCTGGAGGGAGGTTCACTGGGGAAGAAAATTATGGGTAGGTGGAGTTAGGATCTCATGTGAGGAAAGAAATGAGATTTTCTGGGGACAGTGTCCAAATAAAAGACTGACATGATATTCAATCTAATAGAGACAGTGTATTCATATCACCTATGACTCAGAAAAGCCTGATAGTGAATAGGGGTACTATGTAGCAACATGATTGTTTCTGAGCTCTAATAAAAATAAAGACAACTAGACGACTATATCTCATGGATATTTCAATGGGACCTGAAGTATGCAGCAAAGACCCTGATACAAATCAGGTGCTCAGGAAATGTGAATTTATTGTCAGGTCTGCCGCCCTCCTGTCCCCCTAGCTGCTGCCCTCCTCCCCACACCCTTAGGTTGCATGCAGTCCAGCAAGTATGAGCTCCACATTCCATTCCCTCCTGAGGGCAGGTGGGGGCAGAAGCTGACACAGGGAACACCTTGGATTTCTTGTGGGGGCAGAGATCTGGCACTGGTCCTCCAGAGACATTGAAATCATTTCCAGGGTTCCTTCTAGAAGTTAGCCCATTGCCGTGGTAGCCAGCATTCATGGTACAGGAATCGGGACAAGGAGGGGTGATAAGCCAGGAAGCAATTTAGAGAGATGATGAGATTCAGCACACTGTGAAGGCAGCCTGGGCAGAGTTCAAGCTCTGTCTGACTCAGAGGGTCTGGCTGCTCCCACTGCACGTGGGCACCCCTGATGTGTTGCTGGGTGATGGGTGGTGCTCAGGGTCAGAATTTGGTAGTGACATAAAAACATGGTGTGTCTGCATCCAGACCACTGAGCTGTGCCTGTCACAGACTGGGCTCTGAGCTCTGCCCCAGCCCAGCTGAGCTATTATGATGCAAATTTCCTGTGCTGTGTCCAAGAGAGAGAGGTCCCAGCTTCCTCGGCTTGGGTGGGCAAAGCTCTCTGCTGGGTAAGAGCTGCAGAATTGGGGTAAAAAGGTTGGATTCAAAGCTGGCTCTATGTGACTTTGGGCAAGTCACTTTAATTCAATGAACATTTGTTAAACACTCATGAGCAATGTTCTAGGCACTTTTTTCCAAGCTGTCTGATGTGCTGATGTGTACACTAGAATAAGTATATGAAAACAACACCGACTCCGCCGTGTACCAGCAGTGAAAACTTAGGAAGTCTTGGAAACGCTCTGCACCTCTGCTCCCTCACCTGTGAAATGGAATCCTAAGCTACCTCATAGGGTTGTTGGGGGGAATTCAATGAGGTGTCCTCCAACAGCTTAGCCAGTTCCCAGCACACCTAAGGGTTCTAGCTCTATAACTTCTATTACTCTCTAGTCCTCCATTCTTCACCTGCATAGTGTGATCAATAACCCCAGCCTCACAGGTTCATGAGGGTTACATGAGATAATGAAAATAAGGATGTTTTATAATAGTACGTTATATGATGGTTTGCTGTCATTGTCATCATGGGACATTAAGAAGAATATCAGTATGAGCGACTCTGCATGCAGGTGGTGGTACTGGAAATTCCAGTGCTTTTTTCTTTTTTTTTTTAACTAATTCATTTATGCAGTAAATATGGGCCCATGTCACGTGCCGGACACACTGTACAAGGCACTGTCTGCACTGAGCTTGAAACCCAGTGATGGAGGCAGATGGGCACAGTGATCATTAAATATGACAAAGTCTATGCTCTGCT
This sequence comes from Macaca nemestrina, assembly GCF_043159975.1. Taxonomy (NCBI): domain Eukaryota; kingdom Metazoa; phylum Chordata; class Mammalia; order Primates; family Cercopithecidae; genus Macaca; species Macaca nemestrina. The sequence goes on along the minus strand of NC_092132.1, from coordinate 6,100,089 downwards.
AGAAGGCAGCACACGGTGCAATGGATCCCAAGAGAAGGATGACTGAACCCAGGCCAGGAAGATGAGGAAAGGCTTCCTGGAGGAGGGATGGCTGAACTGAGCTTATAAGGATGGGTGAGAAGCAGGCAAGTGGGAAAATGTTGTCACCAGGAATAATCTGCTCCCCTGGCAAAATCCTTCATTTAATCAACAGTCCCCCTAGAAGTAAAGTCCACTAGGAGAGGTCCCTGAGGACAAGCCTCATTCTTTTCTCCAGTGACCCCCACCCCAATACCCACTGTTTATCATGGCTACCTGCAGCTGTACTGAATGAATGGATGGATGGACTCAAACAGCCACAACAGAAAAACAGGATTTTTGACCCACAAAATCTGTCACCATTCTGAAAAATACAACCAAATTAGCAAAGGGAACTAAGCTGGCTTGGGCATCTTTGCAGCCCGTTCATCATTCACTGAGTGTCTGTAATGAACATCATCTAAACGGGGTAAAGATAGCATCATCTATTTTCCAGGGTTTCCTCGTACATCTCTGTTTTACCCCAAAATAGCAGCTACCCAACAGCCCCTCAGTCATTCCACGAGCATAGAAATGAATTTATATTGGGAAGCATTCAAGAGGGGAAGCGAGTGATCATGAGGGTATCTCATTCCAGAAAAAATATGTTGCTTTGGGGTTGAGTATGACCAGATAATTTTGCTTGAAATGCCCGTAAATCTTTCTCAGCAGCAGGGTTGGGATAGGCATTTTCAAAGCATTCTGGGGTTCCGAATTCACATGGGATACAGAGGCCCCAAAAAGGTAGGTGCAATGGACTGAATGCTGATGTGACCCAGAAGTTCATATGTTGAAACCTAGCTCCCCAAGGTGGTGAGAAATTCGTATGAAACCTAGCTCCCCAAGGTGGTGAGAAATTCGTATGTTGAAACCTAATACCCCAAGGTGGTGTTAGGAGCCGGGTGTTAGGAGCCTTTGGGAGGTGATTAGGTCATGAGGGTGGAGGGCTTGAGAATACGATTTGTGCCCTTCTGAAAGGTCCCAGAGTGCTAGCTCATCCCCTCCACCATGTGAGGAGGCTGCTGGGAGGCACCAACTATGAACCAGAGACCAAATCTGCCAGTGCCTTGATCTTGGACCTCCTGCCTGCAGAACTATGATCCATAAATCCCTGCTGTGTAGACTAAGAAGGGGTAAACCTGGGAAAGGTATAAGGCTGGATGCTGAGAAGAGATAAGCAGAGCCATTCCCCAGATTCCATCATCTGCCAGGAAATTCCTGCACATCTCACACAGCCCTTGACAATCCTGCCAGTTTTGCTTAGCACTTCTCTGACCCCATCCCTTCGTGTCCTCTCAGAATTTATCACTCCCTTAGTTTTACTTTTATATCATAAAGCATGGGCCTTGGAGCCAGAAAAACCTGGTATCCTGTCCCGAATTGTGTCCCCCAAAATGCGTACGTGGAGGTCCTAACCCCCAGTGCCGCACAATGTGACCTGACTTGTGAATAGGATCTTTAAAAAGGTAATTGAGTTTAAATGTGGTCATTAGGGTAAGCTCCAATTCAATATGGCAGGGTCATTATAAACAAGGGGAAATTTGGGCATAGAGGCAGACATGCACAGAGGAGGAGGATGTGAAGAGACAGAGGGAAGACACCACATGCAGACAGAGGTTGGAATGATGCTTCTACAAGTCAAGGAATGCCAAAGGTTTCAGGAAACTACCAACATGGGAGAGAGGGTGGATCAGTTTCTCCCTCACCAGCCTTGCCGATACCTTAACCTGGAATTGAGGCTGGACCCCAGTCCTAGCCCTGACAGCTGTAAATCAATACACTTGTGTCTAAGCCTCCCGGGTTGTGGCATTTTTTTGCAGTGGCCCTAGGAAGCTAATATATCCAGGTTCAGTCTGGACTCTACAATTTACCAGTTATGCTCACCTAGGCAACCTATTTCAACTCTCTCAAACCAGCGCCATCCAATAGAAATATAATGTGAGTCATATGTATCTTTAAATGTTCTGGAAGCTACATTTAAAAAGTAAAAAGAAACAAAGTGAAATTAATTTTAGCAGTATATTTAACTTGGTATGTTTAATATATTATGTGAACGGCAATCAATATAAATGTTAATGAATTATTTCACATACGTTTTTGTTCCAAGGCTTTGAAATCTGGCACGTATTTTATACTTGGAGCACATCTCAATTCGGAATGATCTTATTTAAATGCTTAAAAGCCACATGATATGCACTGCAGCTCTGACCTTTAGCTCCTATATCTGTGACATGAATATAATAAGACACCACTCATGGAAACAACAGGGTGTTTCAGATTCTAGAGGATGTCCTGATTTAACAGTTGGCCATGTGATATGCAAGCAGACTAGCTTATTGAGGCATCTTTAAATTGGAGTTCCCAGAACCTTTGGAAATGGTTTATAGAGTTATGTGGATACTCTCTTCTCCTGCAGCCATGAGGATGAAAGCTGAGGATCATGCACAGGACTTAATTGCAAAGTAGCAGAGCTCTAGAGGAGTTTACATTCTCAACCTCGGGAAGCCTTCTATAGCAATGCCACAAGGATTAAGAAGCGGGAGCCTACACCATGATATGGGATACGAAAGTCTTGGTTAATACACTTAAATCTTTCATCTCAAAATTGCTGAAAACCTCTGGGCTGCCACACTTGTTCCCTTCTCCCTATTAAAGGCCTGAAGACGATGCAACAAAATACGTACCTCGCTTTCCCCGAGGGCTGTCAGACTGATAACTAGGGTTAAGCCACAGCATAGCACAGCTGCAAGACTGCTGCTTCTGCTAGGAATGGAGGGGGCCTGTACCCTACAACCACTGCAGTACCTGCTGACACATACTGGTGGGAACCAGGAGAACATCATGGAACTGGATGCTGATGGTGCTGAATCGAGAAGGCTGAAACAGAAGCCTGGAGAAGAACCGATAAGCATGAGTGCACTCACAATGCAACATTTAGCACACTGGCAGGGACTCCACATTGCCAGCATGGCTCTTGGAACCTTGAAGAAATGGGTGTCCATGGTAAAGTAGAAAAGGCATGGCAGACCATAATTTAAAAATCAAAACATAATAGATGTTGGCATGGATGTGGTAAAAAGAGAACACTTACACTGCTGATGGGAATGTAAACTATACAACTACTGTGGAGATTCCTTAAAGAATTGAAAGTAGAACTAACACTTGATCCAGCAATCCCACTCCTGGGTATCTACTCACAGGAAAATAAGTCATTATACAAAAAAGACACTTGCACATGCAAGTTTATAGCCGCACAATTCATAATAGTAAAAATACAGAACCAACCCCAATGCCCATCAACCAAGAAGTGGATAAAGAAAATGTGGCATACATATACCATGGAATACTACTCAGCCACAAAAAGGAACAAAATAATGGCATTTACAACAACCTGGATAGAGTTGGAGACCATTATTCTAAGTAACTCAGGAATCAAAAACCAAATATCATATGTTCTCACTTATAGGTGGGAGCTAAGCTATGAGGACACAAAGCCATAAGAATGATACAATGGACTTTGGGGACTTCGGGGGAGGAGGATGAGGGATAAGCCTACACATTGGGTACAGTGTACCCTGCTTGGGTGACGGGTGCACCAAACCTGAAATCACCACTAAAGAACGTATTGATGTGACATGGTTTGGCTGTATCCCCACCCAAATCTCACCTTGATTGTAACTCCTACAATTCCAACATGTCGCTGGAGGAACCTGATGGGAGGTGATTGAATTATGGGGACGGGTCTTTCCTGTGATGGTCTCGTGTCAGTGAATGAGTCTCACGAGATCTGGTGGTTTTGAAAACGGAAGTTTCTCTGCACAAGCTCTCTCTTTGCCTCCATCCACGTAAGGTGTGACTTGATCCTCCTTGTTTTCTGCCATAATTGTAAGACTTCCCCAGCCATGTGGAACTGTGAGTTCAATTGAACCTCTTTTGTAAATTGCCCAGACTCTGGTATGTCTTTATCAGTAGTGTGAAAATGGACTAATACACCACATAACCAAAAACCACCTGTTCCCCCAAAACTGTTGAACTTTCTTTTAAAAGTCATGGCAGACATTGGAAATGGCTCAGAGAAGTGGGCGTGTGCGAGTGAACATACAATGCAGGTATGGAAAAGTTGCTAACTGGAGGACAATTCATTTAACCGCATAGTGAGATGTGGCCTGCCAAGAGGTCCTCGTGTCCTCAAGAAGTTTTTGGCTGTCCTCTAAGGGAAGGATGATGGTAAGAATACTGTTACACTTCAAAAATAAATCATAGGATTCCTAAATAAGACAGGCCAGATGGCAGTGCTCAACTGTCATAAGCAAGGTAGAAACGATTATAATAAGCAGTGTCAGGGACTTTGACCCACAGAAAGCCATGGAGATGGCTATCAGCACATGGGGAGTGGCAGATGGGCAGTCATGAGGTTATCACTCAATCCAGTAAATCAAGAGATATTGAGAACTAACAGCTAAATGCAATACCTGTCCCTAGACTGGATCCTGGAGGGGAAAATTGCTATAAAGGACATTATGGGTCAACTGATAGAATTGGAATGAGGGTAGCAAGATGGATTAAAATATATCTCTGTTTCTTGTCTACAGCCAAGGAGGCACACCCTAACAGACATGGCAGAGGCTGGCCTGTCTTGTGCAACTCCTGAGATAGCTGCCTGTGATTTTCCCTGTTTGGTACAGTCTTACCCTGGCTTCTGGCTCTTTATCAAGTAACATCTTCACTAAGATGTTTCTTCTGACTTTGCATTGGTTTTTAGTTAGTTATTGTTTTTGTTTTCTTCATCTGGTCGTCTTCATTTTGTTCTTTTACCTTTGATAATCCTCATGACTATGCACCATGTGAAGTCATTATGCTCTTTAGTGAGAACTTCTGATTGTTTGTTTTTTGAAGCATAAGTTTTTTCTGGGCAAAGAATCAGGTGTTGCTCAAAGCTGGTTCTGCCTCTAGCCTCGGTAGGCTCACAGTGTAACATCATCTGAAAAGTGAGTACCAATTTCTAGCTCACAGAGCAGTCATGAGGCTTCCATGAGATGAAGCTATGGGCCTGGTCTGTGGGAATGGCACGGCCAGTTTTTGCTGTTCACATCGTCATTGTTATGATTAAAGGAAGAAGGCGGCACTAGAATAGGGAAGGTAGCAGAATCAAAGTGACTCTTCTTTGGAAGGAACATTCTAGAAGTTCCTTTTGGACACTTGGTCCAGTCTCCATGATGAGGATCATCCTCTCAAAGAGCTCTCCAAGTTCCAAGCTGTCCTGTGGCATCTCTTTGGACATCAGTTATTGGATGCTCATCACCTTATGAGGTTGGCCCTTCAATTATGTGCAGCTCTCCTTGTAATAGCTTACCTGTTGAACTGAAGCCATTTGCCAATAAACATCTGACGATGGCCTTGATTCTTCTACTTGGAAACTGAAATAGAGGAGGTTATTGCTCTGAACAGCTCTTGTTTGTGGAGCTGATACACTTATTCCCCAGCTGCTGAAATGACTACATCCTTCTTAAGTAGTACCTTTGTTGATAGAAGTCACCTGTCTTGGAAATACCTGGGAGGTCATGCCCACACCCCACAGGAGTGAGTGGCACATGTGCAGTCACTCACTGAGGTAGCAGTTCAAATACCTGGCCATGTCTCCACAATTGAGACAGTTCTGAAGAAACATTTATAATTCAGAGCCCTCCACAGGATCACAGTGAGGATGGATTTCAGCTGAAACACCACCCTAACTTCATCCCTGCTCTACTCTGTACCCTCATGCCCCAAAGTCTCTCCTCTGAGCATTCCACCAAGTAGTCACTTGTACAAAAGTCCCACTGCAGGCTCAGCTTCAGGAAACCCACATAAGACAGAGGCTAAGAATAAGGATTTTACCTGGCAGCCCTTCATTCCGTGACAACCACATTCAAAGAGCCCTGAGTCTTCTATTCAACTCACCTCAAAAGCCCTGGCTTTATATTACCCAGGACATCTTGGCTCTCCTCTTCTAAGCTGTTCCACACTCTTCCACCACCAGATGCAGTGACTTCACCAGAAAGACATAACCAAGATCATCTAACCCAGAAGTGTGACTCAGCTACCTATAGGGGCAAAGCTGGTAATAGGAGCAAGTGAAGCTGCTTGGTGCAATGCAATAGGGAAGAGTGGAGAGTTCTGATAATGGAGAGCACTTGGTCTCAACAACAGTGAGAGTAGTTTCTCAGCTCCAGCAGGCTGCTGGCTTTGAGAAATTAGAACACAGTAATGCAAATCTGATGTTTCAAGATGAGTCAGAAAATCTGACTCATCAAAAACTTCATAAGAAATATCCTGGATGTTAACTATTGGCCGTATATTTAAAAAATTTTCAGACAGCCTGTGAAGCCGTTAGCACTTTGCCTTTAGTCCAGTATTTCTTATTTTGGAGTTGGGGAGGTTATCTACTCTTTGATGAAAGCTTTGTGCAATCACCAGGGGAGAAATTACTCCCAAAATGACACCAAACTTTAAATACAATTGAAGGTTCGAAGAGCCTCAGAATAAGAGAGAAACCCTGATACACTGTAACCATTCAGTAAAAGGGATGGGGTCACTAATGATATTTCTCATTCTAGAGTTTTTTAATTGTTATTTTAAAATAAACTTTATTGGGAAATGGTTTACATCAAATGTATCCATTTTAAGTATACAGTTTGAAGAGTCTTGAAACAAATGGATAGTCATGTAACCATCATCACGACCAAGCCATGAAAGAGTGTCACCTCTCCCAAAGGCACCCTCCTGACCTTACCTAGTTAACCAGTTAATCCCCACCCCTCTATGCCCTCCAGCCCATGCAAACACTGATCTGCCTTCTGTCACTACAAATTTGATTTGTTCTCCTAGTTGAGTATAAATGGAGTCATATAATAGGTATTCTTTTATGTCCAGCTTCTGTTGTTCAACATAATGATTTTGAAATTCATCCACGGGGTTTGTGTGTCAGTAGTTCCATCTGTTTTTCTCAGTAGGTTATATTCTGTTGTATGGATGTGCCGCAACTTGTTTACCTATTCAGCGGGTGACTATTTTTTAACCATGAATTCTGGGGTCATAAGAGATTCTTTCATAAATATGTTGTTGAAAGTGTATCCATAGCTGTTACAAAAAGCTATCAAGATGATACATTTAATTAGGATATTATATTTTTAGCTTGATTTTTAGCTTATGCTACTAATAGCAAACAATGGCATTTAAATTTTAGATTTGGTTCCAGGGTTAAAGAAACGCTACTCCCTAACAATCAATTTACTCAGTTATATAAATACATTTTAACATCTGATAGTTCAGTGGAGTGTAATTTTTAAAACCTGAGTAATTCAGATCAGCTGTCTGATTCTCTACACTCTAATTACTGGCTTTCTTTATGGTTTGTGGAACTTGCCTCCTTACTGGTGGAATTTCTGGAAACTAATTCTGCCTACTGATTAAACAAAAAAGCTTTAATTTGGGTTAAATTGATACTGTTAAATTTTTTCCTTTTTAAAACTAAGCTTTCTAGTATTGAGCGTGTATCAAGTGATTAGAACAAGCATAGCTAGTTTTTATGTGTTTGTTTGCTTTGGTTTGGTTTTTAACTTAATAGAGCTTATTTCTTTAGAACAGTTTTAGGTTCAGCACAAAACTGAGAGGAAAGTAGAGTTCCCACAGGCACACTCCCCTCAATACCATCACCAATATCTTGCACCAGAGTGGTATATATGCTACAATTGATGAACAGACCGTGATACATCAACAACACTCAAAGTCCATAGTCAATGTTGTGTATTCTACAGGTTCAAGCAAATGTATAATGGCATGATTTCATCTTTTTTTATTATTATTATACTTTATGTTCTAGGGTACGTGTGCACAATGTGCAGGTTTGTTACATATGTATATATGTGCCATGTTGGTGTGCTGCACCCATTAACTCGTCATTTACATTAGGTATATCTCCTAATGCTATCCCTCCCCCTTCCCCTGACCCCACAACAGGCCCCAGTGTGTGATGTTCCCCTTCCTGTGTCCAAGTGTTCTCATTGTTCAATGAGAACATGCGATGTTTGGGTTAAGAAAATGTGGCACATACACACCATGGAATACTATGCAGCCATAAAAAAGGGGGACATGGATGCAGCTGGAAACGATTATTCTCAGCAAACTATTGCAAGAACAGAAAACCAAACACTACATGATTCCATCTTTATGGCATCGTACAGGACACTTTCACTGCCCTAAACATCCTGTGTTTCACCTATTTGTCCCTTCTTCTCCTCCTTTCCTTCCCTTCCTTCAAAGCCCCAGCAAAACACGGATCTTTCTCACTATGTCTATAGTTTTATTTTGCCAGAATGCCATATAGTTGAAATCACAGTGTGCAGCCTTTTTCAGATTGGTTTCTTTCACTTAGCAATATACTCCTATGGTTCTTCCATGTCTTTTTGTGGCTGGATAGTTAATTCCTTCTTAGTGCTGAATATTCTACTGTCTGGATGTTTCATAGTTTATTCATCTATTGAATGACATATTGGTAACTTCCAAGTTTTCATAATTATAAATAAAGCTGCTGTAAACATTTTTGTGCAGGTTTTTAGGTGGGCATAACTTTTTAACTCATTTGGATAAATACTAAGAAGCGTAACTGTTGGGTTGTAGGTAAAAGCATGATTCGTTTTGTAAGAAACTGCCACACTGTCTTCCAAAGTGGCCATTCCATTTTACATTCACAACACCAAATGAGCATTCCTGTTGCTCCACACCCTCACCAGCATTTTGCATTTTGGATTTTAGCCATTCTAACAAGTGTATAATTGTATCTCAATGCTTTAATCTGCAATGCCTTAATGCACATAATGTGAAGGATCTTTTCCTTCTCTTATTTGCCATCTGTGTATATTCTTTGGTGGAAGCTCTCAGACTTTTGAATCATGAAGAAAACATTTGCTGCAGGACCACTTATGGACCCTCCACTCTCTTTCAATTTCCCTCCTTGCTACATTACCTCTATTTCGTACACGTAGAAAGTGAGGTTCACAGATGTAAAGATAGGTCTCCAAGCTAACAAAAGACAGAGTTCAAACTCATGTTCATTTGATTGTATCCTACTGGTCTGTGGCTGGATACACCAATTAGAAGTTGGTCAACAAATGGGAAGCTCTACAGTCTAAAATTTCTCCAATATAACTCTTCCAATTAAACTAGAAGAAATCAGCAGATCAAGAAGCCAGGCTATTCCAACAGGGGGAAGTCTGGTTTTCTATATTTCTGCAGGTATGGAAATGTTCAATGTAAGGGAAACTATGGTCAGGTTGGTTTGGGGTTGATATGATTCAGATAGTCAATGGTATTACCTTTGGTAGTGCCTTGACAGTGGCCAAATCGAATTCCACCCTGTAGAGGCAGGCCAGGCAGCACTGTACCAGGGGACTGGCCCAAAACATAGCCTTCGAGGTCACTCCTGAAGTATCAGCATGAGTAGAAGGTGGCAGGGCAAGTGTCCTGTGCCTTGTGACACCAGATACTCTGATCAACCACAGTGATGATGATTCAGAAACAGTACAAGAAAGCTCTGTGGCTGAGACACCATTGGGAGGGTCTCTTAGGTGAGAGCTCGCAACTTAGACAAAGCGTGCAAAGTGCATTGAAAATAAACCCTAAATCTAGGAGAGTCCATTCTTCTTTTTGGCACACCTCTCAAAATTTTACTCTAAATTTCCTACTGGAGACTTCGAAGCAATGTTCACTTCTTTAAGTATACTTGGGTGCGTTTCCCCCAACCGAGTTTCCGCTTTACCCTGAACTTTATGCCAGGCATATACTGGTCAGCTCTGGGGTGTGGACAGCCCAGCAATAGAACAAACACGCAAAACCACTTTCAGATGTCCCAGTTCATCTCTCCAAAAAAGAGAAACCAGAGGTCTTGCCTGGCAGGAAGTATCCTGGGGAGGCTGTAAGCCCGAGACAGGTGTTTGCCTGGGGAGTCACCTGCTGCAATATCCCCCACCACCTTCAAATTTGCAAACTCCACCTTTCAAGAGAATTTCTAGTAAGTACTCCCTAAAACAGGGTACACAGAGAGAAATAGCTTAGAAACCTAAGAACTAAGCACAGAATGTAGGTTTAAAATGCAGGAAAAGGATTCAGAGACACAGAGCAGGAGCACCAGGTACAAAAACATACACATTTAAGAAAAAGAGGAAAACCTTTCCCTTGACGAAATGCAGCTGCAGCAACAGCATCAGCTACCACCCTCCAGAGAGCAAAGCTGAGCCCATCCTCAGAAGGATCTGGAGAAAGCAGAGGAGATGGGGAGGGGCTGGGAGTAGAGGGCAGCTGAGCCCTGCAGAAGGCTGTTGGCTGGTCCTGAAACTGCTCAGGGCAGGGGTGGGCCTCTGTGGGGTGGAGGAAGATGGGCAGGACTCTGAGAAAGAAACAGGGAAGGAAAGGGAGGGAATGAGTTATCAGGGGAGTGGGTCACCCCAAAGACGCTGGAGAGAGGGGTAACAACTCCCTGTCAAGTGGTAGTCTGGGTCCTTTTTCAGCCTGGGGTGAAATGACCTTTTCCTTTTCAGGCCACGGGAAAGTTTGAGGCCAGCATGAGGTGGTTAGGAAACAAGGGGGTGGGGGGCATCTACTCTTTACCTGGGCCTCGGAACCCCAATCCCAGCCCCTCTGCAGCCTCTGTTTGTCAGAGCAGAGTGAAGAGAGGCTGCCCTGACCCATGTACAGGGCACCGGCTGTCTGCCAGGGGTTCTTCCTATGGGTAGCCTGGGGCAGGGGAGGGTAGATGCCACACCTTTAGTTTTGGATAAGGACATTAAGGGTCAGAGAGAGCCATGACAGCACCTCTGGAGCCACACAGCAGTGCAGGGACTTCCTCCAATAGGACACACACAGATGGCCTCAGGGTACTTTTGTCCTCAACTATCAGTCCTTAAAAGGAGCCTCTAGAAGCATTTTAAATTCGATGAGCAAATGGCTTAATTGAAATGACCCTCCCAGCCCATGCCACTTGCAATCCGGCTCCTAAAATCATAAGTGTTTGTTTTTGTTTTTGTTTTTTATTTTTGACTGCTTGCTGCATGGCAACAGATTCACGAGTAGATGTTGTGGGCTCATGTTGTGAACACAGAATTCTCTGCCATCTGGCCTCTGCCATCCTCTCCTGCCTTTTTTCCAGCCACTTCATTGACGACTCATCCTACAAGGGTTTGCAGAGTTCCAGACTCATGCCAGGCTCAGTGCCAGGTCTTGCCTGTACAGTGTGCTGCGAAGACAGGCACTGGCACATGGCATTGTGATGCTGACAGATGAGTGCCCAACTTATCAGAGTTACCTGTGGAGGGACAAGAGGTGGGGTGTGATTACACCTGCTCCGTCCGCGTTCAGGGGCTGCACAGGTCATTGTTGTGCAGCTGTGTCAAAGGCTGAGTCAGACGCTGGGGTGCCCTGGGAAGGAGGCTGGCATCAGGATGGGGAGATGGGATGGAAAACAAGGCAGCAAAGAAGTCCCACCCATCGACTAACTCCAAGCCGTAGGATGTGTGTTGTGTATAAAGAAGGAAGAGTGGAGATAGAGAACCCAGAAAGGGGTGGGATGGGGACTTTAAATTCAAGGCCCAGGAAAGGCCTCTGTGAGGAGACACTAAATTAATGAATGGTGGGAAGCCCCCACTGCAAAGGAGGAGTCAGGGCTTGGAGGGTGACTGGGAGTGGACAGAGGGCTGGGGCCTTTGGAGCAGAGAGCAGGACCTGAGCGCTGAGCTGAGAACACCTCATGGCCTGAGGTTGTCGGGGCTATGGCTGGGGATGAGGCTAGAGTGGGGAACAGGGCACAGATGTGGTGGCTGGCGAGGCCTGCAGAGGGTGTGGGCATGGTCTGGGCCCTGTCTGAGCAGCATCTACTACAGGGTGCCCGAGACGTGTCTCCTCTCTACAGGTCTTGTGCCCTGATGCCAGGGCAGGCACAGCAGGAGGGCACAGGAGGGCGGCTTCTTTCCCAGAGGCTCCTGCAGGCTTGATGCCCTCAGGTCTCTCCCCTTCCCCAGGTCCCAACCTCTCCATCCTGGCTGTGCATGTCCAGGCCCTGCTGTGGACAGAGCTCGAGTCCCCTCAACAGTCTACGAGCCACTGTTCCTCCCTGTTCCCATGGAGACAGAGATACCAAGGTCCAGAGCCAAACCTAGCCTCTCCTCCCCATTGCACCAGTGAGTAACTGGAGGCCTGCCAAAGAGAGATGCTCCTTGAAGGCCTGGGGTATGTTCACCGTCCACGCGCTCTCTACTCACTCCTCTCTCTGCAAAATCAAATTTCCCTGCAAAAATGGAGCCACAGGTTCTGAAAATATCCTGACATTTTAGGAGACATTTACTTTGTCCATCTCAGTCTCTTCCCTGATGAGAGCTGGTAAGACAGGAGGCAGAGACAGGCAGCCTCTGGGGAGACAGTGCCTGGAAGCACGCACCTTGCTGGCACCAGCAGCGTCTGTCTGTGCCTGTGAACTAACGCAGAGGAGCACAGCCACAGGTGCCTCCTTACCAGGGCATACACCTCTCACATCCTCCTTCCAGGCTGATCTCCGTTGAAAAATCATGTGCCTATGTGTGTGTGCACACAGGTACACATTAAAAACTATATGTTCCTTGAGTTCATGTCCTTTGCAGGGACATGAATGAAGCTGGAAGCCATCATCCTCAGCAAACTAACACAGGAACAGAAAACCAAACACTGCATGTTCTTACTCATAAGTGGGAGTTGAACAATGAGAACACATGGGACACCGGGAGGGGAACATCACACACCAGGGCCTGTTGGAGGGTGGAGGGTGAGGGGAGGGAGAGCATTAGGACAAATACCTAATGTGTGCAGGGGTTAAAACCTAGATGACGAGTTGATAGATGCGGCAAACCGCCATGGCACTAGTATACCTATGTAATAAACCTGAATGTTCTGCCATGTACCCCAGAACTTACAAATTAAAGCAAAATAAAAAACCTATATATTCTTAAAGCAAAAGGAGATACCAACAAATGTACATTTTTTCTGTTTCTCCCAGATTAAGGATCTTGCAGTTGGGGAGATTATCCTGGATTATCTGAGTGGCCCAGTGTAATCACAGGTGACTTCATAAAGAGGAGGCAGAAGGGTTGAAGTCAGATGTGACAATGGAAGCAGCAGCCAGAGAGAGGGAGAAGATGCTAAGGCTGATGGGGAAGCTAAAGGAAGGGACCACAAGCCAAGGAATACAGGTGCCTTCCAGAAGATGGAAATACAAGGAAACTGCCACTCACCTCACACCTCTGGAAAGAGTGCAGCCCTGCCAGCACCTCAATTTCAGTCCAGTGACACCTATTTAGGACTTCTGACCTTCAGAGCTGTAAAACACTACATATGTATTGGCTTAAGTCACTGAGCCTGTGATTTGTTACAGTATCAAAAGAAAACAGACATTTGGTAACTGTCCCTGGTGAGACAGCATGCAGATGCCCATGATGAGGGGGGAACAGAGGGCCCTTGGTGCCAGGAAGAAGGAGCAGGGACAAGCAGCAGAGAAAAGATGCCTTTGTCAAGGGTGACCATGCAGGCAGTCACCTGACTTTCCCCCTCCCTCTTTCCTGCCCCACTCCTGCATTCCTTGTGGATCCATGCAGGGAGGAAGGACACAAGCAGAGTTTATGGGGTCGATGGTGGAGGGTTGGGGGGCATGTTCTTTCTTCCCAAGCCAAATTGCTGGAGACCTGTGGGAGTTCAGTCAGGCTAGTGGGAAAATTTTTAAGATGAAGTTACAGGATATAGACACAAATCTTCTTGGAAGGCTGGAAGGTTTTTGCAAAAGTCTCGGGATAGGGTTATGGCTGAAAGCAGCCTAATCCTTACCTTGAGTAAATAAATTAGAATAGATGCATAGGAATGTAGAGGAGTTTATCTAAATAACTTGTTTACTCAGGTGGCCCTAAAACTAACCTTTGATCATTCACAGGCAGGATGGCTCTCTCGGGGTGGGTTGGTTGCTGGAGGTGGGAGGGGAAAGGCGACCAGGTTGAAGGTTGATTACCCTCTAATGGTGTTGACTCAAAGTCTTTGTCATTGAATGTATGCTGAATAAATGCCAGCAGGGCCAGCTAGTCGGGGCAGCAGCTGCAACTCTTTACAGCACTCTCCTCGGAGTCTGTAAGTGGCCTGGACCCTCAGCTGGACTGATAAGCATAATATCTGTGTCAGTGTATGTTATTCATCCATTGCTGGGTCAGGGTCTGCAGGACAGACCCCAGCAGAGACCACACTCTCTTACTCTGGGGGTAAAGGAGAGGAGGAGGACTCTGAATCTAATAAGAAATCTAAGTTTTGAAATGCCATGGACTGGTTGTCTATTGGAGAAATACACAGGTGAAAGGATACAATGTCTAGGATTGGCTTCTCAATACAGCCCCACACCCCCACACCCCCACTCAAAAAAATCAGGGGGACAATGAGACAAGATGAGTAATGATAATCACTGAAGCTTGGTGTTGGGAACACTGTCCTAGTAGCTCTGCTTTTGTTCATGTTTGGAAATTTCCATAGTAAAATGGTATATGTATTTCTAGGGTTAGGAACCAGAAATTCCATGAGTTTGTCAATTCATGTGGGACCTGCAAAAATGAAGAATGGAGATGTAGTAATAGGAAGAAAATAGAATTTTTGATCTTTAAAAGAACAGAACAGGCTTAAAATCAGAATGATTGATTGGTGAAACTGACTTGAAATGCTTATAAGAGAGCCTGTTACTGGGGGAAGGAGCTGAAACCCCAGAGATCAATATAAATTGTTTCTAGGGCCCCACATCCAAAATAAATGATTCACCTCTTCTTTGGAGTCTTGTGATCTTGTCAGTGAAAAAGATAAAATATACATGAAATGATTACAAACATATAGAACATATGTGCAATTTCCCCATGAGTTTATTTTCATGTTTTAAAAAACAAAGA
This sequence comes from Macaca nemestrina, assembly GCF_043159975.1. Taxonomy (NCBI): domain Eukaryota; kingdom Metazoa; phylum Chordata; class Mammalia; order Primates; family Cercopithecidae; genus Macaca; species Macaca nemestrina. Next base: position 6,085,063 of record NC_092132.1, on the reverse strand, counting down.
CAACATTTGGTTCAAACAGTTGTAGATTATCTGGAATCAGCAATGGTGCTAAGACACACAAGGAGAAAAAAAATGTGATTAGATTCACTTCTAAGCCATCATACAAATTCTAGGCATTAGAAATTTCTAAAATTATTTTCATTCACTAGCATAACTAAAAGTGATATGTATTCATCGCAGAAAAATTGTAAAATTCAGACAGAAAAGAATTATCCCACCCAGATCCCATCACCAAAAGGTAAATCATGATTTTGGCTTGTAGTATACTCTTGTAGACCATTTCCATATATTAAATAATATTCAAATGGCATAGATAACCCTTGTCTTTACTGCAGCACCCAGCCCCTCTATACAGTGGGCTCTGCTTTTCATCAAGCTTGCTGGATAGAGGTTGTCTTCTGTAAAATCTAGGTCTTGCCAGGGTTTGGCCAAGCCTCACCTTTTAGCTATTCACAACTTCATAGGAAAAGGTTTCTATGACATACCTAATTTGTAACAGGTTTCTCAGGGAAGGGGGAACAGGAAGGAAAGTATCTCACCATGGTAGGAGCAGAAGCGAGAGGTTCCGTGTTTGGGCCCCAGTGGTTCTAACTGGTGGACACTAAGGCAGCTTCCAAAGGAGAGAACGTCAGCCTAACAGACACTTCTCAGAGAACGAAGCTTGGCCACTCCTGACGTGACCCTGTGAATACTTTAGTTTCTTTCGTTTTGCAAATGAGGATCCCAGAACGCAGAGAGGGGAAGAGAGGGGCCCAAGAGCAAGCGACAGATCAGAGGGGCCCGGACTGCAGAAGAGAGACCTTGGCACCGCTCCATGCCACCTTTCATGGAGCCCCGCACTGCCGCCCTGCACCTCTGCAAGCAGACGCACAGGCCTGGGGGAGAACAGGGACGCTGGATGTGGGCCTCCGCGTGGGGCCCCCTAAGCCATAGCTTGCCTTCCCCAAAGTCTCTTTGCCTGGCTCCTCCATCACCCCCAGCACTGCCCTCACTGTCTCCACCCAGCTCAGTCCTTCCCTGTAACAAGAGGACACGTCCAGAACCCCCCTGCCCCAGCACCTTCACCCTCTTCAGGACGTTTGACCATGTGGAGAAGCTCTGATATCACAGACACATTGACCCCAACCTTTGCAGGAAAAAACACCATCTCATCTTTGACTTTTCTTGCTGTGTCTACTCTTAGGTGCCCCAACCCACCCTCTCTCCATTCCTGATTCTTGGTCTATCCCCTACCCCTGCCTAGGCTTTAACAGTGGAATGTCTACTGCACGTAAGACTTAAAGGTAAAAAGGGAAGAATGAACCACAAACTTTGTTTATTTGGGATGGCATCAACACAGCCCTGTTGCTGAGGTAAAATGGCCACATCTGAACACCCCGTCAACCTTCCCCCTGCCCACCACTGTCCTTTGTGTCTGTGAGGCTGTGAGTTATGGAAGACTGGGGCCTTTCCTTCTTCCAGGTCCAATTCCCAGCCTCAGGGCAGGGCCTTGCACAAATACCATCCTTCATAAAACAGCACCTTCGTAAAACCACCCTATTTGCTCTTTAGCCCCCAACCTGCTTTGTTTTATTCTTTAGCCTTTACTGGCAATTATGATGCAATCCATTTGTGCACTTATTACTTTAATATCTGTCCCCTCACATGGTAGGTGGCTGTTTTCCTTATTACTGTATTCTTAGTACTTGCAAAGTAGTTGGGCACAGGGTAGACCTGTCTATAAATAATTACTCTATAAATGGACAACTGAGTGAATGAGTGATTGAACTTAATCAATGGCATATTCAATTGACAGCCTCTAATATCTTGCTGTCCTTATACATCTATGACTATGACATAGCCCAATAAATTCATGAGCCATATAGAAGAGGGAAGGCATACATCTCCCAAAACACTTAGCAAAACTGCCAGGTACACAGCAGGTGCTTCGTAAGAACTTGAAACCTATTACTTTTAGCAAACTTGCAGAATGCGTTAGGATGCATGGGTTGTTTCTTAGACATCAGATATAATCATCCTTCCCCCTTGTTTTATAGAAGGGAAAATCAAGAAATAAGCTGAACGAATCTCCCTAATATAGCAAGAAGTGACATGGAAACCACAATTTACAAATGAACTGTATCCCAATTGACAAATTCTATCAAATTATGAATTATTTGAATTATGAATACCACACAAAGTAACCATAAATTGCTTTCATATAAACTTGCCTCACTTACAAACTCTAGCCAATCTGTTTCTGAACCACTCTATAACTAAGCCTTGTCTGGAAACCACCTGTAAGCTCCCCCATTCTGAGACAGTTCAGACGTTTTGTTCCCATGGTACTCACACTAAGCCTGGCTTAGATGGCTATCAGTTCCCCTGGTGGTCTTTGCGTGGGGGCTTCAACAAAGGTAATTCCCTTTTAAAACAATGGATCTTATACAGAGGATCTTGTTTAAGCCTCAGAATCTCGCAAGCCCATGATTTCAGTGCTTTCCTTGATAATACCAACTTCCTCTCTGCTACATTTTCTTTTCATTTCAAGCGTAGAGAAAATTGCACATAAAGATGAGATTTTTGGTTCAAATCCCTTTGTTTCTTTCCAGAAAATTGCACCCTTCTTTTAAGAAACTACGTCTATGTCTAGCAAAATATAAGGTCGGATTTGCAATGCCTCTTTGTGCCTGAAATCTGGACTCTTCCAGTTTGGAGCAAATAATCAGTTATCCGGAGTTCTTGATCTCATGCACATCCAGCCTTCATCTGCCCAGGGCCTTACTCCATGCCTGGGTCAGAGGCAGCAGCTCACAGGCGGTCAGCCATGGGGAAGGCATCCTTCACAGGCTCTGGGGCAGCCTCCACCAATCTTCATGTTAGGGCCCACATAAAGGTAGATGCAGCAGAGAATTCAGATGATGTCTGGGGAAAAAGAAGTTATGACTACATCCTGAATAAAGTGCTTTTCTCCAGGGACCTGACAAGAAATCTTTTGTCTTAGCCTTAATGGGATAAAAGGCACACATGCCTCAATTTCCTCTGGAGGTGGGGCATGAGAAGGGTTTGGAATGGATGATCATGATCAAGTCACGGAAATCCCTCACCCCTACTCGATCCCAGGCCATGCTCTCATCATCCATTAGAGGGATGCTTTTAAAATATAAACCAAATTGCATCACCCTTAGTGGAAACCATTCAGAGTCTTCCTTTTTCAAAGAAAGTCAGATCTCAAGCCTTCCAAGGAGCTGGGACTACAGGCACCTGCCACTACACCTGGATAATTTTTGTATTTTTAGTAGAGACGGGGGTTTCATCATGTTGGCCAGGCTGGTCTCGAACTCCTGGCTTCAAGTGATCCATCTGCCTTGGCCTCCCAAAGTGCTGAGATTATAGGCATGAGCTAGTGCACCTGGCCTCTTACAATAGGTTTTTTATCATCTAAAATCTCCAGTTGAATGTGAGATCCCTAAGAGCTGGTGCTGGTGATTTGTTCCCTGGTCCCTTCTCAACCTCATCACACTCAACTTGTTCCAGCCCCACTGTTCTTCCTGGACACCAATCTCTCCTGGCTCTAGAGTCTTGCTTGCTGCTCTGTCTTCCAATGTCTCCCGCCTCACCTTGTTCAGGTCTCCCTCCCTGACCACCTTTTTCACCAACACCCACCTCATACCCCATCTCCTTACCCTGTTTGTCTTTGCTTTACAGTAATCATCACTTCTTACAATATGTTTTTTGATTTTTTAGTTTTTGTTTTGTTTTGTTTGAAACACAGTCTCACTCTGTTACCCAGACTGGAGTGCAATGGCGCGATCTCAGCTCACTGCAACCTCTGCCTCCCACGTTCAAGCAATTCTCCTGTCTCAGCCTCCCGAGTAGCTGGGACTACAGGCACACGCCACCACACACAGCTAATTCTGAAAGAAGATTTTAAAGATCCTCTTTTTGTTCTAAGATTCTTTGATTTCTATAAAGTTTGTGCGACAGAAAGCTGAAAAATAAAATTCAAGCAGTTCAGAGTTCCCTTCTGCCCTGAAGAAGAAAAAATAGTGTCTCTTTCTATTTCCCATTCAATTTAACTGAACCAAAAGGGACTGCCACTAACTTGCACTTCTGAAAGCCACCTGGACACACTCAGGGTCAGTTTCTTTGCCCACATGCAGCCCAGATGTTTAAGAGGATAGAAGGGGCCAGGCACGATGGCTCATGCCTGTAATCCTAGGACTTTGGGAGGCCGAGGCGGGTGGATCATGAAGTTAGGAGATCGAGACCACCCTGACTAACATGGTGAAACCCCATCTCTACTAAAAATGCAAAAAAGTAGCCAGGTGTGGTGGCGGGTGCCTGTAGTCTCAGCTGCTCAAGAGGCTGAGGCAGGAGAATGGCGTTGAGCAGAGATCGCGCCACTGCACTCCAGCAAGGGGGACAGAGCGAGACTCCATCTTAAAAAAAAAAAAAAGAAGAAGAAGAAGAAGGAGATAGAAGGATACATCAAGATAAATAAAAGACTCTGAGATCTTGAGCCCCCTGCCCACTCCTGCCCTTGACTGTGTTCCCTCCTTCTGGGATTTCTGGCATCCCCATGAGTAACCTACACATGTTATGGATCAGCTGCCCTTCTCACCACCAACTGGCAGCCTCAGACCTCCACAGCACCCGGACCTGATGCCGTGATGATGAGACTTCTGTGGCCTCTGGCATGCGGTTCCTGCTATCCAAGCTGCCATGGTGCCCTGACCTTGCTCTTCCCTGAGTGAGAGTTTCATCCCCACTGCCCAAGGACATCATCCCCATGATCCTCGTGGGCCTCTCTCTTTAGACGTGAGAAGGAGGAAGTCTGTGCAGAAGACAGGAGGACCAGGTGGCCGCCATCTGCACTCTGGCTCCCTTTCCAGTCCCACCTTTGCCACTTGGGTCATGCTGCACATCTGAACTCTTTCCTACCCTTTTTTGAGCCTCAAGACTCGGAGGGATACAGCGTGACTTGCTCTCATCAGCTGGTTCTTCTTGTCCCTGGTATGCTTACTGTGAGCCTTCTGTGAGCTGAACAATTTACATTCATTAATCGTATTTTATCCTCATGATAACCCCTCAGCATGAATATTCCTACTTTAAGAGAAGGAAACTGAGTTTCAGAGGTTATCTGGCCCACAGTCTCACAGCTAATAAGTGGCTGAGCCATTTCATGATTTTGAAATTAATCAAGAAACACAGAATGTCAAATGTAAACATGAAAACTTCTTGTTTTTTCTAGCACCTAGTAACACAGTCTATATAGACAAAGACATATGTGCAGAATGTTCATCTTGGCACTATTTATAATTATGAAAAATTGGCAATAACCTAAACATCAACACAAATAATGAAAACTCTCTATAAAGATATATTGAGCAGTCATCAGGACTAATGATGTAGCACTGTGCTGATTTCCATGTGAATTTGTCTAATGCGTACTGCTGAATGTAAAAGACCAATTAGAGAACAGGTCCCTCCATATTGTTGTCTAGAAGTTAACACCAGTGTGTATCTTCTATAGCTATACAGGTATTTTCAGAGTGTTTGAAATTATTTAGACACAGACACAGGAGCAATAAAGAGAGAAACTATCAAGTAGGAACAGATTATATACACACTGTTCTGCCACTCGCCTTTTCCACTTAAGCATCTTGGGCACCAGTTTCAGCTGATTTAGATCTACCTTATTATTTGAAGTGGCCACATTGTACTTTATATGTTTATAGATGTATTTATCCAGCATTTATGGAATATTGCCAATTTCTTGTCGGAGGCCACATTAAGCACCAGAAAGCTGTTCTTAGACAGTTTAATACATTGTTATTTAGTTCTCTATTCCCCTATTGATGAATCTTTTCCTGTTACAAATAATACCACAGCAGTCAACCATGCATGCACACATGTATTGCTTTGTTGTATGTCTCTGAGATAAAGTCCTAGAAATGACATTTGGTCAGAGGGTAAACACAGCTTCAACTTCAACAGGACTTTTTTCCCCCGAACATCTTCCCTGGTAGAGTTCAATCAATAAAGAACCATGGACTTTTTCCTATGCAGAGGAAGAAGCCAAGGGAGGTGACTTTGGAATAGAGAATTTGGTTTGTAAAGTGGAGCTTATAGCAAAAAGAAAATGTAGGAAACTACTGCGTAATAAGCACAAATTAAGTACTTGGCATGTTTCATAGATTACCAAATGTTTGCCTCTCAACAGATGGAGCAACACGATAGATATAAAAAAGTAGTTTTAAATGAACCAGTGTCAGATACGTTACTCTCTCCATTCTGCAGGTGAGGACCCTGAAGCCAACATGTGAAAACCTTGCTCAGTCCTACCCAGACTGCCTGTTTCGGTCCATTTTCATACTGCTATGAAGAAATACCCTAGACTGGGTATTTCTTCTGGGTATAAAGAAAAAGAGGTTTAATGGACTCGCAGTCCCACAAGGCTGGGAGGCCTCGCAATCATGGGAGGCCTCACAATCATGGTGCAAGGTGAAGGAGAAGCAAAGGCACATCTTACATGGTGGCAGGCAAGACAGCATGTGCAGGGGAACTGCCCTTTATTTATTTATTTAGAGACAGAGTTTCACTCTTGTCACCCAGGCTGGAGTGCAATGGCATGATCTCGGCTCACTGCAAACTCTGCCTCCCAGGTTCAAGTGATTCTCCTGCCTCAGCCTCCCGAGTAGCTGGGATTACAGGCATGCACCACCATGCCCAGCTAATTTTGTATTTTCAATAGAGACGGGGTTTCTCCATGTTGGTCAGACTGGTCTCGAACTCCTGACCTCAGGTAATCCACCCACCTCAGCCTCCCAAAGTGCTGGGATTACAGGCGTGAGCCACCATGCCCGGCCTGGGGAACTGCCCTTTATAAAATTATCGGATCTTGTGAGACTTATTCACTACCATGAGAACAGCACGGGAAAAACCTGCCCCCATGATTCAATTACTTTCCACTGAGTCCCTCCCATGACATACGGGAATTATGGGAATCTCAATTCAAGATGAGATTTTGGTGGAGACACAGCCAAACCATATCAGTGCCCATGACAGGGTTGCTGTCCAGAGGCCAATATGGGCACCTGCAGGACAGGTGAGAGGGAAGGAGCCTGGTGCTGGGAGATGAGTAGGAGCTTCCCTGCAGTTCTGCCCTCTCGTGATGGAAGTCTGTAGAGTGAGAGCCAGGAGAGCAAGAAAGAGTCATAATCATGTCAGTGACTTCCAAAGAGAGCCCTGAGCTATGGAGTAGCATAACTCATCCCTCTTGCTCAAGAAGAAAATCAACTTTCTTAAATTGCACATCCCTCTCTGTACTGTAGGTATCACTCTTCCTCCTCTCTCTGCTGTGCAAGCATCCTTTGCCCTGGTCCGCTGGCTGGGCAGTATTGATTATTTGACAAGTTGCATGAGCTGGCATCTCCGGCCTGGCTTCTCACTCACCCACCTTTGCCAGGAGGAGGAAAGGCTCTTGAAAACATTTAGAGAATGGAGAATAAGAGGGATGGAACTATGGAACCCATGATGAGCTGGAGAGGCTCAGAAAGGGCCATTGGATGCATCTCTTCCAAACTCCCATATCCAGTGACAACTTGTTAGGAGCTTGAATTTGTCCGTGGTGGGAACATGTACCTTATAGACATTGGCAAATGCTACAAATAGGTCTCTTCTAAAGAGCTGTTGTTCAACATTTACCGTAGGTACAAGCCCTAGAGGAGCCCTAGCCTACAACTACACAGTAGCCCTGGAACAGAGCCTTCTGTCCAAGATGGGAACATGAGGTTGGAAAGTGCTGGTCCCATTTGCTCAGTGTAGGCAGCCCCAACCTGGGGCTTGTCCTATGAGCACCTACTGTGTGCCTGGGGAACCCAGAAGCGCTTGCCTGCTTGTTGTATGACATCAGAACTATTCTCCCCATTTGTAGAGGAGAAGACTGAAGTTCAGGGAGAAAGGCAGGAGCCTAAAGCTCATTTCCTAAACAAACACAGAGTGCCTACTAAGCTCCACTCTCCCTGCCTCTCTGATTCACCCCGTTCTATTCCCTCCTTTGAATTCCTTCGAGTACTCACCCCACTGGATTTGCATTCAAATCTCCCCAGTTCCTCCTTACCTACTGATTCCTTGCACCCTCCCTGATTCTACAGGGAGAATTCCTGGCCACAAAACAGAAAATGTTCAGAGGCAGCATCAACATGGTCAGGCTTGGGTCAGGCAGAGCACTGGCTCAGGGTCATCCCTGGCCGCATCCAGGAGACACTCCCTCCACAGGGGTAGAGGGTGGCCACATCCAGAGAAAGAGTGACTGTGGGTTCATGGGGTATCCCCCTCAAGAACAAAGATGTTTCTTTTTCAAAAGCATCCAGAAAAGCATCCTCTTCACAGCTAATAGTTTTTAACTAGTCACAGATCCTTTAGCCAGAGGAATCACACTGTGGACCGGCTGAGTCCTTTCCTCTTGAACTAATCACCAGCAAAGCACAGTATATAGTATATGGTTTTGTCCTGAAGGACCAGAGCCTGCCCTGGAGCTGAGATTGGAGTCAGCACCTTTTTTGGCACCTGGGAATGTAGGGGAGAGGTGATGCCTCTTAATACCAGAAACAAGGAGGAAATGAAATAAATGCTCCCTAGATATCTATCTTTTCTCCCCACCATGTGGGTCCATTTCTGGCAAATAGTAAATACTGAAACAGTGTCATTTTCATTGTGATTCATTTGTTATGTGTCCTACAGGGCATGTCTCTGGTAAGCCCTGGTGAAGGGCAGGCTCAGGAGGTACCAACCTTCCCATGTCTATAACTGCCCCAGACTCGATTGTTGGGGTTTGGGGAGCCTGTTGGGGATGTTGAAGAAAGTCAGTTGCCCTTCCCTATGCCAAACATGGCCTTTGCCACCATTAAGTTGAAATAAGAAGTTCTGGCCACAAAGGTTCCAGAACTAAACCAAACCATTGACAAGGAGGAGAAGATTCTGGTTGCTGTACCACCTCTGTTCCGGCTACTGCATCTCCCCATCCCTTACAGGAGCTTGAGACCTCTTACTAGACCTTTTGGTCCAGAAAGAGGTCCTTCTGGCCGGGCGCGGTGGCTCAAGCCTGCAATCCCAGCACTTTGGGAGGCCGAGGTGGGCGGATCACAAGGTCAGGAGATCGAGACCATCCTGGCTAACACACTGAAACCCTGTCTCTACTGAAAATACAAAAAATTATCTGGGCATGGTGGTGAGCGCCTGTAGTCCCAGGTACTCGGGAGGCTGAGGCAGGAGAATGGCGTGAACCCAGGAGGCGGAGGTTGCAGTGAGCTGAGATCCGGCCACTGCACTCTGGCCTGGGCAACAGAGCAAGACTCTGTCCCAAAAAAAAAAAAAAAAAGAGGTCCTTCTGTTCTCTCGTTTCTGTTTTCCCCAATGACCAGCTTCCTGTCTCATCCGCTTCAAGGCCCCTTCTGTCCAGTGTCAATGGAGCAGCTGCTGGGGCCCCTGCCAGTGAAAGGCCTTCCTTCTCCATCCATTTCTGCAGTTATTTGGGGGAGTGATTCCCGGTCCTGTGAATGGGGGAGAAGAGATGGTGAGGAATTCCCACTTCACACTTCCCTTGTGTTGCTGTTGTTGTTGTTGTTGTTGTTCTTTCCAAATATGCTCAGGAAAAAATAATGCAGTTGGCACCTTGAGGATTAGTTTGTGGGGTTTTAGTGCCATTTTGGCAAAAATACTCCATGAAGTTTACATAAAAGATTCATGCTGCAATTTGGGGCAGTCAGGGCTATGGCTGAGTCCTGGATTTGGTAGAGGGAGCCTTCTCTGAAGGGAATAATCTCTGTCTGAAACTAGAGTCAAGAGATGTTCACAAGGAAGGAGATGCTCCAGCTGGGACTGCAAGGGTGAAAAGGAATGTTAAAGTTGGCAAGCTAAGGATGGATAGTCCCAGAAAGTAGGCAGCATCTCTTAATAAGTAGCTGATTTAGGATTTGAATCAGGACATTTTGCCAAGGACTACAGCCCACCCCCTCTATGTCATATGCTGGAGACTTCTGTAATGGGCACCCATTTCTTAACAGTGGATATTGGATTTTTACTCACTATCTAGCCCCTGGTAAGGCAAACTCATTACCGTAAGCCCAAGAGCACAACGTTCAGGTGCTATTTTAACAGTTGTGTGTGTACCTTCTAGACTTTTCTCTGTGCTTATATAATCATGCTAATCTATAATCAATATACTGTGATGCACATTGTTTGATGTGCAAGTTGGCTGCTTTCTATCAAGAGAAATAAGCAAGTTGCAATGTAATAAGTAATTACATTCTTCTGAGTTTTTGTCCTGACACAAAGAATGCTACAAAGACATCGTCGTGCATATATTCTTACATGCTGGCAATTTTATTTCTGTAGTATATATTCCCCGAAGTGGATCATTGGTCAAAAGTTAGATGCATTTTTAATTTTCATAGAATAGATTACTTTCTGCAATGACTAGAGTAATTTATAATCCTATCAGTAATATATGAAAAGTCCTTTTATTCTAATCCCTTGCCAGCCATGAATTTTATAAATCCTATTAATTTTCATCAGTTGGATGGTAAGAAGTCATATCTCACAGTTAATTATGTTCCTGTGTCCCTGACTCTGAGTGAGGTTGGGCATGTAGCTGACTCCTGCTGCTGAGGCAGCAGCTGGTAAGGTCACCGTGGTAGTGCAGGAGGGAGAAGCCAGTGCCTGTAAGCAGGAACTTCACACCCCTACATGCACACCGCGGCTTCCCTTACCATGGCTGTGGCAGATGGCTCCACTCAACTGTGGCTTCCTCTTCTTTTGTCACTAAAGAAAGCCTCGGAATCCTTCCTTAGCAATATTACGCAAGAGAAATGGGAACCCTTGTGCCCTGCTGGTGGGAATGAAAAATGGTGCAGTAGCTATGGAAAAACAGTATAGCAGCTCTTCAAAAACAGGAAAAATAGAATTATCAGATGATCCAGCAATCCACATGGAAGCATGAGGGTAGAGGCAACCCAAACACTCAGCCACGAATAAACAAAACGCATCATGCCATGGTCCATTCGTACAATGATGGAATGTTATTCTGCCTTGAGAAGGCAGCAGATCCTGTCACACACCACAACATGGAGAACCTTGAGGACATGATGCTGAGTGAAGTGAATCAGCTACAGAAGGCCAGGTACTGGATGAGTCACCTCATATGAGGTATCGAAAGTCATGAAATTCACTTGGCATGGTGGCTCACACCTGTAATCCCAGCACTTTGGGACGTCAAGGTGGGTGGATCACCTGAGGTCCGGAGTTCAAGACCAGCCTGGCCAACATGGCGAAACCTCGTCTCCACTAAAAATACAAAAATTAGCCGGGTGTGGTGGTGGGTACCTGTAGTCTCAGCTACGTGGGAGGCTCAGGCAGGAGAATCGGTTGAACCTGGGAGATAGGGGTTGCAGTGAGCCAAGATCACCCAACTGCACTCTAGCCTAGGTGACAGAGTAAGACTCTGTCTCAAAAAATCGTAAAAATAAAAATACAGTCATGAAATTCATAGAGACGGAAAATAAAATGGTGCTGACCAAGGGCTGGAAAGAGGGGAGCAGAGGGAGTGGTTTAATAGATACAGTTTCAGTTTCTCAAGATGAAAATGTTTAGGAGATTTGTCCCACAATAACATGAATATAGTTAACATGACTAAACTAAACACTTAAAAATGGTCAGGATGGTAATTTTATGTGCTTTTTGTGATAAGAATATATTACATAAAGCTAAAAGGATATATAAACAACTTCATGCCAATCATATTTTTTAAATGAGGCCAAGAAGACAAGTCTTGAAAAATTTTCCAAAATTCACCCAACGAGAAATAGAAATTTTAATTGTGCTATCTGTATTAAGGAAAATCTAATTTATGGTAAAAATCTTCCCTTAAGATTCTGAGCTCTGATTATTTTGTAAGCAAGTAAAATGAAGCTTTCAAGAAACAATCAATAGATGACAATGTAAATAGGTCAATTATATGCCATATTCAGAGATGATTGTTCTTTGCCTAGATATAAAGCAGGGAAAGGGGAAGGTGTGTGAGAGAGTTTATCTAAGACAAGGTGGCCAGGGTGCGGGGGCTCATACCTGTAATCCCAGCACTTGAGAGGGGAGGCCCACTGGAGGCCAAGGTGGATGGATCACTTGAGGTCAGGAGTTCAAGACCTCCCTGGCCAACATAGTGAAACCCCATCTCTACTGAAAAATACAAAACTCAGCAGGACGTGGTGGTGCACACCTGTAGTCCCAGCTACTCAGGAGGCTGAGGCAGGAGAATCATTTGAACCTGGGAGGGGGAGATCGCGCCACTGCACCCCAGCCTGGGCAACAGAACAAGACTCCATCTCAAAAACAGAACAGCAAATCCTAAGTAGAGGAGGGAGAGTGTTAGGATAAATAGCTAATGCATGTGGAGCTTAATACCCAGGTGATGGGTTGCTAGGTGCAGCAAACCACCATGGTACACCTTTACCTATGGAATAAACCTGCATGTCCTGCACATGTATCCTTAAAATAAACCCTAAGTAGAAAAAAAAATGAGCAAAAAATATACATGGGCACTTCATAAAACAGGATGTACAAATACAGTCTTGTTAGTCATCAGGGAGATGCAGTTGAAGACCACCCACTGTCTTAGTCTGAGATCCAAGATGTGAGAAATCTAATAACACCAAGGCTTGGGAAAGATACGGAGTCATGAAGACTTGTATGCAGCTGGTGGTAACACATTAGTAAACTGCTGCTATGCTTCTAGATGTTTGTGGATGTTTGAGTATTGAACCCTAGTCCCCAGTGTGATGATATTAGGAGATGGGGCATTTGAGAGGTCATTAGTTCGTGAGGCTGGGGCCTCATGAATGGGATTACCGCCCTTATAAAGAGGCCCCAGAGAGCTGCCTCACCCCGTCCACCTTGTGAGGATGCAGCCAGAAGTTGCCACCTATGGCTTTGAAAGGGAGGCCTCACCAGACACTGAATCTGCTGGAGTCTTGATCTTGGACTTTCCAGGCCCCAGAACTTCAAGAAATGAATTTCTGTGCTTTAGAAGCCACCTAGTTTATGGTATTTCGTTATAGCAGCCCAGATGGACTAAGACCACAGTCTCGCAGGATAAGTTGGCATTATCTCATAAAGGTGACCAGGTATCTACAGGGTGATCCAGACATCGTGGCCAAGAGCCATGTCCAGCTCACACACAAGATAAGGCAAGTTCAAGACTGGGCTGATTCAATGGAGGTCAAGTAACAATGGCAACTTCTAGAGTTAGAGAGTGTTATGAGTTGAAACAGGCCCCCCAAAATTTCACACATCAAAGCCCTCATTCCCAGTCCCTTCAAATGTGACCTTATTTGGGACTAGGAGCATTGCAGATGTACTTAGTGAAGATGAGGTCGTTAGGGTAAGCCCTAATCTCATGTAAGTGGTATGCTTATAAAAGGGAAATTTGGACCAGAGAGAACACCATGTGAAGGTTGGAGCGATGCTGCCATAAGCCGTGGAATGCCAGAGAGTGTCAGCAAACCACCAGAAGCTAGGAGAAGAGGTGAGGGGCAGACTCTCCCTACTTCCCTCAGAAGGAACCAAACCCGCTGGCACATTGATGTCAGACTTTGGACTGCCAGCACTAAGAGAAAATAAATTTCTGTTGTTTAAGCCCCCCGTGTATAGTACTTTGTTAGGACAGCCCCCAGGATGCTAATACAATATATGGTTTGTTATCTATATAGGCAGTGGAAAGGAAAGTACAGCAAGATGCCAGCTCCCCGTAATTCTTGTTCCACACCCTAAGAAGGATGGTGCTGAAACAGAAGCACTGTGTGGCTGCTGTGTGAGCTGGGGGCACCTCGGTGCTGAGGAACTGATGCTGGACTGCAGCTCTGTAGCTCAGAGGGAGTGGGACAGGAATTCCCAGATCTTGTCAGAATCCAGGAGGCCACGAGAAACTGTCTTGCCACCAGGGAGAGGGGAGGCAACTGGGAGAAGGCCGAAGGGCCGCTTCTCCCCGGCTTCCAAGCCTCTGGTTTTCTGGCAGGGTCTGAGGCTAAGCCTCAGGCTGGCTGCAGTTTAAGCCTCTGTCTGCCTGGCCTACGTGATACAGGCAAGGTTGCCTGGAAGCCATGGTAGAGTCATTCACCTACAAGAATGGTTTTCAAACCATTTTTGGTCATGTCTGTAGCAAGAAATGCATTTGAAATTATACCATAACGCACATACACATACAAACACACGTGATAGAAATGCGGTGACAGTCTTTATCCTTACTTTGTACTGTGCTGTCTTTTTAAAATTATTCTTTACCATTTCATTAAAAAAAAAAAAAAAAGCTGGTTGATACTTCACTAAATTGATTGCACAAACCACAAATCGAAACAACTGACAATTTGTAAAGCTTTGAGAATCTCTTGTAGGTGAGCTGGAAACACACCTGAATTTCATAATGACATTTGTTTGTGGAACACACTCTTACAGAGCACTTACTGTGTGCTAAGCACTGTTTGAAGCATTGAAAAAATATATGTAAAACCACAAGTGATCGAAGCCATAAAAGGAATGAGTTTGTGTACTTTGCAGGGACATGGATGAAGCTGGAAGCCATCATCCTCAGCAAAGTAACCCAGGAACAGGAAACCAAACACCACACATTCTCACTCATAAGTGGGAGCTGAACATGGACACAGGGAGGGGAACATCACTAGGTGGGGGGGAAGGGGAGGGAGAGCATTAGGAAAAGAACCTAATGCATGTGGGGCTTAAAACATAGATGATGGGTTGATGGGTACAGCAAACGACTACGGCACATTTATACCTAGGTAACAAACCTGCACGTTCTTCACAGGTATCCCAGAACTTAAAGTATAATAAATTTAGGCCGGGCGCGGTGGCTCACGCCTGTAATCCCAGCACTTTCGGAGGCCAAGACAGGCGGATAATGAGATCAGGAGATCGAGACCATCCTGGCTAACACGGTGAAACCCCGTCTCCACTAAAAATACAAAAGAATTAGCCAGGCGTGGTGGCAGGCTCCTGTAGTCTCAGCCACTCAGGAGGCTGAGGCAGGAGAATAGCATGAACCCGGGAGGCAGAGCTTGCAGTGAGCCAAGATAGCACCACTGCACTCCAGCCTGGGTGACAGAGCAAGACTCCGTCTCAAAAAAAATTAAATTAAATTAAATTAAAAATAAAATTAAAAACCACACACACAAGTGATCCTCACAAGAAAGCTATGAGTTAGCCACTATTGTTACTCCCAGGTGACAGATGAAGAAACAAAGTGCCTGCAAGGTCACACAGCAGGCAGGAAGAGTCATGGTATCCTTCAAGCGTGGTACACTGTTTTTTAGCTTTTAAGTTCAGGGGTACATGTGCAGGTTTGTTATGTAGGCAAGCTCACATCACAGAGGTTTGTTGTACAGAGTATTTCATCACCCCGGTATTAAGCCTAGTACCCGTTAGTTATGTTTCCTGATCCTCTCCCTCCTCCAGTAGGCCCCAGTGTGTGTTGTTCCCCTCTGTGTGTCCATGTGTTCTCATCATTTAGTCCCTACTTATAAGTGAGAACATGCAGTATTTGGCTTTCTGTTCCTGTGTTAGTTTGCTAAGGAGAATGGCTTCCAGTTCCATCCATGTTCCTTCAAAGGACATGCTCTCATTCCTTTTATGGCCGCATAGTATTCCTTGGTGTATATATGCCATATTTTCTTTATCCAGTCTAGCATTGATAAGCGTTTAGGTTGAAATGATTATCAGAGTAAACAGACAACCTACAGAATGGACAAAAATTTTGGAAACTATGCCTCTGACAAAAGTTTAATATCCAGCTTCTATAAGAAGCGTAAACAAATTTACAAGAAAAAAGCAACCCCCATTATAAAGTGGGCAATGGACAGGAACAGACACTTTTCAAAAGAAGACATTTATGCAGACAACAAGCATATGAAAAACTCACCACTGATCATTACAGAAATACAAATCAAAACCACAATGAGATACCATCTCACGCCAGTCAAATGGCTGTTATTAAAAAGTCAAAAAGTACAGATGCTGGAAAGATTGCAGAGAAAAAGCCCAGTACTCTTAACCTTCCTGCTAGGTAGCGTTTTTCACAGCAGGAAACATACAGACCAGGAAACAACTCGCTAAATTTAGATACTTAAAAGAGTATACTTCACAACAGAGTACACAAAGCAGTAGAGATTGTGCTATTACTACACATGACTACATGTGAGCATTTTAAAATGCTGAGGAAGTTGCAATGTAGAACACCATAGAATGCTATATTTCACACAAAAATCATTTTGTAAAGCTTAAAAACAATGAACGATGTTACTTCAGGATTAATATATTTGGTAAATTTCTTAAAAACAGTATGTTGACATTTGAAATGCAAGGCATGGGGACTTAAGAGTTCTATTCACAGGTGGACACAATAGTATTGGCAATGTTGTCACTCTTTTTTTTGGAGGGTGGTGGGTTCTGGCTGTTTATTATAGAGTCATGCATTGCTTAATGACAATGATGCGTTCTGGGAAATGCTTCATTAGGCAATTTCATGATTGTGCAAACATAGAATGTACTCATATAAACCTAGGTGGTCTATCTTACTACACACCTAGATGATATAGCCCATTGCTCCCAGGCTTCAAACATGTATAGCATATAACTCTGCTGAATATTGTAAGCAATTGTGATAAAATGGTTGGTATTTTCATATCTAACCATAGAAAAGGTACAGTAAAAAATACAGCATTATAATCTTATAGGACCACTGTCATTAACTGAAATATTGTTATGCAGGGAACATGGCTGTACTCTATATGTTGTGTGTGTGTGTACATATATATACATACCTTCTGTGTCTCTTGTACAATATTTTTTAATTATGGCAAAAACATAAAATTTATTTTAATCACATCTAAGTGTACAGTTCAGTGACATTAAGCACATTCGTATTGTTGTGCAAGCATCACCACCATCTGGAATATTTCATCTTCCAAACCCGAAACTCAATACCCGCTAAATGATGACTCCTAGTCCTCCCTTCTCCCAGCACCTGGCAAGCACCATTCTACTTTCTATCTTTGTGAATTTGACTAATCTAGGTATCTCATATAAATGGAGTCCTATAGTATTTGTTCTCTTTTGACCAGCTTACTTCACTCAGCATAATGTCCTCAAGTTTCATCCAGTTTTGCCTATGTCAGAATTAATTTTAAGGCTGAATGATTTCCCATTATGGGGCTATACTACATTTGTTAATTCATCCATCAGTGGACACTTGGGTTGCTTCCGCCTCTTGGCTGCTGTGCTTCCACCTCTTGGCTGTGGTGCACAATGCTGCTATGAACATGGGTGTACAAATATCTCTTTGAGTCCCTGCTTTAACTTCTTTGGTTATTATGTACCCAAACGTGGGATTCCTGGATCATATGTAATTCTATTTTTAATTTTTTGAGGAACCACAATAGTGTTTTCTATAGAAGTTGCACCATTTAACAATTCTACCAACCTTGTGCAATGATTCCAGTATTTCTGCCTCCATGCTAACACTTGTTACTTTCTGTTATTCTTTTTTTTTAATAGTAGCCACCCAAATGGGTGTGAGGTGATCTCTCACTGTGGTTTTGATATGCATTCCTTGAATGGTTAGAGACGTTAAGTATCACTTCATACGTCTGCTGGCCATTTGAACACAGACTTCTTCACTTACAATGAGGTTACATCCTGATAAACCCACCAAAAGTTGAAAACATCCTAAGTAGAAAATGCATTTAATACACCTAACCTACTGAACATCATAGCCTGGCCTACCTTAAATGTGCTCAGAACACTTACATGAGCCAACAGTTGGGTGAAATCATTCAGCACAATGTCTATTTTATAATAAAGTGTTGAATATTTTATGTAACTTACGGAGTACTGAAAGTGGAAAGCAGAATGGCTGTAGGGGTACTGGAAAGACAGTTTCTACTGAATGCATAGAGCTTTTGCAACATTGCAAAGTCAAAAAATCTCGGGTTGAACCATGCTTCTGTATTTTCTTCTAGGAGTTTTATGGTTTTATCAGAAATGTAAGGCTTATTTCTGGACTTCCGATGCTATTTTATGGATCTATATATCTCTCCTTATGATAGTATCACATTGTCATGGGTTAATAAATTCATGGATAAAACAAGAGATCATAATGGAGATTAAACACATTTAGTCCTGAAAAATAACGAAAAAGGTATATTAAAACTGGCTAATGAGAGACAATTTCCAAAATGGCAGTGGGGGGAGGCTATTTCTCTGGGCGCTGTCCTGGAGAAATAATCTTACTGTATTTATTCTGAGGCTGTTTTCTCAGGCACAAACAAGTGTGTGATTGTTTGGTGTTACTGTTTATCATCGTCATTACACAATGGCTGTTTTATCCCCAACAATTACTTTTTCCTTAAAACATATTTGTTTTAAGAAAACTTTGTTTCAAACAAAGTAATGCTGTTACTTTGTCTACCAGACATATTATTGATTATTTTTTGCCTATCATATGCTTTATGTTGTTTTATTTTTAGTACTTCTACATCTTTAGTTTTTTATGTGGGTCTTTTGTAACCATCATAAAGCTGGACATAATCTCATTATAATCCAATCTGACAACCTGTGTCTTTTGTGAAATTAATGCATTTTTTCATTTATTGTCATGATTTATATGTATGCATTAATTGTTATAATTTTATTACTGTTTTTATTAAAATTATGAATTTTTTTCTTTCTTTTTTTCTTTATTTATTTATTTGTTTATTTTTTTGGATGGTCTCACTTTGTTGCCCAGGCTGGAGTGCAGTGGCACAACCTGGGTTCACTGCAACTCCTGTTTCCCAGGTTCATATCATTCTCCTGCCTCAGCTCCCGAGTAGCTGGGATTACAGGCACGTGGCGCCACTCCTGGTTAATGTGTGTGTGTGTGTGTGTGTGTGTGTGTGTGTGTGTGTGTGTATTTATTTTTTTTTTTTTTGAGATGGAGTTTTGCTCCTGTTGCATATTTTTAGTAGAGACAGGGTTTCACCGTGTTGGCCAGGCTGGTTTTGAACTCTTGACCTCAGGTGATCCACTGGCCTCGGTCTCCCAAAGTACTGGAATTACAGGTGTGAACTACCATGCCCGGCCAAAAAACGCATCTTCATTTCCTAAATAATATGAGTACATTATAGTAGTTTGATTCTGATAAACTCCTACTGGCTTACATGCAATTTTGTTGGTATTCTATTACGTCTTCTCTGACCACATATATTTTGCTTTTTATTAAAAATAATGTTTTTTGAGGGTTATCTGTATGTTTACCCATCTGTTTGTTTATTATTTCTTCTTGCATCTTAAACCTTCCTTTGGGGATCATTTTTTCTTCTTTCTAAAGTATATTCTTCATTAATTTCTGTAGTAAATCTAGATAGAGATAAACTTAGATTGCCTTTATCCAAAAATGTCTATATATTTTATGCTTGTTCTTGAGAGATAGTTTGTTAGTACTCAATTCTAAGATGACAGATTTTTTTTTACCTCTCAGCATATTTTAACACTCGTTGCTTCTGTGATCTTAATTTTAATCACTTTGTAAATGATATGCCTTGTCTGTATAGATGTTTGAAACCTCATCTTTGTCATTCTATAGCTTTAATGCAATACACTTAGGTATGAATTTTCTTTTATTTATGATGCTTGGTATAAATTATGTCTTCTATGTGGATTAGTGTCTTTCAAATGTAGAAATTTTTCAGTCATTTTATCTTCAGATTACTTTCTGTTACTCTCACTCATGGAAGCTGATTAGATATGTGTTAGATTTTCTAATTCCACCTTTCATATTCCATAAACTCACCTTGTATTTTCTTCCTCTTTTCTCGTGTCTGCATTTGAAGCCATAATCCAAATCACTAATTCTTTTTCAGCTCATGGGACCCGATTAGAGATTAATCTGTTAACCTCTCATCTGTTGTTTAATTTCAAAAAGTGTCTTTTCACTTCTAATAATTTAGCTTTCCTTATCTTTGTAGTTATTTTTAAAATCAACTTTATTTGCAAAACTGGTGTGTAATGCAGTAAGTTTTGAAAAATGTCTAAAGTTGTGTAATCTCCACCACAGTCAAGCTATAGAGCATTTCCATCACCCCAAAAAGTTCCTGTTTGCCGTTTGCCATCAAGCTCTCCTTCTTCCCCCAGCACTAATCAGCTTTCTGTCATATAAGTTGGCCTTATCCAGAAGCTAATGTAAATGAAATCATACAATATATGGGCTCTGTGTCTGGATTTGTGCACTTAGTGTAATGCTTTTGAGATTTATCTGTGTTGTTGCATCTAGCAATACTCCATTTCTTTTTATTATTAAGAACTATTTCATTATATAGATATATTATAAGTTGTTTACCCATTCACCAGTTTATGGGCATTTGGGCCATTTTCGGTTTCTAACTATTATGAATAAAGTCTTTGTGTGGACATGTTTTCATTTCTTTTGGGTAAATACCTAAAAGTGGGATTGCTGGTTCACATGGTATGCATACCTAGAGATATATTTACCTATGAAAAAACAGCTTATTCTGTTTCTCCTTGACTTACCCAAACTGGACTTCTTGTGATTTTACTCCTGCTAATAACCATAAGGATTTGGCTCTCTCTCTAGCATAAACCTTCCCTTACTTATCTCCATTATCTTAATATTGTTTTAGCACTATTGTTAACAAACCCTGATTACATTATTTATACTAGCAATGCTTCTCATTGCAGAACTAAGCGGTATGCTGGAATTACACTTCCTTACCTAGCTATTTTTCTTTCCTGAGTTTTCTTTTCTACTTTTTTTCCTGTAATTTCTTCCTTCTACTTAATCTTCCTTTTTATGATTCCCCAAAGCCACATCTTTTTGGTTATTTTCCTCAGTCTCCTAAATCAGACTCTCAGGAAAACTCACTCCTGCTCCAGGCTGGGTCTCATTGCCTCCCAGGCTGCTGCACAGTTTACTTGGTGGTTTCTCTGACAGTCCCCCTGGATTTGACCCGCCGTTTCCTAAATGTGTTGCCATCTTCTTTGTTTTTTTCCTAGTATCTCTGGATGATAGTCCTTCAGCAACTTCCTATGAAAAGGAAACAAACTATCTGAATATCTACTTTCAATTAATAGATTTGGCTTAAGCTCCAGTCTCCTCACTGACCTTCAGCATATCTGTCACCCAATAGCTCAATCCTCTCTGCTTCTCTGAAAGGGTAAATTGCATCCCTTATTAACTAGTCTTTCCTTCTATGGCTTTTCTTATGCTGTTATATTACCTACCACTCAACTGTCTGACTTCCCTCTTCCGGAAATGTCTTGATCATAAGCCTGCCCAATTTATTTGTCTTCATGGGTTAATAGCATTTTATACCTATTTCAATGCAAAGTTACTTAATGTCCAAGCTCATCTCTACAGTTTCCCTCCTTCAACATTCTACACTAGTGACTATAATGATTTATTTACATTGTATATTTGTGTTTCAGGAAATGTAGCCTAATATGACCTCCCAAATAAATTGAAGTGTCTGCTCTGCCCCCAGAGGACTTTGTCATGGCAATTACCAAGTGTCTTTCAAGCTTTTTATTACTTCAATTTTTTAAATCACTTCTTTGTACTACCCCCAGGCTATGCACAAGAAGTGATGATGGGTAAGCTTTCTTCTTATATTCGTACTTCCAAACTTAATGTCTGGCTCATAACAGGCATAAGATAATATTTTTTGAACTAAAGAAAAGCTAAGGCCAGGCACGGTGGCTCATGCCTGTAATCCCAGCACTTTGGGAGGCCGAGGCGGGCAGATCACTTGAGGCCAGGAGTTCAAGACCAGGCTGGCCAATATGGTGAAAGCCCAGCTCTGCTAGAAATAAAAAAAGAAAAATTAGCTGGGCATGGTGGCACATGCCTGTAACCCCAACTATTCAGGAGTCTGAGGCAGGAGAATCGCTTGAACTTGGAAGGCAAAGGTTGCAGTGAGCCGAGATCACTGGTGACAGAGTGAGACACCATCTCGAGAAAAGAAAAGCTAAGTATGTCTCCATAACAAATACATATCTTGAAGCTTATTAATATGCTTTTATCCTTCCTCATCTGAGTATGATCTTCACTCTTAGATTAGCATTTTCTCTAGAAGGAACACAAAGCTAAAAAGGGCTTATAATCAGCTTCCACATGGGAAAAAGGGTTATAGTGTCTGACAACAACCTCACAAAACAGACTGTTTTATTGAGAAAGTAATGTTCAAAATGTTTATATGGCCTTCTTACCATTTTAATAACCAAGCATGAAGTGCTTAGCTCTTAAAATTTCTTCTAAATGTTTGAAATATTTTTGTCTCCTTCTGACCATTAAGGCTTGTTCAGAAGAAGAAAGAATATGAGATAAAATTTGTGGAAGATGAGCCTTTGTCCTCTTCAGGCTGGGATAGGATATGAAGATGGGAAGGAGGAGGTTTCTCCTTATAAAAAGTGTAGACTTTTTATTTATTTCCTCATATTTTACAAAACTGAAATCATATTGTAGTCATTTTACATCATGACTTTTATCACCTTCGATGATGTCATGCGCATTTTCTGATGTCACTAAATCTTAGCAGACATGATTTTTTTTTTTTTATAGCTGTTGGGCACCTTATTACATGGATACACCATCATTTAGGTAACAGGTATTCAGCTTTCTCATGTCTAAATGGAGAGATGGATGGCTGAGATAATAGAAAAAAAGGTCTCTCTCAGGGCCTGGCCACAGAAGTTGTGCAAGACATATGCGTGATTTTCTTCCATTTGTATTCTCTTTCCTCTAACATACTTGGATGTGCTCCAAAGTCTGAGTACCCTTCCAGAATCTATGTGTCCTGAAGACTGGAGATCCCTGTCTTTAATAGTTCAGAGGGTATGAAAACTCCTGTGTCTGAAAAACACCCTCAAATCCTTGTCTGCTGGGTGGAGTTGAAGAGTGACAGTGAACCCAACCATTGTTCTGTTCTCTCTTCATTTCTCCCAGATTAATGACTTTCCTTGCAGTTTCGATTACATTTAATGGATTCCCTAGGAACTGGGACAGAAGGTCAGAGCCAATTGACTTCAGCTCCAGACCAAGAACAACTCCTGACCTGAAGGGAGGCAGAGTCATTCATGAGGTCTCCAAGGGGTGAAAATAAATTAGGGTAGGATATGGCTATCAGAATTCATTTCCAGAAAGTTCAGTAGGTAGATAGCCACTGCATATTGGCTTTGTGGCTTGTAAGTAGAGCTGAAATTTCATAAAGTCAAGGTATATATGTATGTATAAACATATTTTAGTTACAGAAATTTATGCCAAGGTGTAAGGAAGCATACATTTATTTCATTGTTATTTGAACATAAAATATCACAGTTTTTTTTTTTTTTGGAGAACAATGTCAATTAGACAATAAAATGTGCAATCTTTGACCAAAAAGAATCAATTTTGAGGCAGCGTGCTTATTATTTAGAGACATCTGTGTGTATTTATCTAAATAAACATTTAATGATACGCACAGATGAACATATTTCTTCTGCAAATATTTATTTGTATGTGCCTCTGTAACATAGACCTGTACCAATCTGTTTCAACTATACATTTGTTTCCTTTCACCCTACCCAGCTCTGATGTTGTTAAATAATAATTTGCAAAATAATAATAAAAAATTATGACTTTCATACAAATATAAAATAAACCCATGTCAAAGATGTAATCAAATAATCAGTTAATGAGGAAACCAGTAAGATGTTAAAACTTTTCAAGAGATGATCCAAAGAAGAGACCCATATAACCAGGAATTGGGAATGCTGACATGAATTCCATACTAGATACAACACTAGTCACTATCTACAATGCTGTTTTTGAAATAAACTCTTCCACTGGGACAGGGTAGGGGGTTAATTGCCCTCACTACCAGACAAAATTCATTTGCATCTCTATGGAAAAATTGTATTTTTTACTCTCAAGATTTTAAAATTAACTTACAGCACTATGATATATCCCACTTAAAGACCCTAGAGAGATCAGAGCCCTATAAAATTAGATAACCCCACTTTGATAATGCTTAATAATGCCCGGCATTCTAGTGAAAGAAGACCTAGTATTTTGTTTCCCATTTCCAAGTCTTTCATGGCAAAAAAAACATGAGATGGTCTTTCATAATTCTTCCTGGCAGTGTAATTAGAAGAGCACTGATTATGGAGAAAGAAGATTTGAATTCCAGACCTGGATTCCCCATTTTATCTATGTGAACCTTGGATAAATTACTTCTTTTGGGGGTGTCATACAGAGGTTCACAGGAGAAACGACCTGAGGCTTTAATCTTGGAGGATAAGTAGGAATTTGTTAGATATGACATGTGGACTGTCTCGCCAGGAGAACTTGCTAAAAGACACATTGCGGGGGTCAAGGAATGAAGGACCTCATCCTGGTGTTCCTGACCTTAGAGGAAATACCTTTCACATGCTCCTCTGTTTCTCACCTATGGTAAGTTCTGACCTACATACCCCAAAGAGAACCTGTGAGAATCACATGAGCTCATGTTTGGGAAAGTTTTATTTTTTTGAAACGGAATCCTGGTCTGTTGCCCAGGCTGGAGTGCAGTGACACAATCTCAGCTCACTGCAAGCTCCACCTCCTGGGTTCATGCCATTCTCCTGCCTCAGCCTCCCGAGTAGCTGGGACTACAGGAGCCCACCACCACACCTGGCTAATTTTTTTGTACTTTTAGTAGAGACGGGGTTTCACCCTGTTAGCCAGGATGGTCTCTATCTCCTGACCTTGTGATCTGCCCACCTCGGCCTCCCAAAGTGCTGGGATTACAGGCGTGAGTCACCACACCCACCCTGGCAAAGTATTTTTAGGTCTCTAAAGGAGTGTGCATTTAAGGACTGCTGTGCTGTGTGCTTGACACATACCATGTCATTTAATCTTCTCAGCAATCCTATAAAATAGATACCATTACAATCCTGTTCTCTGAACCTTATAGAAATGGTAGCTTCTTGGCAAAGGTAACATAGCTACCAAGCATTAGAGTCTAGGAGCAATTCCAGATAGCCTCTTAATATTGCAGCTGAAATTAAAAAGCAGGATATTGACTAATGTATCACTGATGACCTGGAGGGAGGTCTTTGGTGTGACTCAAGGTTCTATCCTTGGTTCTTTTCCCTTCAAGAGTTTTCATCCATTGAATCATTCATTCACCCATCAACATACTGATTTATTTAATTGTCCTATATTATTTCTGCACTTTTTTTTTCTTTTTTTTTTTTTTGAGACATAAATCTCCCTCTGTTGCCCAGGCTGGAGTACAGTGGCAGGATCTTGGCTCACTGCAGCCTCTGCCTCCTGGGTTCAAGCAATTTCCTGCCTCAGCCTCCTGAGTAGCTGAGACCACAGGCACCAACCACCATGCCCAGCTAAATTTTGTATTTTTAGTAAAGATGGAGTTTTGCCATGTTAACCAGGCTGGTCTCGAACTCCTGACCTCAGGTGATCCGCCCGCCTTGGCCTCCCAAAGTGCTGAGATTACAGGCATGAGCCACCACGCCCAGCCTGTTTCTGCACTATTTAATAGATGCCCTGCTTAACATAGATTAAACTTCAAAAATCCTATATAGAGTCTATTAGCTTGATTTATCAATAAGGAAATTTAGGCATGAAGATTTCAAGTAACTTTGTAAAGTTCAGAGATCCAGTATATTTTGAGCTGTGTCTAGAATCCAGGAATCCTATTTGCCTTCTGGACCATGATTTATCTGAGTCTATATTCAAACCCAAACCTGACTCATTGGTTACGTGTCTCATCCATTGCATCTTCTTCATACCCACTGCCACTGAATTACTGGCTTCTCCCCTGGGATTCCACAACAGGTGTCTGTCTGGACTCTGCTCTGTTCTCATCGCTCTGCACTAATGTTTCCAGGAAACTCAGCTTTTCATAGAAGCCCCTCCCGTTCTCCTGGCCCATGCTTGTTTCTTTAGCCTCACGTTGCTCCACTTTTCTCCTTTCTTTCCGGTCTTGTTCTCTAGCCTCATGGAAGCACTTTCCTAAATATGTACTTGCTCTTTTTTGGAGCCAGAGAATCTTGGCATCAAGTACTTAATGTATGTTAGTTGGTCTCTTTGGGTTCTATTTTTAACATCCCTGAGCTCAGTTTATTCTTCCTTAAGAAGAGGATAGCAAGAGCACCAAAATCCTGGGATTCTTGTGAGGATTAATTACAGCTGGTAAGAAACCTAGAGTGTTGTGTGGCTCATTGTAAGTACCCCATTCACATTCAGTTGGGTTGATGTTGGTGTTAATGTCACCTGCTGCTTTCCCTGCCTGGTGTAGCCTCCCATCCACCTCCCCACCCAACACACAGGCTGGCCTTTGTTCATCTTGAACACTCAGCTTGTCTCTCTAGGAAGCCTCCTCCAGGTTCCCAGACCGGGCAGCCTCATCCAGGCTCTCACAGCACCTAATGATTCCTGTAGCTGAACACTGATCACCCTACATTGCAGCTACTAACTCATTGCAGCTACTCACTCATTGCTATTCTTCTCCTTTAACCTGTAAGCTACTGGGAGCTCTGTCTGTTGGTCTACATGCCCCTGGAATGTAGCTTTGTGCCTGGCACGTAATAGGGGATAAATATGTGCTTGTGGTGAATGAATGAATGATCAAATGTGATCATCACATCTCTCACACCTTCAAGGATGACAGAGGTATGGAGTTATTTATGCTACTGGGTCATTCTTCCACAGTGTGATTAAAAGCTTGGTTATCTTGGGGATTGTCAATCAGATTCCATCTCTATTTTGAATGAACAAGAAGACAAGCAGATCATTAGAATAATGACTGAGGAAATTCAATCTATGGATTTAAAGGGCACTATCAGGAATCTGAGGCCTCAAGTCAATGTCTCTTGCAAATGATATTAGCAAGTTTGGAGTGTCGTAGCATCACGGAACCAAATGACGCCATGAAAGTGATTTCATTTAATCTACTCATTCTATACTAGAGGGGACTGAGGCCAAGGAGAGAGGAGATTTGGTGAAAGAAGTTTTGAAAAGAACCGCCCTGGAGATTGGATTATTGGCTCTCACTTAAATGAGAGCATTCTATAATATTCACAGGAACTTGTGCTCCAACCACATGAAGCTCCTAAAAACAGCAATGCCTGCCCTCTTTGAAGCTGTGAGCAGTCTAAGATTTCTGTCTGAGTTAATCTCCTACCAGTGAAATTCTCTTACCATTAACCAGGATACATTCTCACCTTGGTCATTGTGCAGGAAAGGGTTAACTTGGCAGACCTGGGCTCCTCAAACCCTGCACATTCCCAAAGTATTCAGGACTAGCCCTTGGCCTAGGAAGTCCTTGGAGTATCCTGTCTGACCAGTCTTTTTATATGCTTAAGGCTTTGGGTCGTGCCAAATAGGTCAGGCTAATGATGGGTATTTATTGTGAATAGCCATTTGTGTATGCTTGAGGCTTTGGGGCACACTGTTATCAGTCTACCCTTGGGGAAGGAGGGTGAGGGTCTGAATAGTGGAGATCAGTCTGAAAGGCACTGCACACCCATGTGACTGACTCATAATAAAAACTCTGGATATCAAGACTCAGGTGAGAGTGCCTGGTTGACGTCAATCAGAACAGGCTGTCACACACCATTGATCAGAGAATTAACCACTGCCTGCAAAACTCCACTGGGAGAAGACACCTGAAAGCTTGCATCTGGTCTCTCCTGGACTCTTCCCTATGTGCCTTTGCTGAGTTTAGTCTGTATCCTTTTGCTGTAATAATCTGTAACCATGAATATACAGTTTTCTCAGTTCTGTGAGTCCTTATAGTGAATCACCAAAACCGAAGGTGTCTTGGAGACCCAGACACAGCCCTCTGCTCCATGTTATATGCCAGTGGAGGTGCTCTGTTGAGACAGAAAGCACATGGTCTAGACCAGCATACTGATTATATCAGCTAACTTCAACTGTATAATAATCCCAAATTAATGGCCTAAAACAATAACTATTTATCTCATGATTCTGTATCTTTCAATCTGAGTTGAGCTTAGTCAGGCTGTCCTTCTGCTCCCTGGGCTCCTTCTGTTGCCAGAGTGGCTCTGCATTGAGGGTTGGCTGGAACCCAGAAATGGCAATGGGAGAAACTGGACTATATGCTTTTCTCCCTCCAGCAGGTCAACTCTGGCTTGCCACAGAGCAGCGGGATTCCAAGGTCAGCAGGGAAGCAAGCCTCACTGTGCAGCCCTTTTCAAGCCTCTGCTTGTATTGTGTTTGCTAATATCTCACTAGTCAAAGCAGGTTACAGGGCTCATTCAGGTTCAAGGAATGGAGAAATACATGGCTCAACATCACATTGTGAGGGTGTGGATACCAAAAAGGGAAGAATTTACAGCCATTTTTACCATCTACCGAACCCTGAAGACAAGAGTTGCAGCAGGTTATGAACGGGGTGACTGAAAGCCAGCTGATTTCATCACACTTCTTTTGACAGTCCCTGCCTGGGGCACACTGTCACCAGCAGCTGGATCAGTAAAAAGACAAAACAAATACCCTCACTGCTCACCACAGATTTGCAAGCCAGTTTATTGGTTTTGATCTAAAAAATAAATTGAGACAATTTTATCAATACTGCTAAATCCCATCAGAAATGCCTCACACTTACTGCTCTGCAAAATTTCTTCCAAATCTGTCATAGTCTTGTGGACTCAAAATAATTGTATGCATTAGGAGCTATTATCCCTGTTTGATAGATAAGAAAATTAACGCAAGGAGACATGGTGTAGTTGCCCACCCAGATTCATACTCTTTGTCTGATTCCAACACCACTCTCCTATCACTGTGTTGTGTTGTCTTTTATTCATTATCACAGGCCCACTTTGAGATGCGTGTTTCTGCTCCCTTTATACAGATGGAGGCAGAGGCTTACAGCAGTTCATAGTGTAGTGGCCGTACCACCCTGAGGGTCACTTCCTCTGTATAATAACACTCACCAGGCACGTATTATTTCATCCTGAGTAATAGCCCATAGCAGAAGCATAGAGAATGCAGCAGTCAGACATGCAGAGCATGCTTTTAAGGAGTGCCAAGCCATTTAAAACATACCTTCACAGTTTTTTGTCATTTCATTTGTTCAGGTTTAAGCAGCATACAAAGATGCATAGATCTGAGCAAGAAAAATTTCATTTCGAGTAGGTGATTCAGAATATGTGCAAACAAGGGGAATAATCTCTCAGTTTGGAAGGAGTAACAGAAAAAGAAAGAGACAAATATAACCAGCTGGTTTGAGGGCGTAATTGCAATGCTTATAACACTGGCCTCTCCCCCACAATCATACTGGGCTCTGGGGCCACAGAAACAGACATTCGAATACCAGTTTCTGCCTCAAAGAGTCACCAGAACGGTGCACAGAGGATTATAACAGTGGGAGAAGCTGTGATGTGGGGAGTCAAGAGGGTCCTTCCAACTCTTAGAGGCAGGTGTATTGTTATTGCATGACGGAATATTGAGGGAGTTGGACCATTGCCTTTGATTTTCCACCTGTCTCGGTATCAGAAGGATGCATTCATGCCTTTGTCATGTGACCTGACCATTTCACTGACTAGACGGGGAAGAGAGCTGACCCCTGCCTTGAAATTGGCTGTTGGAATGTGGGACATGGTGGCCAATCCGTTTCAGCACCAGGCATTAAAAAGACATTGCGAGTTTCCATTTGCTTTTCTCATGCCCCTGCTTCTATCCTAAAATGCAGACTCGGTGGGCAGCTGCTGGGCTAAGGGTGACAGGGACTCCGGAGCAAAGCTAAGCCTCACCACAGCCTGCAGCTGAGCACATCTGCAGACCGGTAAACCTGTGAGTGAAAAGTAGAAATAGTTGCTTCTGGAGGCCACTGAGATTTTGAGGTAGTTTATTAGGTAGAATAAAATAAGATAAAATAAAATTAGAAGCTAATAAGAGTGCAGACTCTGCTGGCCAGACCAGAAGACGCCCACTCTGTTCCTTTATGTCAAGGCTTGTGTCTCTTTAGACCTGGTTCCTCCAGAGAGCAAGTTGGCTTCTAGCTTTGGGTCCTGGTTCACCCCATTCTGGTGCCAGTAGCTGATCAGTTCTAGGCTTTGGTGTAGGCCCCGGGTGGCCTAGGTAGTTCCACTCTCATGTTTAATTTGCTACTGGGGTGAAAGTAGTCTAAAATGTACCTGTCATGTCTCCTATTATATATGGACACTTTACACAATCCATATCATCACCCTCATAACCACCCGGAAGGTAGACATTATTAGCAAGTTGCATGATAAAAGCAGACTGTTGTAGGATAGCAAATTCTTCTCCACGCCCTGTTTTGAACCAAATGAAAATGAAACAGAAATAGATAGCAGATGAAGAACCACAACATGGCCTTACAACTGCCAAGGCTGACACAAGAGAAGGCGACTTCTGTCTTTGGGCACCTGGGGGACTTCAGAGTACTGATCCCCAGAAAAAGACAGGGCTACTCAACCAGCCCAGCTGGAGCTGACAACATCCCTAACCCTGACCAGCATGGGGCTGCCCACCAAGGCGGAGGAGCTGCCGGGTGTTTGTAGAGGGTCCATGCTGAGAGGACCCTGGGCATGTGCCTGAGAGTGGACCTCAGGCTGCTTCGGCAAGG
The DNA here is from genome assembly GCF_043159975.1 of Macaca nemestrina. Taxonomy (NCBI): domain Eukaryota; kingdom Metazoa; phylum Chordata; class Mammalia; order Primates; family Cercopithecidae; genus Macaca; species Macaca nemestrina. Next base: position 6,054,371 of record NC_092132.1, on the reverse strand, counting down.
AGACAGAACATAAAGTAGTATAAGGGAAAGTTTATCAACATTGATGCCCACCCCTGGGATGCAGGATTTAACACCATAGCAAACTCCCTGGGAGATGCTGCTAAAATGCTGCAGGGATGCCTCTTAAAAGCAGAGAGAAAGTGATGTCCACACTGAGCAAAAGAGAGAAGCCGGCACTGCCTTGGAGATGGAGGGAGAGGGGGAGTTCATGACCAAGGGAGTCAGGAGGAGCCACCAAGAGGCTCTGCCGCATGGAAAGGCTTGCATGGGCCTCAGGCTGGCAAAGCAGTGAGGTCCGAACTGCAGGAGCGGCACTCCACAGTCAGGGTGCACCTCCCGTGGGGTTCTCTTTGGGCTGCGGCTCATGGGCAGAGATGCTTTCATGGTAGGATTTTGAAATAACAGTCCAGGTGGTAGCCCACAGCTAACAGAAGCATGGTAGGTGCTGGACCCTAGGTCAGGGAGGCGAAGGAGCATGGAACTCTACCCAGCAGTAGGGCCAGGACTAGACCAAGGTGAGAGAGAAGCTCAGAGTGCAAAATGTAAGAAGGCTCTCACCCTCGGGGCCTGACTCTGCCCCCGTGGCCCTGGGAGGGAGTTCCTCCCTACAGTTTGTACCCTGGGCCCCTTTCTTGCCTTACCCTAGTCCCAGCCCTGGTGGTCAGCAGGGAACAATGGATATGGAAGATGGAGCACAGCATCCTGGGATCAAGATTGGAACTTTGGGCCCACCTGATGGTCTTTCCCCCTTTTTCTGAATGTATAATTAAAATAGGTGGCACACCCTGCCACTGGGTTCTTGGCCTGAGGGGTAAGAGCTGTCATAGCAGCAGGGGCCAGGTGGAAGCTGCTGAAAGGGGTCCTCACCCTGAGCCAAGAAAGCAAACAAAACTAATATTATATCCCAGGAGATGGCAGAGGTCTGGGCCCCCTTAAAGGATACAGGGGATGGCCCCCATCACATCCCCTCTTCATGTACCAGTATGGTTCCAGGAAAAGGTCCAGGAGGGTGACAGTAAACCACAACACGCTCGCCTTACTCGCAGCTGCTGTGCAGGGCACAGAATCTCTATTAGAGTAGATTTACACAGATAGGATGTCACCATTAGACAAATGGTTCCCATTTCATCCCTATGAGAAAGGAGAACCTGAAAGCCTTCAGTTGGAACAGACATTTCCAGGTATGCATTTCTAGTCTTCCCCAGGCCTTGACACCTCCCACTGTCCTAAGATAGTCCAGGGAATGGGGGCCGCTCAGATATTCTGCAGATCATCACGTTGCTCCACTCCAAGATTTCACTGTGTGAATTGCATGAGCTGAGCAGGAAATGGCAAGTACACTAAAGGCCTTGGCAGACAAATATGCTCCAGCGGCAAGGAGATAAATCTCATGAAGATTCAACGGCCTCACATCAGTGAAGTTGTCTTGGACATGACAGGATTCCCCTCCAAAATAAAATTATTGCACCTCCTATTGTTAAGAAGGAAGTACAACACCTGAGCAGTTCCCTGTGCCAGCAGCACATTTCACACCTGGGACTAAGTGCTTCAACCTATATACCAGGTGACACAGCAGCTGGCCAGCCTGGAAGGTGGGGTCAGAGCAGGAAGGGGCTCACCAGCAGATATGGGCTGAAGTGCAGGTGCTGTGGACTATGTGAACTGGCAGACCCCATTGTGATAGAGGCAACTGCAGTGGGGAGAGACACTATGTAGAGTATGTGGGAAGCCCCTAGAGAAATTACAATAAAAGCTCTTGGGTCTGCGATGGAGTGTCATGCCATGTCTAGTGGAGAACCACATATCTTTCAAAACATAGTCCCTGGCATGAAATTGGGCTTTGGTAGAGACGCCTGTCTATGGGACATGAAGTAATGATACTCCCAGACCTGACCATCATGAAACCCATCAAGTTGGAAAGTTGGGTGGAAGATATTCCCTGAGGGAATGGGCAGGAGCAGCACTGAGGGCATCAGCCCACAACCCGAGCAGGCAGCCCAGCCACCCCCTTGCCCCAGCTATCCCCCACTGGTGCCTTGTTCCTCAGCTCATACATGCAACAACACGCTAGTTCCTTCTGACCAGGTGACAGAGGCGGAAATGGCCAAGCGTGGTTTATGAATGGGTTGGCTTAATATGTGGGTACACATCAATAATGGGCTGATCTGTAAATTGAGAATAGTAATGCGATTTAACTCCTGAGGTGGTTGTGAAGATCTATTATGATGATGTGTGTCGAGTACTGACACATTCATAAATGTGAGATACTGTTATTGACATTGATGTTGTTAGCATCACCATCACGGTAAGGTAAGCAGATGGTGCCACCCACGTTCACCTTTCTTGACCCTCTCCTTATTTCTCAGCTCTGGTCTCTGTTTTCTGACCCGCTTTCTCCTGGTTGCCACCTGGAGCCCAGGTGATTTACTGAGCTTGAGCAGCACGCTTAGAATATCAGCTCTTGGTAGACATAGCCCTGTTACCTGGCATCAGCTCCTCCAAATGTTGCCTGAAGCCCACCGAAAGAATAATTAAGCAGCCATCTGGAGACTAATGGTGGGGGCTTGGCAAACACAGGGGAGAGTAGAAATCTCTTTGGCTTGAGTCTGTGCACCTGTGTCCAGGAGGAGATGCATACACACGTGCGTACACACACACCTGCTCACGGCATTCCAGAAGGGCAAAACAGAACACACATGAGCTCATCCCCACAGGCAGAGAAGATCAGTGGAGTCCTTGGGAGATTTGCTGGCCTTGGAGCAGACCCATCTTAGCAGAAACTCATTTCCTAGCCTCTAGGACAGGAAATACATAGTCCCAGTCAAAAACGGGCAGCCTGGAGGTCAAACTGGCCTCTAAGATTAGGACTCATGTGTCCTGGATATTAAAAAAATAAATTGATTTAGTGGCCAGTATTCAATGGTGAAAAGGTTTCTTATAAGAATCCAGATTTCGAGCTTGTCTTCAGAAGCAAGGCATTCTGGCAGCACTTTCTGTATCTTCCCACTGGCCACCCTAGGCTGCAGCCACTGCCCCTTGTGGAAGGGGCACCCCTCATTTGTCATAGTCCCCCCCAAACCGTGAGTGTCAGTTGGTATTTAAGGCCTCTAATCAGGGCTGCTTCTCTCACATTTACGATGCAACTAACACGTCTATATATTTGAACTTGTAACTTGCACTTGAAAACAATTCCCTTTCTTGATAGGTAAAGAAATCAAAGCTCAGAAATGGGAAGTGAGCTGGGATTAGGCATGCATGACCTGCAGGCATGGAAAATTCCCTTTTCACAAATCCTTCTTTTCCTTCAAGATCCATTTCCATGTCTACACGATGCCTCCAAAACCATTCCATGGTACAACATTGTCTTCCTCATCTAAACGTTAAAACCACGTGGCCTCTATTTGCATTTGCTAATGACTCACCTGCTGGCTTTAGTATTTCTGTGAGTGCTGATGTCTATGTGTGTGACACTGAGTTGGCCTAGGAAGAGAGAATTATATAAATTAAATGTTGTCCAATTCTTAAAGCAGGTGGGCTGTTGTAGTAGAAAGAACTCAGTCTTTAGCATGGGACCTGGCTTCAAATCCTGACTTCATCACTAACTGGCCTTGGGACATTGAGAAAGTTACTTAATGTCTCTGAATTTCCATTTTCTTGCATTTAAAGGGGAGGCCGTAATTTCTATTCCGCATGGTTCTTGCCGAAGTAAATGACAGAAAATTTGGGAAAATGATCTATACAGTCTCTGCTACGTGAAAAGGTACATTCCCTCTCTCGTGATAATTCAGAGAGTGGTGAAGAAGAAAATCTAGAGAACAAATGATAAAGGCACAAGGGAGGGAACAGCCAAGGCCCGAAGAGAAAATCCACAAAATGCATCATGATTTATTGAGCCCCTGATACATGCAAAGCATCAGAAAGATTTTGATATGTGTGATCTCACTTATCCTGGCTACCCCTGACCTGGCTAAGGCTTTGCTGTATCCATTTTCCAAATGAGAAGACTGAGGATCCCAGAAGTTAAGGGAGTTGCCCAACATCAAGAACTCCCAAGTAGGAGAATCAGGTTTGACCTCATGTCTGGGTGCCTTACCTGGGAGCCTTCCCATAGCACCTCCCTGCCTCCACGGAGACGTGTGGGGATGCTGAATACTGACCCATCGCCCAGGAGACCCAATATTCCTAGAGCTGGCAATGGCTCTGAGTCACTATGAGCTGAGGACACAGAAATTCTAAGTCCAGGCCAGGACTCTGTAGAGACCTTGTGATGTTCCACGGAAGGTCAGGGCAGGGGATCTTGGATTCTTCCAACTCACCCTTGACCTGGGTCTCACTTCTCTAGTGTGGTCCCTCAGGCTGCAGCACATCCATAAGAATAGAGGACCTTGAGACTCTGAGATCAAAGCTCACTTCCCACTGAGGACCATGCCCTGGGGCTGCTGAAATTAGGAAGGCTGAAGAGCAGAGGGTGGGATCAGGGTTAGGATTCAGAGGCCTGTGGGCAATGGCCTCCAGCCAGGAAGATGGAGGGGCTTCTTGAGGCATCTTTCCCATCCTTTAGTCACCCTCTCACTGTGAGATCTCTCTCCTTCTCTTCTTTCTCATCTTCAGGAAGGCGATCCCAACATGCTTGGAGTCCAAAGCACTTTCCTTTCTGTGCCGGTCCCACAGAGGGGTGATACGGAATCGGGAAGATGCTGGCACCATCCCTGACCTCAGGTGTCTCCTCTTCCAGAGGATAAGACAGGCAGGTAAGCAGGTGAGTGGGATGACCTTTACTGATGGCGTTGGGCCACTGGAAGCATGTGGCCTCAAGTGGGCCCACAGGTGAGAGGCCAGTGTCGGCTCAATGGAGAGAACAGGGACAATGGAGCTTCACAGAAGTGTTGTGAAGATAAGTGATGGCTCATGTCCCTTAACATCCAACACAGAATGCTCAAGAAGGGGTAGAGAATGATGATGATGGTGATGATAGTGATAGGCCCAAGTTACTAAATTGATTGGAGAAACGGAGCTTGTGGAAATAAAGAGTAGGGCAATAACCATTGTGATGTGATGTGAGGAACAGGGTTGTCCATAACTATAATAGCACGTGCTGCTTACTCTGTTGCCTGGACCATGGTGTAGCTAGGACCCTAGGCCCTCATCCAGGTGGGAGAGACTGCACTAGGCTCAGCTTCTCAGAGGACTATTGGTTTTGCCAAGCTTCTCATGCCCTCAGGCCTGCAGCAGTCGGCAGCTGGTATTCCCAGGCAACTCTGAAAACATGTGCCACCCAAAGCCAGACTCCCTGGCACCAAAGCAGGTTTTTGACCATTCACTGATAGAGCAGCTCTTGCTCCTGTCCTGTCAGAAGTTAGAGTGTCAAGGCCAGGTCTCTCTATGGATGCACTGACACCCTGGTACACAGTGTGTGGCCCACCAAATCTGGGCCCATGTCTTGTTAGAAGATAAGCTTAGGGCTATGAGGACACAAAGGTCTAAGAATGACATCATGGACTGGCGGAAGCAGGAAGGAGGCTGAGGCATAAAAGACTACACTTTGGGTACAATGTACACTGCTCAGGAAACGGGTGCACCAAATTCTCAGAATTTACCAATAAAGAACTTATCTATGTAACCAAAAACCACCTCTTCCCCAAAAACTATTGAAATTTTAAAAATGTGATAATAAAAGGAGATAAGCTTAGGCACCTTACATTTTTAATGCATTTATTTCAGCATTCAGTGATAAATGAATCTGGTAGTACCAGACCACAAATGGTTCAGCATCCCATCAAGGGGGTTAGAGGGAAGAATTTTTATAAGGTGTTCATGGAAGCAAGACAAAGAAAATATGTGACTGGTTACTGTAGAAAGTCCTTAGTTAAAAGTTAGTTGGCAGGTTCTGATGGGTAGAGTCTCTAGTTACAGGTTGGTTGGTGATTTCTGATTGATGAAGTTGAGGTTTACAATTGAGTTGAGTTTTGTTTGCTTGTGTGGGAAGGCACCAGGGCCATCTCAGCTTACTGTCCCCTACAGCTCATCATTTTAACTGGCTGACAGGAGGAGGGAGGGGTACCTGTCTTCTCCATACTTGCTAACTCTTGCTGTTTGTCTCTCTACTTCCAAATTAAGCCTGTTCCTTAGCCTAAATCATGTGATGTTGTAGAATTTTTCTCAAGCCCTGCTATGTGAGTAGTGATCACCCTAGGAGAGCAACATGGCATGAAACCATCTTCTTACATCTCTCCTTGAGGCTGCATGGGCTACAAAGCAATTCACTCTCTCATTCAACAAGTTGAATCCATACCACCACCCCAGGAGAAGTAGGTTCTATAATAATGCCTACGCCATGGAAGAGGGAGCAAGGGCAAAGCCTACACACCCAAGCTCACCTGGCGGATCAGAGGTGAAGACCCTGAAAAAAGAGGAAAGAACAAGACAGACTTGGCTCCTGCCCTCCAGTGCTGACTGGAGGCTCCTGGAGGGAATAGACATCAAACATATACAAATCCCTATGTCCCTGTAAAGGATCTTTGTGCCAGGAGGAAGCAGATGTGGATGTGACTGGAGGGAATAATGGGGCAGGCATTTTTGGATTAGGTGACCATGGCAAGATGTCTTCCATGAAGTGAGACCAGTGAGGCCTGAAATTTGAGCAGAAGCCAGGATTTCAAAGGATCCAGCCAGAGTCATCCAAGCAGGACTGGCATGGGCCAAGTCCTGAATGCAGGGCTGGAGCCCAGGTGGGAGGAGAATGTATGGAGATGAGGAGGATGGGGAGAGAAGTAGGAAGAGGAAGCAGAACAGGTCAGCCCTGGCTTCCGGAGCCTACTAGGACTTTTGGGTTGAGAGACTGATGAGGAGGAATTTGGAGAATCTGGGTGCTTGTCACAGATCAAAGGCTATACAAGTGCAGTGCACCAGTGCTTGAAAGAGCAGAATCCTTCAGTTGGGGCCAGGGCAGGCAGGAGTTCAGGAGAGGAGAGTCACTGCCTGTACCCAAGCACATGTCCCTGGGGCTCCGAAGGCTTTCTCTGTAGATGTGCAAACTCTAGAGGATAGCACAGAAGAGAATAAGAATACCCTTCTTTTCTTTCCCCTTCTCCCTGTGGAATTTATGGGGTTTGAAACACTGTCCTAGCAGGGATGCAGGAGAAACTGTGAGAAATCTGATGCCACTAATCTAATTATGGCATACTTGATTTGACAGCTATGTCCCAACTCAGCTGAGGTCTCTGTTCCTCTTCTTTAGAAGACAATAAATTTCTCTGAAGTAAATCTGTTTCCCTGGGGAGACCCTGGGGTAACAACAGTGTTAGACACGAGCCTTTGCTAAGCCAAAATTCAGAGGGAGACTGAGACTCTTTTTCATTTCAGGTTTTTTAAAAAAATGATTCTTATTCATTTCTGTCAGGCCACTGGGGGAGAACTTGGAAAACATATACATACAGACAATAAACTTGGTATCAAAGGGGGACTTGTGTGCCCAGCTGTGAAAAACAATTGGAGAATTCCAGATGCTGGGCTCTGTTTATCCTTTCATCGTGATGGATAATCACTGTTTCCCTAAGAAAGTCTGTGTGTCATAATCAGATTTGACTGCAAATGTTGCATTTTCCCTGAGAGAACATGCAAATGGTTGCCTTTTCGTGGCAAAGATTAACCCCAGTTCTGCTTCCTGCAAAAAGTACAGGAAATTTCATTGAAGACATTGAAACCTTAGGGCAGAATTCCAGAGAGCAAGAGGCATAGGGACTTTAACCTCCACCCTCCGGAGTCCCTTTCTCAACTCCTACCTGCTCAGTGCTGGGGCCTTCTTCAGGTACATTTCTACAGGGGATGGATGATCACTATGCTTCCTGTAGGACCACTGTCTTCCTGAACAACTGCAGCTGCCAGAGATTGTCTTTTGTGAGGGGATAACTGCTCATCCCAGTTCTACCCCATGCCCTTCTCCTCGACTCCAAAAGGCTGCCTGCTTACCCACTTCTGGGCACAGCCCTTTTGTGTATAGCAAGGGACCCTCCCACTCTCACTACTCTCCCTAGTGAAAATAACATAGGTTGAGACTACCTTGGGCAAATCACTTAACCTCTCTGAGTTTCAATTTCCCCATCAAGAAAATTGTCAAAATAGTAATACTTGTGATTATTTTATATAGTGGTTGTGAAAATTCCATTACATAATATACTCCTGACATACAATGACTTCATTGTTGGTGTTAGCTAATGATGTTGTCATCATCAGCACCTTCATGCTTATCATCATCATGAACATCTTTGTCGTCTTCATCATCATCATTATTGTCATTACCTGTTTCTTATAAATAGTAATAAACAACCCTAATCTCTCTACATGTTCTCATATGCTTTGGCATATGAAGCTTTCATTGTCTTGGGTCCTTTGATGAAAATACTCCTTGGACCCATCACTCCCAACCCTTGGGTCCCCCGCTTTTTTTTTGTGAGATGGAGCCTCACTCTGTCACCCAGGCTGGAATGCAGTAGAGCAATCTCAGCTCACTGCAACCTCTGCCCTCTGGGTTCAAGCAGTTATCCCCACTCAGCCTCCCGAGTAGCTGGGATTACAGGCACCCACCATCATGGCTGGCTAATTTTTGTATTTTTGTAGAAATGGGGTTTTACCATGTTGGCCAGGCTGGTCTTGAACTCCTGACCTCAGGTGATCCACTCGCCTCAGCCTCCCAAAGTGCTGCTGGGATCACAGGTGTGAGCCACCATGCTCAGCCAGTTCCCCCATTTTTAAAAGGGCAAACCAATATGTGATGCCTTGTGCATCAGCTGACAAAGAGTAGAGGTTATGACACTAGCAGTCTCCCTATGGGTCCAGGTCCCTCCTCCGGGGTGACACTTCTTTGGTCTCTGCTTTCCTCAAGGAGCTTAGGTGCTGCTGTGAACATCTAGCAGGATCAGTGGTTGTTCTTAAAATGGAAAGGAATTTTTCTTCCTTCTCTGCATAGTAACAGTTTTGGTGATGTCAGGGCAGCTAGGACTGCTGCCATTAAAGAAGTAAGAAAATGAGAGGACAAAAGGTGAACTGGTTATCTTGAGGCCTCTCTTTACAGCAGAGGTCCCCCTGCCATTCTCAGCCAGGCAGTCTTCCACAGGACGGCAGGTTTCAGGATGACATCCTTCACCAACCTATGACTTCATCCAGTTGTTCAGAATCACATGGACCTTGTTTCAAAATCTACCTAAGTTACAGATATTTATTTAATGTCTTTAAGCCTTGATTTCCTAGTCTTTTTAAACGGGACCATAATAGTAGCTGCATCATGGAGCTGTGAGTATTGAATAGGATAACCCATCTCAAGGGCTAGCACAGTACATCTTAGTAGTAAATATTCAATAAACTGGTCATTTTTCATCTTAAAGTAGGGTTAACACTCACATCACAGCTCTTGTGAAGGGAGTTTCACAAGCTTGGCTTGCAGCCTGGCAGGCTCAGTAGCTGCTGGGCAGTATCATCATCTTTACTATTATTTTGTTCCAAAGCTCCAGCCCTTCTGCCCACCACATCTGGGCCACCCGCAGTCATTGCATGTGTCCAGTCTGATTGGCAGAATTGGCAGTCACACCAGCCATCCCTGACTCTGATGCTTCCAAAAACATTTGCAAGCCAAATTCCAGACAGCAGCTCCAGCCTAGCTGCAAGAGGACCCAAAGCTCACACCAGCTGCTCAGGCCCCAAAGCTTCCCTGGCTGGTCGCCTGGCGCCCTGTACACCAAAGCCTGGGGCTGAAGAGTGCTCAGGTGGTGGATAATTATCCCACGCACTGCCAATGCCTGCATTTAGATGAGGCATTATTCAAATCCACCCCTCTCCAAAGAGCTTTGACATCTTCCTGGGTCCCAGCACGCGCAGCCACAGAGCCATGGCCCTGGGCAGCCCTGGGCAGCCCTGCAAGTGGTCTGTCAGGAAGCACTGCAGAGTTAATGAGGTTTGTTTTCTGTGGTTTGTCAACCCTTGAAGCTATTGTTACTGCCCAGCCTTCTTCCCATCATCTCTAATCTTCCTGTGGGTGTCTTTCAAAAAAGGCAGGGAAAGAGAAAGAGAGGGAGGGAGAGAAAGGGGAAGAATGAGAGAAAGAGAGGAGGAAACAAAAGAATTTCCTGAGTGCAGACAGATTTCTGCCTGCTCTCGATGCCTCCAGACATTCTCACTTTCCCTCTCACATGCTTCAAAAGGGCCCCACAGCTCTGAGAGCTCATGACAAAACTTTTCTCTCTTTCTACAAACACTCACTGTATCACCAGCAAACTCTGCCTAAGAGGAGCTCAGTAAGATTCCAGCCTGAATGCACAGAACCCACACATCATGCATATCTCATATGGACTCCAGGTACCGTGATGAGAGATGATATGTAATTTTTTGGCAAGAAAAATATCTAATTCAAGTAAACCATTGTGGCAACATGGAGACGCACCCCCAGAGGTCTTCAAGGCAAGACTTCCTGCTTAGCATCAGGGAGTGTGATCAGCAGGCAGCCTGTAGCTCTCGGCTCCCTTGGGGTCCACCCCAGCTGCAGAGAGCCACCTTGTCTAAGGCCATGTCCTTCTGGGGACAATGCATCCTCAATGACTGAATGGGGCAAGAGCATAAAGGCCCTGACATCCCTGCCCACCATGGGAGACTTCAATGGGCAACACTCCGGTTCTCCCGCTCTACTCGCTATGTCAACCGAAGCTCGTTCTCCCTCCCTTTTTTGAAAGGAACCCACAAGAAGATTAGAGATTATGGGGAGAAGGCTAGGCAGTAACAACAGCTCCAAGGGTTGACAAGGAACACTGTTGGGTGTTCATTGCAGTGTGACCTTTCCCTTTCCAATCCTGCCTCCTACACCTCCTTTCACACATGGGGGTCCCTGATACACATCTTGAACCCCACACTCTGTCTTGGCATCTGCTTCTGTAAAATAACATACTAGTTTTCACTGGGAGTGTATTGAGAAAATCCAGAGAGGGTTTTCAGGTGGAAGGGAATATCTGAGCTCATGGGATATGTCAGTCATTTGAGACTCTAAAGAAGCTATAAGAATAGGCAAATGGAATGACTGTTGCTGGGTGCCACTGATGTTCTGCAGCAAAACAAATAGCTGGAAACAGAAATGGGCAGCTAAAAGCCAGATGTGGAAGCCAGAAAGCCTCATTTGGAGGCAAAGAAACTCATCTTCTGCAGCAGGAGGGTAGAGAAAGCCAAGGGCCAAGTTCAAGACTTAACAGAGCAGCTGAACTTCAAAGACTGTGCAAGGCTCCAGCAAGCTGGGTTTGTAAGGCTAACTGGGAGAACCTGGGTCCCTGGCCCCTGGTCCCCAGTCCCTTTGGTTTCTTAAAGATTTGGACTTTTCAGACTGCCCTGAATCTTCTGAGGTTGTAGACAAGGCCCACCCCTCCCGATTATAAGACAACACACCCCATGCTGGAAGACAGTGCAGAGACCTCTGCCCTTAAGGGAACACATTACCCCTCAGGGGCTACCCCTACCTCCCTTCCTGGTCACTAGCTCATAACTAGGGTTAAAGCACAGCATACTCCAGCAAGGATAGCTCTGAGACACCTGGAGAACAGGACGACTCCCACTGAACAACACTGCAATGTCAGGATGCTCGTGGCTGACTGT